>NC_133777.1:4053111-4353111 GCF_003597395.2 Chelonoidis abingdonii
CTCTCTGTCCTGATTTTTCATACTTGCTGTCTGGTCACCCTAATTGTACCTTAAACCATTGATGCATTTATTGGTTCCAAATTGTGATTGATTTCCTTGTAATAGTTTTAAGGGGGGGGGAAACACCCCAAGAAACTCAAATGGAAAGTGTTTTTTCTAGGAAGCTATAAATGCCATCTACTGATCTACAGGTATACGGTGGGTCTTCTGCAGCACTTGGAGTCTTTAAATCAAGACTGGACATCTCTCTGAAAGATATATTCTAGATCAATCCCAAGTTACTGGTCTGAATGCACTGGGTGAACTTTTATGGCTTGTGTTATGCAGGAGTTCATACTCCATGATCATAATCAATTAAAAGTCCCCTTTCACTTTAAAATCTATCAGTCTGCTCCTGTACAGATGTTACCTGTTGAAAGTGATTGTTGACTCAGGTAGGTTTTCATGTAACCATTGTATATATCAGTCCTGCTGGAAGGCAAGAAAGATTCATAGGCGATGTTAAACCCTTTCACTCTGAGGAGACAAAAGAGGAGAGGATGAGAAAGGAATCTGGCTGGTTTAGCTTTAAAGGCAGGTGTCTCCTCATTGCATCATCCTGGTAGGTATCATCGGAGGCTGTTGTCTCTCTTTAATTTGACTTTACATTCTGAAGAAAAAATAAAGAAAAGGATGACGAAGCATGCTGTTTCTAAAGTTAGGTGCTACAGAATAAATGTCATATTCTCCACTCTTCCTGGAAGCATTCAGAATCTGCAGTGCTGTTGCAAAATCAAAAGAGAAAACAGTTCCACATGTTGATTCTGTCTAATAAGTCATGCTTGCTTTTGCCTACTACAGAGAGAGTAAGACATTGGACACTGTCTCAGAAAAGCAAAACCTCCTTCTGAGCCATCTCAGCAGAAATACTAGCTTTGACTTGCAATTCCTGCAGCATCCGATGTAGCCTGGGATAGTAATACTCACACTGCCTGGTAGGAGTCACAGGAGAAGTTAGTTCCCAGCCATGCAAGATAGGTTTCATTTATACCAGGGAGGAATAAGGGCAGTTGCTTCTGGAACCAGTCTGCCCAGATTTCTGTCAGGAAAAGGTGGAACTTGGATCTCAGTTTTGTAAATACAGTCTTTAGTATTGAATCTCTAACTGAAGCATTGGGCAAGGCAGTCAGGTTTGCCTGCAATATGGAGAAAGCACAAGTGTATCAAGATCGTGTAGCCATTGAAGTTGGAAGAGGTCGGTAATGAATCACCTATTTTGTACCCCTGCACTGTGGTAGGATTGACTTAATTATTCCTAAAGCAGCTGTGATAGTCGGTCACCTATCCTCACCCCTGAGTAACTCCAATGACTGTGAATTTGTTGCCTCACTTGGTAGCTTTCAACCCAGTGTCTTGAACCATTCAAGTTTTCCTGAAGTTTAACCATAGCTATCCCCTGCCTTAGGCTATATTGTGTATAGAGGGTGTCATTGTGTGTAGAGAGCAAAGGGGAGGGCAGGCAGTATGCTTAAGACAGTTCTAACAAGACATAGGACCTAACGCATCCACAGTAATAGAATTAACACAACATAGAAGTCTGAAAACATGATGGATTCTTTAGCTCCTTACCTGGTGCGCGTACACATTAAACTCCCTCATGTATCTATAGACGGTGTAATATGAACTCTGGTCTAGAACGGCCAGGATTAGCAGCGTGTCCGCCAGGCTGTTCAGCGTCAGATTCACAGTTAATTGTGCCATCTGTTCCGGGGTCAGTAAATCGAGCCCTTTAAGCTAAGAACAAGCACAGGTGCACCGTAAGACTGAGCATTCATGCTGGTGGGTGGGATGTCTCAGAAGGGAGCGGCCCCCCCCATTAGTGCAGGACGAGCAGGAAGCATGGCCTACCCAATCACAAGGAGCCTGGGGATCTGCAGGAAAAGAAGGTGGGCCAGTCTCCAGAAAATTCAAAACAACTGGGTGCGCTTGCTATCCCTATCTTTTGGTTCCTCCATTCCATCAATGTAAGTTTATGTCTGAAACAATGACAACTTTCCAAACTGCCTCCAGAAGATGACACTTCCCTGCAGGGTCACCACTTCGCAAGGCAAGCTTTGTGGGCCAGATCTTCAGCTGATGTAAATTGACAAAGCTCCAGTGAAGTCAAAGTCCACACAGCTGGGGAGCTGACCTGTAAGGGCAACATGGAGTCCCCTACCTAGAAGGTCTCTGCAAAGTCTTCGAAGGGCCATGCCTGCTCTTATTCCAGGGCTGGGACTCCTGGGGAAGAAAATGTGTATTTTGGGCAAACACTATTTTGGGGATCGGGCTTCAAAGAAGATTCCGCCATAAGATTGTAAAGGGACATTTATGGTCTGTGTAGGTTGGTGACAGTCATCCTAGCATCAGTGAGTCGAGGTAAACAAAGCATTGGCTGGGCACTGATCACCAGGGTGACCTTTCTGTCTTAGAGATAGGGACAGTCTGGCCTTGACAGCAAAACAGATGTGGTGTAGGGCAGAGGATTCAGAATCCCTCATTACCCTGGTCTGAAGGGTGGAAGAGAAGAGTGAATAGTCTGGTCCTAAGGTTTGATGGGAGGACAATGGATGTAAAATCTCGGGAGTTTCTTTTCAAGAGACTTTGAGGGGAGAATCTCAAAAGCTGCATTTATGTCTAGCTGTAGATGGGTTATTACACATCAGCGGAACTTCTTTTTTCCTAATTGATATAGTTAGGTTTTTTTTTTTTCTATTCTCTGTTTCTGGAGGTCTGCAGGAGAGTTGGTTCTAATGTAATATTCTTAGGGGCTGGTAATTGTCATAATGTTGGAGCTTTGACATCATTTCCCCCAAAGAAACCGCGGCATCAATATCACTCAGTGACATTTTGGCACCAGCAAAGGGATATCCTTTCTCATCAGCAGTCCAGTCCTGCACTGCCCCCGAAGTCTAAATCTGTAGCATCCATTTGCTCTACCCTCCCTATTTCTCCATCTTGTCATTCATCATATCACCTGTCCCCTCCCAGCTCCCTCTGGTCTGCGCTGACTCCTCACCTGCCTGCTGCTTGTTCCACACTGCCAAAGCATGAATGCTCTCAAAGAAATGTTCCATAAGGACACCACCCTCTCCTTCTTCAAGATCTACTTGCATGACACTGACAAGAAATTGGCAAGCTAATTATAGCTAGGCTGAGGGGCCTTTAGATATAGGTGATGTGTAATTATTTGCTAAAGCCAAAAGTACTCCAGTGTATATAAACATTGTATATATTCAGACTGTGCCCCTTTCTCCCAACCATCACATGGACCTCGTTTTCTTCAATTGTAAGCTCCCAGGGCAGGGACTGTGTGTGTGTGTGTGTGTGTGTGTGTGTGTGTGTGAGTTGTACAGGAATATAAATAGAAAGCACAGCGAATGGACGCTGAAGAGCTGTGTCTGGTGCAGGAAGCAGTTTCTCCTCTAACAAGTTAAAGGCTTGATGGTGTTCCTAGTCCCAGTCATCTTATTTTTTCATTGGTTTTCCTTGTTAGAACAATTAAAGTGCGGTTCTGTTCTGAAGAGTGCCTCTTTAAAAATGGCAGTGGAGTCACATTATCATGGCTCCTTTATTCCCATACATAACGTGCTTGGTTCCCAGGGGAAAAAAGATGTCTTTTTCTAACTGCTGACCTGGCAAACTCAGCCTGGGATCTGAGAGTCAAGCTGGGTTGTTTTCTTTTCATGTATCATCACTAATAAGTAAAATAAAGACTTGAGACAAGAAGTTCAGCTGAATCTGGACTTTCCTGATGTCTTATGGGTTTCTGATCTGGGGTTCTAATACAGGCCCATCTCCAAGAGAAATAATAATGCAAAAAATATGCAATGACCCTGAATCAGTGCAACATGCAGAGACCTCACTTTGCCAGTTTCTTCAAGTTAATGTTCTTGGTACAAAAATGTTTTGACAAACTACTCTTTTTATGAATGGCTGTCGTAAGAGTTACCGATGAAACCTTCCATTTCAGAGCTGTGCATGCTAAATGGCAGTGATAGCCCAACGTGTATGATCAGACTGAAATGCTCTAATGCTACTGCACTGGAAATAAAGACTGTGACACATCATATCCATGTACATCAAAAAGAGAAAAGTTGCATCTTGTAATGCCTTAATAGCCGGCATATCAGTGGAGATCTCCAACTGATACACTGGTGCAGCTCACATGCTAGTTGTGCTGCTTAATGCACTACTGGAAAGTGTTCTGACACTGTGGTGATGAGAGTCGTATAAGAACCTATCGAGAATAGAATAGAACACAACAGTGTTGTGAAGTTCTAACTGACCTTCCGTTAGAGAGGTAAACTGATACAAAGTTTACCTCTCTTAATATTTGCTAAATATTTGCTAAAATATTAGAGTGCAAAGTTTTATTGGCTAATGCATCCACCTTATATAAAGATATCGAAATGGAGCCTGTATTCATGTGTTATTAATAAAATGGCATGTGATAATTGATGTAACTTCTTAATCTCTTTAAGAAACTGGCAAATTGTGATCAGTATTATGAGATAACAGAAATATTTACAGTTTAGTTCAACCAGTAGCAACCAGTTTGCCATTATGTTTTTGTACCAGCAATTTTAAATACTATCAGTGCCGACATGTATTAAGAATGTTTTATATGGTTTTAAAGCATACTAAATCGGTTGTTTTAAAATTAGTTTTTATTGATGAGTAGACAGATACAATCACACAAAATAAAATTGTTTAGAAACAGAATCAACATTTCCATGAATGTTAGCACCGGTTTACAGAGCATCGGTGAAATTCAAGGATAAACATAGTTTTAGCTGTATTACAATTATGCACAGTTTTGAAAAGAATCATATGAAGAGGTCACAAAAAATCCTCACTTTTCACATGATATGAACAGAATTTATGGATTTAAAGTCATACTTCTAAAGTATTCCATTACTGTAATTTCTGTCAACTGCATGGTTACATTTAAGTATGTATATTCTCCCATCAAATATTATTATGATAGGATGCAGTTACTGTTGGACTCATCTCTGTTACTATTGGTCATTTCATTTCTTAACACACATTTTCCATAATGATAATTTTGACATTGTACAGTCAGCATCTTAACAATCACTTTCCATGGAACAAATTAGGTGGTAAACGCTCATGTTATAAAACCCATTGCTACTGATTAGACTAAACTGAGGACAAAAGTTGAAGACAATTATCTTATTAACTGGAGCAATGTGTGTGTGTTTGTTATTCCAATACATCTAAGCACCTGCACCCAACTGCTAGTAGCTTTCAAAGGCAAGCTATAATTTGAAGAATGTGTGAGGCAAATAGGAATGGCAAAGTCCAGATGCGTCAGACACTGTACAGCCTTGAAACCAGCTTGATTTAAAGGGGATCTCTAATACATAAAATAGGCCTTCCTGTCTCTATACAAAGAGCATACATCCGTGTTTCAGATATGTTGCAAGCATGGCCATTTGGGTATCTGAAAATGTTCTGATAACTTTGGACACTCACTCTTATCTTTGATCAGAGACAGGTTTTGAGGAAAAAGGCAAGCAGCAAGGAAGATAATTTAACCTCTCATATATTTCTCCCACCTTGGCCCAAGCTGATCCCTGCTTTAGGACGTGTAGCCATTTTAGAAAAACCAAGAGAACCTGAAAAAAGGAGGGAAAAAAATTCATCTTCCTTAAAAATCTGAATCCTTCCCATGTTCAACATTGTAAAATGCGGATCCCACGAAGCTACTTTGATTGCTTGGAAGAGAGCAGTGGCTTTTACTGTTGCTCAGTACATTGACCAGAAAAACTTACTCCATCAATGTCTGGGTAAAAGGTTTGAAGTTCGCTTAATTGAGCCACAGAACAGAACTCTCCCATATTCTTTTGCAGCCAGTCTCTGGTCCCGCGGGTTCCATCCTCGCATGCTGAGCCTGAAAAGTTTTGAATACAAAGGGTTAAACAACACACCATATTACTGACGACAGATAAGCCACTGTGTCATAGAGGGTGGAATTCCTTCCAGTGCAAGGCTGTCTAAATCACAAGAATGAGCTCCATAACTTCACCTATTGTGTGAGCGTCTTACCTGAGTCTGTGAACTGTGCGGTCAGGTAGGCCTTCTGAAATCCATAGACATCTTGCCTCTTCCTGGCTGATAATGCTGAGTAGACTCCACCAACGGCTTTAATGCTACAAAATAAAGCCATATGTCGCTCAGATTCCTTCCATTCGAGTGTGGTAGCGTGTCTGAGTACAGGACTGGCTGCCTGTTATCTGTTATCCTCAGTTAGCCACAGTGGCAGGAACTTGTCATGGGTAAGGGCGTGTGAGACTGTGTGAATGAAACACTTTTAAATGTCTCATCCCAGGTCCCACTTCCTGTGTACCACAACTTCCTAGCTCGCTCCCATGGGATGACACAAATCTATACACCCACCCACCCATCCCTCTAGCCAATGCTTTTCTAAGGCTACAGACTGAGGTTAGATTTCCAAGTCCTGTCCCTTTCTCTGTTGACTGAAAGTACTGCAGATGCATATAGTTCAGTCTCTGAGGGAAGAGAGCATCTCCTGTTATTCAACAGTGTCCAAGTGTCTGACTCAGCAGTGGGCTCCCGTGGGAATCCATGCCAAAGACTTGCAGCAGAGACTTGAAGGAGTGAGATGGGAAAGGGAGGATCCTATGCTCAGAATCGCTGTCCCTGTCCCCAAGCAATCGGTGTCTATGTTCTGCTGAGACTTCCCCATTACAGATCGGAAATACGATTTAGTTTTCTTCTGGAACACATTTTATGAACGGGATTTGAATGCTGGAGATACAGTACCCTGCTCTAAGGAAATACAGTACCCGTTGAACTTGTGGGCTGAAAGAATGCATTTGGTTATATGGAAAAAGGAGATAAAGAATAGGCACCACTATGTCATCGGAAAATGACTGACGAGTGACATTAATAGTCCGGGATGAACACCCTGCCCAAATAGCAAAACAAACAAAATTCAAAGCAGAATGCAGCACTATAGGCAAGTACTCACATGACTTGGTAAAATGGGCATGGCATAGTCAGAGGCAGCAGTTCCAGTGTTGTTGCATTTACACCAGGGAGCAAAAAGTTCAGTCTTTGGAGCCACGTGGTTGTGTCTTCCAGGGACATGGCCGTGATTTGTGGGAAGACCATTTCTGCTGACATCATTAGCATGGTGTCTCGCACCTTGGAATTCCCTAGCAAACCGGAGTTCTGAGGAAGGAAAGAGAAATGAACTGCAGGCACTGAACAGAGCTGCTGAAACATCTTGAATTTTAGGTGAAAAAATGGCAGGAAAAAATTGGCAAAATGATCACAACTCCTCCTCCCTGACCTGCTATAATTGGTGAAAACATGAGCCAGCTGGGGTAATCCTGGAGAGACTTTGGGAAATTGGTATGGCATTGGGCGGGGGGTCTCATGTTGTGCTTTCCTTATAGGCAAAGTTGGGCAGCAAAGCAGATAGCCAGTGCCTGAATCTCTTCATCACGCCAGTAGTGCACCTCGGTAACTCCATTGACTTCCATGGACGTTCTCCTGATATAAATTGGCGAAGTGAGAAAAGAATTGGGCTGCTCTCACACTAAGGTCTTTGGTTTCAGAGTCAGTGGTTTCAAGTTATAGATCCCATAAAACCTTGATAACTGAATGCACTCAGGTTGGTCTGCTTTCCTTTGTTGTTACTGTGAGGACAGCTACAACTCACCACAGTTATGTGATGTCCTAGCACAAGCAGCAGTAAGTCTGTGCATGTAAACACATGCACATGGACACACGTGTTATCTCACATAGCAGCTACTAACTGGCTTACCTCTCATCTCTGTGAGAGTTCAGTGCGAGGGCTGGACACTGAAGAGAGATGTCTCTGGGGATCTCAGGAGCTGGGGTTCACTGAATGTTACCCCCTAGGCAAGGTCTGGACTGGCAGAATTCTGCAGAGTTTGCTGTCTGGGCAGACAAGCTGGTGTGGCAGGGAGCTGATGCTGAGCTTCACAGCAGCAAAACTCGACTGGAACCCCAAAGAATCCCAGTAGATTTCATGTTGTTCTTCTGAGGAAAGCCCTTTTAACTGGTGTGATGGGGCAACGCCAGATGGCTACAGTAAAGTACTGAGAAACAGGTATGTTAGCCCCAGGCTAAACAAATCCCTAGTACCCTGGTAACCAAATGGCAGTTGCTCCAGGTTAATCAAGGCACCTGGAGCCAATTAAGATCTTTCTAGAAGGCAGTAGAGATCACCTGCAGCAAATCAAGGCAGGCTAATCAGGGCACCTGGCTTTAAAAAGGAGCTCACTCCAGTCAGGCAGGGAGGAGCCAGAGGAGAAGGAGCGTGCGTGAGGAGCTGGGAGCAAGAAGGCAAGGAGCTGAGAGTGAGAGAGTGTACTGCTGGAGGATTGAGGAGGACAAGCATTATCAGACACCAGGAGGAAGGTCTTGTGGTGAGGATAAAGAAGGTGTTTGGAGGAGGCCATGGGGAAGTAGCCCAGGGAGTTGTAGCTGTCATGCAGCTGTTACAGGAGGCACTATAGACAGCTGCAATCCACAGGGCCCTGGGCTGGAACCCGGAGTAGAGGGCAGGCCTGGGTTCCCCCCAAACCTCCCAACTCCTGATCAGACACAGGAGGAGCTGACTCAGACTGTGGGTTCCACAAGAAGGGAAGATCACTGAGGTGAACAAATCCGCCAATAAGCGCAGGACCCACCAAGGTGGAGGAGGAACTTTGTCACACTGGTCTTTGTGCAAGAGGACAGGTGGGAACTTTCCCTAAGCAAGGCCAGAATAAGGATCTCGGGGATTTGGGCTAGACTAAATTCCAGCTGGGATAAACAAACATGTCACAGCTCCTACTACATCAGCCAGGGGAAACTCCTTTCTGGCTCATCTGGTAGATCTACTGTTGCTTCAGGGCCATGAAGGTCCCAGACTGAGTCGCAGTTATGGTAGCATGAAGGATGCACAAGCAGCATGTGTATGAACCCAGGAGACTCTACTAATGTAGTTGATCTGTTTGTTTACCTTCAGCAGTAGGGCGTTGAGATCATCCAGGTAAGTGCTGAGGTGCTGGAGCGGCTCCTCCTTGCTTCTGATTGCCTCAAAGACCAACTGGATGGCTGCAGTGCTGTAGATGGTGTTGCTTTGAGCAGACAGTTGGGCCAGTGCACTTGCTGAGAAAAGGTCTAGAGAGTCGTGCTGCGTCAGACACAGAACACGGGTAAGTGAGAACCATGTCAGACTCCCAGATCTCAAAACACCTGAACTTTGACATGTTTGGCATCTGAACCCAGATCCAGTGAGCATTTTTAGTGGAGAGGCAAAGTGTATCATTTGGCTGTGAGCAATTGCCAGGGCAACGGTTTTATCCTATTAAATAAATTATTTGGAAAGGAAACTCCCAAGAGATGGTCTGTACTTTAACATCAGTGTCTTCTTTGTCTGCTTAGCAGTAACCATCTTTGGAAGCTTGAAACTGAAATCTTTCTTCTCCCCCTCCCCCGAGGTTTAATTTTGGCTCCTATGCTGAGTCAAACAATGCTGACTGAATCTGGTTGGACACCACCCCATTAAATGTAACTTGTTTTCCTACTGAGAACAAAATGCCATAGAGATTCAAATCTAGCCCTTACCCCATGGAATCTGCTCTTTAACGTGATGAAGTCAGAGTACGAGCCATAAACAGTGAAGAGCCCAAAATACTGTAGCAGCCATTGCCTGTCTGTGGTGATTCCCTGAGCACAGGCCGAGCCTACATGAAGGAAAGGAGAGAGTCAGGAAAACTATAATTCTTCTCTGTGCTGAACAGGTGAGGCCTTTAACACGGTGAGTCCCCACTGGTGACAAAACACAACCATGGATCATGCTGCAGAGCTTCCAGTTTGGCATACAAACTTTAAGGATTTAGAGAGAGATCAAATTCTGCTCTGATGTACATGCGTTGAGATCTCATTGAATTCAATGGGATTCCAAGAGGCGTAAATCAGGGAGCTGCAAATCTCCTACACGCGCTGCATGATCAGTTGCCATGAAGCATTTCTCGCCTTATGCCTGGTTTAAACCCTGTGCTTCTGCACTTTATCCTTCTGCACAGTCTAGGGAAGATTTTCGTTTTCAGAATAGACAGAGAGTGCCCCTCTCAAAGCAAAGCCCCCAGAGGGCAGCCTGATGGATGGTGAGGCCTAAAGGGAGACTTGTCACCTGTGGACAGTTGCCCTTTGCTAGTGGACCAGAACAAACCTTGGAGTCTGCTTAAACAGAGGTAGATCATGCAGTGCCTGAATATTGCTATCTTTCCATTGGCCTAAGACGCAGCGATCCAGAGGACCTAGGTCTTTGTTACCTGAGTTTTCCAGCTGGAAGTGGAGAACTCTCTTTATAAATGAGAAGATGTCCTGTGGGTTCTCATACGTCCCATTCGCTTTATGGTCACTCAGGGTCTTCACTCTGCAGAATATGGATATTTCATTTGTTACTGGGGCAATGTAAAGATCAGTGCCCAGATTACTGTCAGCTAAACCACATAACAGGGAAGAGTGCCCACACCCTTAACTTGTAAGTACAAAGGTTTCTACCAGGTGAGCTGAAGGAACAACTCTGCTTGACCTGCTAGTACAGAGTAGTAAGGAACAGACCCAGAACGTGTCCCAGGACAAATCCAGCTTTTTCCTTCCTCACAGGAGTTCACTGGGCCGTGCCCTGATTCATTCAGATTCTCCCATTTGGATAGAAGGCCTCACTCTAATTCCTCCTCTTCACAGGCCCACTGGTGTATGGCAGAAGAGCAGTGCCTTAGCTTAAGAGCCCCTGTGACGTTCAGTTCATGGCCTCTTACAGGTCACTCATATGTCAGCATAGCACGAGCCTATTGGTCAGCGCTCAGCACCTTCTGACTTTATGTTAGTGTCACAGAGTTTTGGGCCCATCAGATCATCTCATCTGACCTCCATACAGCACAGGGCCATTAAATTTCACTCTGATTCCCCTGTATTGAGCCCAGTGACTTTAGTGTGACTAAATCATTTCAGTCATCAAAAGACTAAACTATTGTGTACTGCAGGTAAAGAACAGGAGAGACTGAGGGGCCACCAATGCTCAAGGCTGCTGCAATGGCAGCGAGTTGGTTAGTGGGTTATGCCTGTAGAGGGGACCAGATAGCAAGAGTGGAAAATTGGGATGGGGTTGGGGGTTAGAGGCACCTGTATAAGACAAAGTCCCAAATATCTGGACTGTCCCTATAAAGTCAGGACATCTGGTCACCCTATGTGCAAATGAGCCCAGTAGATGATCCATGCCCTACACCTCAGAGGATGGTGAAAAAGCCCCAAAGTCTCTTCCAATCTGACCTGGCGGAAAGTTCCTTCCCAACCCCAACTATGACTATCAGCATCGAAGAGGCTGCTTCCATAGCTTGGTGATTGGGTTCCCCAGCTAGAAGGAAACAGAGGGCCTCTTTATGACTAAGATATTTTTTCTGGCCTCCAGGATGGGTAGCACTGAACTAGATATGGATGGGATACGCACATGGCTGCAAGGGAGTCGCACGACATGTCATTAGGTAAAAAGCCCAGATTCTGTGCATCAAGGCTGCTCAGGAAGAGGGTGAGTCTTTCCCCAAACCAGACGGCATAGTCCTCAGCGGTGAAGAGCTTAAACACTGTGCTTAAATGGCAAAAGACCTCGCCCAGGATGAATCTTCTCACATCAGCATGAGGCAGCTGAGGGAGATGATGCTGCAATCAAAAGAGAGAGAGAGAGAGAGAGCAGCATTACAATTTGCACTGTTACCAGCTACTGGAGGGTGGTAGCTTAATATCAAAGGATACCTGCTGCGCTGGCATCGAGGAGTCAAATTAAGGTCCCAGAAATGCATTACCCAGCCAAGAGATTGACCATGGGCCATAATATTCAGACAAGATTTCCTCATCTAATTTGCATGTGCAGTGATTCTGGCTGTGCATGCAAATTTGGTAACTGCATGCTTAACCACGTAGACGATGGCCTGGTTGTCTGCATGTGGGGTTACTATGGTTGTGCATCCAGATCATGGTTCTTGAAGATGCAAATTGTGTGCGCAAATGCACACTCAAAATCTGGCCTGGTCCACCTCATTCTGCAGGTCTCACCATTAAACATGTAGCCCTTTATTTCCAGTCTGAATGTGTCTAGCTTCAACTTCCAGCCATTGGATCGTGTTAAACCTTTCTCTGCTTGACTGAAGAGCCCATTGTCAAATATTTGGTTCCCCATGTAGATATTTATACACTGTAATCAAGTCACCCCTTAACCTTCTCTTTGTTAAACTAAATAGATTGAGCTCCTCGAGTCTCTCACTCTAAAGCAGGTTTTCTAATGTTTTAATAATTCCCATGGCTCTTCTCTTCTAAATCCTCTCCAGTTTATCAACCTCCTTCTTGAATTGTGGTCACCAGAACTGGACCCAGGAATCCAGCAGCTCCTCCTCGAGATTCCTATTTATGCATCCAAGGATTGAATTAGCTCTTTTGGCCACAGCGACACACTGGGAGCTCACGTTCAGCTGGTTATCCACAACCTCCAAATCTTTTTCAGAGTCACTGCTTCCCAGGATAGAGTGCCCCATCCTGTAAATATGGCCCATGCTCTTCGTTCCTAGATGTGTACATTTACATTTATTTATTTTTCTGCCAACACTGAAATCCATGTGGGAATGCACTGTGGCAGAGCAATAGACATGCAAGGATGGAACTTGTACCTCTCCCATGGTGGGAGCCCAGACTAAACATTAATGGAATCTCCTTATGTTTAGCAGGTCAAGTTCACATTGGTGCGTGCCTGAGGCTTACATTGTGCTTTCCAACCTCTTGAATGGAAGGGGACATATTTACCTGCTGGACAGCGGCATTGAATGCATCCAGGAACTCCCCAACTGTGTGGGAGTTCAGAGAACCGAAGACCTTGCCTGCTTTGTCGCTGTCCCACAGAATGTCACTTGCCAGCACGTAAGAAGCTAGTTGCACTGGGCTGAGACCCGCTACTGCATCGACCTAGGAAACCAAACGCAAAAACCATTGGCTGGTTCTTTTGCAGCAAAACGTGTGCCAGCAGCAAAAAGGAAAACCAAGCGGCTGGCAAGAGGACGCTGCCTGTGCTTCTGGCTCCAAGGATACTTACAGCACTGAAGTCTGCGTTGATGCCAATCAGTTCTCCATAACTGGCCAAAGTGCTGAAGGAGCCCAAGTTCGCGTGTAGCCAGCCCAAGCTTCCCCTGGTATTCTCAGTGCACGGAGCACCTTTAAATAAAACATAGATTGGGGAAATGCTGTGTGCTCGAGCGCCAGAGCCCCAGCTGGTCTTGGTCAACATAGTTCCATTGAGATTATTGTGGTTATGCTGATCTACAGCAGGGTGCATACAGAGTAATATCTACAAAGCTAAGGGGTGCTGACATTAAAGAGCATGCTCTGAACAAAGAAACGGGGAGTCACTTAACACCAGTTGAATTACTTGCAAATACTTCGTTTGACAAATGTTTTCTGTCGGTTGCTGAACCACGTTGGTTTGCCAGTACAGTACATGCCTGATGATCTGAACAGCAGGGGGGAGGTGGATTTTAGTTGGATAATTAGGAATTTGGATAATCGAGTGGGCAGGAGCCATTCAGCAGTGGGGTAACTTCCCCCATGGTCCAAGACTCATCATCCTGTTCCTCCTTGCAGTCCTGGCTAGGGGTCTCTGCTCTATTATCCAGACCTCCACATTATCTAGACCCCTTCCCTGTCCCCCAGCACAAAGTACAGGGAGGACAAGGGAGGAATCTGGATAATGCAGAGGTTCAGATAATTGGGTTTTGGATAAATGGAACTATAGTAAATATGATTCCTTTGTTTGATCAGTCCTGTAGAGCATCAAGTAACATTCAGTAAATACATTACTCATGGTTTAGTTTGTTTGTAGTCAATTTCTTCAAAGGGCTTTAGGCACTAACCTACTTAGGCACTTTTGAAAATTCCACTTGACTCCTATCTGCATCTCTAGGCACCTAAATACCTTTAAAAATCTCATCTTGGGAGACTAATTGCCCCATGTGTACACTGCCCTGCCTCTCAGGAGTACTGTGAGGATAAATACACTAGCAATTGTGAAGCGCTGAAATACTATGGTAAGAGGGGCTATGCAAGTCCCTAATATAGATGGACCAGAACCTCAGCTGGTAAATGACTATTGCTCCATTGCAAACGGAAGTGCATTGGTTCACACCAGCTGAGGATCTGCCCTGACATCTGTGGGAATAACAGCAAACGGGTCTCTTCTAGCCCAGTTCTCTGTGATTCCGGGCACGCTGTAGCCTGATCACATCCAAACAGCCAGGTCAGTTTACCTCCATTGGCCTTTAAATAAGACAATTCTCCATGATATTCATGGCCCCCAGATTGACATTTTCCCTATGATTTATACACATGTAGGCGAGTAACAGAAAGTAAAACTTTGCAGGACACTTTAAAGGTACCCCCTTGAGAAGCCTTGGCAGTAAGGTAGTCTTTTGCAAAGTTGTAAACATCTTGTTGGCTCGCTGGTGACATGTCTTGGAAGCTGCTGTCTAGGCCAGCCATTCTGTGGGAAAAGAAGGGGGGGTGGATATTTGGTATATTAGATAAAACCTCACTGCAGCTTTTTGCCATGAGCCACTAAAGTTACTATAGCTTTGTAAAATGGTCCCACAGGATGAGTCTGCAGTGATTCAATGTGCAGTTTGCTACCTGTATTCTACAGTCTGTGCAAAACCTCCTTCTTTTTGCAGGAGAATTGGGGAATTTGTTCCTCTAGAGTAGTGGTTTTCAAACTTTTTAGGCTGCGTACCCTTTCCAAATAATGTAGTCTACCAGGTACCCCCATCTGAGATAGGGTCATAATATGCCAAGTCTTACTAAATAAAGTGTATAGTCAGCCAGATTTTTCTCACGTGCCCCCAGACAAGAGCTCATGTACTTCTAGGAGTAACATGCCCCAGTTTGAAAACCACAGCTCTAGAGCAGTGGTCTCCAAAGTGGGGTGCATGCTTCAGTAAAAATGGTAGAGCCGGCGTGGCAGGAGGTGCGTGCTCAAAAATTTTTTACTGGTGGGGTGCACAATTGAAAAAGTTTGGAGACCACTGCTCCAGAGAGATGCTGCACACAATAGCACTAGGCTGAATGTTCACTCGGATGAGTCACAAATCTCCTCCCACAGCCTCCAGTCGTGAAAGTGAAAGCATAAAAATGTGGGCTGCTACAATGGGAAAGGAGAGAAATGGAACCAACTTCTCATTTGTCTCTGTCTCATATCAAATCAGGAACTCATAACTCTGCATTGCAATGCAATCAAATTCCCCTACTCAGGCAGGATCAAGCAGACAAGCAGAAGTTCTCTTCCTGAGGCAAACATTGAAGCAAAAGGCTTATCTGCATTTTCCACAGCTGATATTGCAGAGGTATCTCTAACAACTTTCAGTGCGGTGCATCCTAGGTAAAATGAATCTAGGCAGCAGAATGCTCACATGATTTGGTAAACTCCGCAAGGTATCTTCTTTGGGATAGTTGCCAGGGCAGAGGCATTTATGCTGGCAAGCCATAACCTGAGCTTGTTCTGAAACCAGTCCTTATACTGAAAGATGCTGAAAGTGGTGAACTGGCCTCGGACTTTGGAGAAGATGGCATTGAACATTGCATCTCGCACTTGTGTGTTTGCCAGGGACATGATACCCTGCTGCAAAACAAAGACAACAAAATACAAGCAGGGTTGTTACAATGTCCAATCAGACAGGAGGAGCTGCTGACCGACTCCTACTGTGACATACATGGACGTCCGGGGGTAATAAAACACATGCCCCTAAAAGTGTTCATGGACGTTTAGGAGGATCCAATATCAATTAAAATCCTCCCTGGGACTAATACAGCGTCTTCTGCAGCAAAGTGCAATTTCCACTGCTCAGAATGAACAAGGCTGGTAAAGATGCAAATGAAGCTTGTTTTCTGGATGCAGCATGACAAAACCTTACACGAAATAAGGTGTCCTAATGGAATATACAGCTAAACTAGAACCAGAGCGAGCTTTCGTGTTTAGCTCCTGCCTGCGAGGTTGGACAGTAACTTGAGTTTAGTTACTGTTGGCACCTTCTGCCAGCTCAGACAATGCTGCTCTATTGGCTCACTAGGAAGACTCACTCTCTGAGGACCAGTTTGACTCTTGGCAGAAGCCACAGCAAAGCTGGTCTGCTCTGGTGTCTGGCTACCACCTGGCAAACGCTCTTGCTTTTCCTTGTCTGGCTTTGCTGTTTAGGAATGGCAGCCAGACCCTCCTATGGGGGGGAGGGATGTTGACCAGAAAGGGAACCAGGCTATTTGGAAAAAAAAAACAGGAGTACTTGTGGCACCTTAGAGACTAACAAATTTATTTGAGCATAAGTTTTCGTGGGCTACAGCTCACTTCATCGGATGCATAGAATGGAACATATAAGAAGAGTATATATAGACTTACAGAGAAGATGCCATACCAGCTCTTAATTAATTAGCCTCTTAGAGCTGATGTGGCATCTTCTCTGTATGTCTATATGTTCCATTTTATGCACCCGATGAAGTGGGCTGTAGCCCACGAAAGCTTATGCTGAAATAAATCTGTTAGTCTCCAAGGTGCCACAAGGACTTCTGTTCTTTTTATGGATACAGACTAACATGGCTGCTACTCTGAAACCAGGCTATTTGAAGGTACTAACAGAAGCAGAAGAAAAGGCTGATCTGTCACTGAGCCCTGCCCTGCAGTGTGCACTTTGCTATCTGGAAATGATCAATCCATAAGGAATCACATTTACCTCTGTGTATCAGTACGTTACCTGAGGAGCAATGGCCACAAACTCAGTCACAAAGGCAACAACATCATCAGCTGGCCTGCTCTGCAGGGATGTCAGGAGGGTCTCAGCCATGCCAATGTCATCCAGGACATCAGTGCCAAAGAAGACATGAGCCAGTTGAGTTGAAGTGAGATTATCACTTACATCGAACTGCAAAGACAAGGGGAAAGATTTACAGGCGAGGCAACGGCTTCGCTAGTGAACATCAGGACAGTCGGGTTGCTCCAGGGTGTTACTGAAGAAGATAATTTAGGGACAGATTTGCCCTTGCTCATGTTGCGTGATACTTTCCTCCACAAGCAGTCCTGTATTTTACAATGGGACCACTCACCGAGTAAGGCACTGAACGTGAGCAAGGGGGACAGCATCCAGTCCTTAGCAAGCAGAATGAAATTCAGACTCACCCCATTGAAATTTGCCATAAGTTTGGTGAAATCTTCATAGCGAGCATTGGCTGCGAATGCCCCAAAGTTGTTTTGTAGCCAATCCAGGCTTACCTTGTTACCCAAAGCACAGGCAGAACCTGCAATATGGAGAGTGTCAGAGTCTGTCTTTCCTGGTCATAGTTTGGAATTTACCAGCCATGCATGAGATGCCAATTTATTTCAAATAGAATTCCCCCACCTCCCTTTTATTCTTCTTAATTTAGCCCAGGTGCTGATGGTTAAAGGATAACTAACTATGTTATCCAAAAAGTGACCCCAAAATGACAGGACATTGGGACTGATTCTCCCATCACTTACACCATTTAAAAGCACTGCACCTCCACTGATCTCAGTGGACATACTCCTGATTTACACCATTGTGAGAGGAGAATCAGGCCCATTGTTATTCCTGTCCTCTATCCTGAAAAAAGCAGTGCTTCCACAGATGTTTTCTCTCTGCTAACACAACACTAGCTAACGCTCCCTTTTCGTTACATAGTATTAAAGAAGGTGCTACTGTTCTTGTAGAGGAATTTCTAATCCATTCTAAAATTCCATCATGAAAGAGTTAATGAACCACTTCTTGTTTAGCAATATCATTAAGCTGGTGAATTAGAAAACAATTAGTTTTATGTCCAGATTACCTGTTATGTTGTGCTGATTTTCAAGGAAGGTAAATAAAGCACTGTAGACACCCTGTTGATTCACTGATGACATAGAAGGATACACCTGACTTAGTGAGGATACCCTGAGGAATGGAATCACATGAGAAAACATTTCATTTTCATCTTTGCATATGCGCCAATGTTATCATTGATAAGGATCATAACTTAAGGGAGAATAATAACTCCTGGAAAAACAGACAGAGGTACAAAGGGAAGGTGGGTAGCCACAGTGTGCTTTGAAAATAAAATACTTTGTGTGTCTGTACAGCCTCCTCTGTCTGAGGATCTCAAAGCACTTTGCAAACATTAGTTAAGCCTCACAATAGCCAGTGAAGTAAGTAAATATCCTCACTTTAAAGATGGAGAAACTTCAGCACAGAGAGGTGGAATGCTCAAAAGTAGTCAAACTCTGAACTTCTCTTTGGGCTCCTAAATGTCCACTGAAATCAAGGGCAGGTAGGTGCTTGACTGCTCTCCAGCACCCCACCCTAACCCGAGAGTACACCAAGTGGGGAACAGAACCCAGATCTCTTGGCTCCCCGTCTTGTGCTTTGTCCTTTGCCAAGACTAATTTCACGGGGGCTGCGGATGTGTCTCAGAAACATAGTTTTCTTCTGACTATGAGACCTAACCTGATTTCTACATAGTGCAGAATTAGAGAATTTAGAGACAGGAACTATATATATGTACATTTAGCAGAGACGAGCCCAAACAAAACTCCCAGCTCTAAACCTCACCCAAACTGGGGAGTTCAGACCTAGACCTGAAATTTGTGTCTTGCGCCTGCCCACCACTGTTTCTCTTCCTGCTATCCTTTTGGGCAACGCAGGATTGTTCCCTGCAAGGTGTCCTCCATTGCTTTGGACACTCTAATTTTAACTCTCTCTATAATGACTTTATTCCACAGCCCAATTCATTTTATTGAGAAGAAATTTCCCCTGCTATCCTTCTTTCCTTTCCTTTCCTTTTTCCTTTTTATTACTCTTAGTTGCACCATTGTATAAAAAGGTGATATCAGTCAAGCTTAATACCATTTTATAAATGAATCTGTACTGTATTCTCAGATTATGTTTTCAGTTGTTCACTTATAGTCTTATTTAAAGTTTGACCTGTAAGAATCAAGGATCAGTCTGTGGATGTTTGTGTGATAAAGAACTTTATAAATAAAACTGTATTGTTCAAATTGTGTTCAGGGAAATACAGCCTGGCAGCTTCCTTTTGTGTGTCCATTTAAACTGCTTCTTACTTTCTACAGAGCAAAGAATACATGTCTGTCTGTATACTCACATAGCTCTGAAACTGTCACAGCCAGGAATGTGAGTCAGGAATAGCTTAATCTCCATCTCACCAGCACTTGGCAGCAGTAGCTCTAGTCTTGTGAATAAATGAGTCCAGTCTTCAGGGCTGAAAGCTGAATAGCCTGACTTGATCTCATTCACAAACTGGGCGAGCATATTTTTCCTCACTGCTTCGTTTTTAATGGTGGGTATCACCAGCTGAAAAGAAAAATTACCAAGCATGGAGAATTTAAAGTTGGTGATAAAGATCATCATCCTAGTTGCAAAGCCTCACACAGCTACGTTCTGTGAAGGAACCTGAATGTGTCCCAATGAGCCAAAAATGCACCATAGACATGTATTGCAAAATATGTTGTATTGCTGGGGCCATTGACAAAGAAAAGACAGCAGAGCCTCAGACTGCATCGTTCCTGGATGCATTGCTTTCCATTAATGATGCCTAATCTGCCTCTAGTAGTTAGAATTTAAAGTTAATAATTCATATACTACAATGTTGAATACCTAGGCAGACAGACAGATGATGTTAGCTCACCAGGGGTTTACCATTTTTAAAGGATTTGCAGCTCTCATTGACTTCAGTGGGAGTTTGTGGGTGCTCAGAGACCTGTGTTTACTTAAGTGAATATAGATTTAGGTGCCTAACTTCAGACACCAAAATTTTAATATTTTTGCCCACGTTTCTACGCTGAAAGGTCATAAATTCTGCCTTTTTTGTTAATATTCTGAGCTAGTCTCTCAGCTAGCCCAGGGGTAGGTGGCCTTAGAACAACCTCGATGGAACCTTGGGATACTCAGAAGTGGTGTTCTTTTTGAACATGTTAATTTCAGTGGTGTCACTAGGATGAATGTTCAAATTCATACCCGTCGGGCCTCTTTGTTGAATTGGTCTAAATACTGGTAGATCTCTTCAGCCGGTTTGTTCTGTAATCTTGCGAGGACCTGGCACATCACCGCCTCTTCATTAATGGCATCTGATTCAAGAGTAAAGGATGCAAGTTGTGGTGAGGCCAGCTTGTCCAACACTGCCATCTAGGGAAAAGAACACAAATCAGGTGGTAGCTTTTCTAAGCATGCTGTAATTATCTGTGGGTGGTCCGTTAATTGAAAAGGCCCAAGGGATTTAGACACCCAACCCCATTAAACTTAATGGTATCCAAATTCCCCTCTGTAGTTTTTGAAAATCTTTGTTGAAATGTAACTGAAAATGACCCCTCCAGGAGTCAGAACAATGAAATCAGAGTCACCATCCATCAGCTCCTTTGTCAGACAGTGATGTATTTTGTCCTTGATTGAAAAAGAAGGATCCATGTTTTATAAAGGGAAGGTTGCTGAAGCAGATTCAGTAAACACATATTTGATCCTGGAAGATTATGCTGGAGGATCATTGTCAGAATACAGGACACTGGGCTAGATGGACCTTTGTTCTGCACAGTATGGCCATTCTTCTGGGGGTTACCCTGTTGTTGTTGTTAGATGGGGTGTTTTATTATTTATGATTATCATTATAGATGTACAAAATATAGCCAATCTACTCTTTACAAACCTAAACTAAACCTCGCAACCCCCCTGCAAAGTCAATAAGGAATATCTAGGTATAAACAAACAGGGGATTGTTTCACCCATCACTGAATGGGAGTCACTTCTGGGGTGAGATGCAGTAGCTGTTTAATAGCGCATAGCCACCCTATACAACCATTTAGAACAGAAAGTGAAAAAATGTCCTGGAATGAAACTGCCAGTACCAGCTAGTTGAGCAGGATGGAATTATCCAAACTAGGATCTGGCTCTTTGAAGAAGGAACTGCATGGTTGTGGATGGCTTGACTATGGGCCTGCTGGGTTTCTTTTTAAAGTTTGACCAAAGTGGAGAAGTTGGGGAGATGTGAGCTAGGTGAAAGTTCCTCCATCCTCTCCAGATTATCCCTGCATTGCCATTGGCGATAGTAGGTCAGGCATTGAAGCCAGAGGCCCATCTTCTTCAAAGGAATGACCCCTGGTCTTCCAAGTTGCACAGAGTATATGGGTCACTGCTAACATGAAAAAGTAACAGGCGTTTTAGGATGAAACACAAATAACTCCATAGCTGCAGTTAGGATATCAAAAATATAATACTCACGCCATTAAAATGTTGGTTCCAAGTGAGTAAATTCTGATACTTGGCATATTGGCTAAAGTTTCCAAGATTTACGTCCAGCCAGTTCTGAATACTTTGGGTCGGATTCCCACATGCAATACCTGGAGAGACAGAGAGAGAGGAACCCTGAATGTTGAGCAAGAAGTGTAATCCCTATTATTATGATCCAAATTCTTCTCTCACTAATGCAAATCCAGAGTGACTCCAGTGTGGGCAACAGAGTTCTGCATTCACACTGTCACAGAAACCAACGCTTGTAGTAGGAGTAGTAGGTAGCTAGAAGTCTTGGTCAGATCAGGGCCCCATCATGCAAGGTGCTGTTCAAACACATGTAAAAGATGGCGCTTGCACTCTGGATTTGACCCCATATGTCTGTAGCAATCTACACCAGCCTCATTTTGTTGCTGGCAGGGATTAAAGCCTATGAATGGGTCATCATGCCCTGTAAAACCCAGGAGAAATTACAAACCTTCCATCAGTGGAAGGAACAGGTTGCAGTATCTGTGTAATAATCAGAATGTATAAAACAAGCTTCAGTTTCCTTTAGTGTCACCCAGAAGGATAATGAGCACTTTTTCTGTGTCACAAGCCAACCCTATCCTGGTCGGCTTTCAAAGAACATTTCACTAGTTAAGGCTCTCATCATTGCCAATTACCTGACTTGACTTTTGAGGCCAGGAAAGCTCTGCAGAATCCAAACACACTTGGGGCGTTTCCTGCAGGTATGCTGGCGTAGATGTTATTGAAACCCTTCAACCTGCATGAGATGAGAAGGAAAAATACACAGGAAATGTAAAATAATATCCCAGAGGCCATGGAGAGGTGCATTCTCATGTGACACCTGGAAGAATTACAGTGCTTGCTTTTCTGTAGCGTCTTTCATCTAAGGAATTCAAAGCACTTTATAAATACTAATTCTAAAGTCTCATGACCCCTTTGTGAGCTACGGAGAGATTATCCCCATTTTACAAGAAGTCAGCAATGGAATCAAGAATAGAACCGAGGAGTTTTGACTCCCCAGGCTCCTGCACTCAACACTGGATGTATTCCCTCTTAGGGTACGCCCACATTTGCGCTGTGAGGTGTGATTCCCAGCTCACAGAGACATTCCCACACTAGTTGTACGCAAGCTAGTGCCTATAAATAGCAGTGCATGGCAGCATAGGCAGCGGCTCAGGCTAACCACCAGAGCACATAGCCAGGGGGGCATGCTGGAATGTACTTGGGGCTGCTAGCCTGAGCAGCTGCCTATGTCACTGGGGAATCACTATTATTTGTAGCTGCTGGCTCCAGCACGGCTAGTGCAGGTACATCTAGGTGAGCTGGGAATTCCACCTTAGGAGGCATTATTACCAAACCTAAGATCAGACCTCAGGACGCTCAGCGTTTAGCCCACTGGCTCACGCCTCTGTCTGGTACATTGTTAGCCGAGCAAGTCAGGAAACGGACTTTCCATTCTCTGGGAAATGCCAACCTTTGGACATTTCCTTTCCTCCTGAATTGAGAAGAAACGTTAACATTTATTGGGAGATGAAAATCTGAAACATTTAATTTTAAAATCATCGAAACAGCCTTTATTGAAACGGTGAGTTTTGACTTTATCGCTTTGACACCTATTCTATATTAATTGATTAATTAACAAAAGTCTCAATGACATTTTTAAACCTTCTCAAAATAGAGTGTTTGAACCTTTTCAGAACTAAGGGTTTTCAGTAATAGCGCATGAACAAATTTAACAAAATGGATACATTATGCAAAAATTCCAATTTTGTTGAATCAGCATTTTCTGGTGGGAAAACTGTTCCATCAGAAAATTGCCAACCAACTCTGTTTATTATTGTGAAACCTGTACAGGAGACTACCCTTGTCGGGTAACTTCTTGACTTAAGAAATAGTCCCAAGATATCTCAAAACCTTACAGATCACCATTCTAATCCACCTCCATTAGAAGGCCACCTCTATTAAGCATATGGTTTTTGTCTGTAACAAATAAAATGCAGCCAAGGAAACTCTACATGGCATGTGAGGAGAAGCTCATCATCAGTAAATAGAAATGGACAATTATCACTAGACACATGTTGGATGGAAGACTTACATTTGCTGGTAAGAGTCACATGATATATACAGTGGGATCTCTGCAATGATGGTCTCGTTCACTGTATGCAGCACATTTTGCAAAGCAGCTTGGAACCAGTAGGCAAAGTCGCTGCTTTTGAAGTTTGGAAAGCCAGCTGAAATTTTTTGGAAGGCAGTGCTTAAAATGAGATGTGCATGCATGCTGCTCTGAAGCTCTGCCTGCAAAACAAGAATGCCTTTCATTAATCACGTCTTACCGTTCTCATTTAGAGACAGAAGCTTAGTACATGCATGAGCTAAAACATTAATCTGGATTGTTTCATATCTCTTGTCTCAGGCATGGGCAGTAAACAACAGGCCTACGGTGGGGCAAATGGGAACTGGGATCAAATAAAAGGAAGAGAGCTTGAAAATGGTGCACAATATTTGCTCATGAAAAGATCTATTAGCACTGCAGACTTTCTGCATGTGCTTTCCCTGACCCATACTGAACTCTCTCCCACTGGCGCCCTGACGCAGCTGAACACAAGAGCTGATGAGGAGAAGGAACAGGTTACTGGCTAGGAGGAACTCCTAAAGATTGCTGCAACACTGAGATTTGAAGGAAGAGCCCTCAAGGGATCAACTTTGCTGTCCTTGCTCGGACAAATCTCCTATTGCTATCTGAGTGAGGACATCGGGATAGGCCCCCCTTACTTCTAGTCAGGTCTGCCTGTTCTGACATCAACAATGCTGGAGGGTCTTCTCCAGTAATGTTGCAGGGGTGGAGGAAGTGAGGGCTAGGGGCAGCCATGACCAGGTGGAAAGCGTTTCAGAGTACGGTGAGGAACACTTACCGAAGCAATGGCATTCAGTGTGTCAAAGAATTTAGCGAGATCTGATGATGTGTTCAGATTGTTCATGATCTTGATGACAATAGTCTGATCAGCCAGGGATCCTGTTGCCATTATTAACTGGGCCAGCTGTTCTGGTGACAACTCTGACACAGCCGACAGCTAAAAAGAAACACAAAAATGCCTGTATATTTAAGAATATAAGAACTGCCATGCTGGGTCAGACCAAAGGTCCATCTAGCCCAGTGTCCTGTCTTCTGACACTGGCCAATGCCAGGTGCTTCAGAGGCAATGAACAGAACACAGCAATCATCAAGTGATCCATCCCCTGTTGTCCAGTCCCATCATCTGGCAACCAGAGGCTTAGGGACATCCAGAGCATGAGGTTGCATCCCAGACCATCTTGTCTAATAGCCACTGATGGACCTATCTTTCATGACCTTATCCAATCCTTTTTTAATTCAGTTTTAGTTTTGGCCTAATAAATAAATATTAAAGTCATGACAGGAACTTACAGGCACATCTAGCTCTATTATATTTCCATAGAGACAAACAAGGCTGTGAAGCAGCAACCATAAATATGTGACCTACCTCATCAAATTTGGGATTGAGTGAGGAAAACTCCTCCATATTGGCATAGGCGCTGAAATGTCCATAGTTGTTGATTATCCATAGGCTGCTGTTTGCATCTGGGGAACAGGTGCCACCTAAAAGACGATAAAGCTCTTTGTCCAGTAATTCCACTCAGCAATTTACCAAACTGGCAGTTAGCTTGGAAACAGAATCTTTCAAGACAAACATCAGAGGTTCATTTCAATAGGAGGTTTGCCTGAGTAAGAACTGCAGTTTCAGAGCCTCAGTTTCTACGTCTTGGGGGTTTATGTTACTGCCCATCACCATAGCATCTGAACACCTTCCATGTAAATTTGACTGCAGTAGCAAAGTTTCTAGTGGACTTATAGAGTCTCTGGTATGTCTCCCTCTTCAGAGGAAAATCTTTGCTTGAGATAGGGTTTTTGATCTGGGGAGACCATACAGTCTGGGAGGTACGTGCCAAGCACAAATTTTGAATTTCTGCAGTGAAGGAAAAAGAGAGCATTTTACCCTGTGGTATAAAACCTTGTTGTGTGTACCTTGGGTATTACGATAAGACTCTAGAAATCTGAATATCCTGCCATGGATGGCTTTTTGCTGCTCTTCTGTGTAATGATTATACACCTTGTCCAGTGCTTGCACCCTGAATCAAACACATCAAAAAAGAACATAAGTGGAATATGGTCCCAACATTATTAGCACAGAATTCTTTCCCTGCAGAAAAAGTAAAACAACTGCATAGAGAACTTTTAAGCTGAAATATTTGGGGAAAATTCTGCTACCTCTAAACACAGAGACAAGTCAGGCATTTATGTCTCCAGATGACATTGTTGGCAGGATGTTCCATCTTTTGTTGTTAGACATTTTGCACTAAAAAGTCACACTTTCCAGAGTGAGATCATAGCATCGGTCAAAGCTGATTGGCCATGGATGAAGCTCCTTTTTAAAGATGAACTCTGCCACCTAGTATCCTGTATACCAACAGGCGGACAGGATCTCCAAGCACTAAGTACATTGGTCTGATGTGGGACATCTGTTTCTGTAACAACCCTTCTTAATTGTAAAACACACATCTTATCTATCAATGTTAGGTACTTATATGGCCCCCATTACCAGGAGAAGGGAATGCCTCAAGAGCTGTATTGTATTTATCCTCACATCGCCCCTGTGAAGTGCTGTCACCCCCATTCTATATCAGGCACAGAAGGGCTTGCCCCAGGTCGCACAGCAAGGCTGTGGAGGAGTAGGGTACTGGACACCCGTCTCCTGAGTGTCCCATGCTGGCATCCTAACCACCGTACGATCTTCCCTCATTCGTCTACAGCGGGGGCTGAAATGAATGGCTCAGTGGGTTCATGCCGGCGCCTTTTACTGGCAGAAATCTGCATCACAAAATTCACTACACAAACATCTCCTGCATAAATACGTTAAAGATTGTGAAGTGCTCAGATGCCAAGCAACTTATACAGAAATATCCAAATTCCCTAGAGAACAAAAGAGGCATTACTTGGGCAGAGAGAGACTCACAGATTTTGATGAGACTGACAGTCGATATCCAAGGGGAGGAGCTGTAGGTACTGGGCATTCATAGCCGGCAGGAATAGCTGGAGCTGAGAGCCAAACCAGAAGGCGTACTGGTCTGCCGTGAAGGTGCTGAATTGGAACAACCTGAATATAGTCTCAAAGGCTAAGTCACGAATCCAGGGATTGGGTAGCACAATGAGATGCTTCTGCAACAGAGCCAAACATATGATAAGGAGCACTTATGGCTTTTGCCATTACCCTAATGATTGCATCAAGCAAATAAATGAGACTCAAATATAGGAGAGAGATTTTTCTATGTGGGATGCAGAATGCAAGAAAACCACTGTGTTTTAATATGGAATCTACAATTGTTTAATCTAACGTAATCCTGGGATAAATACCTTCTTTGAATGGTGTTCTTATTTAAGTTTTTCAGCTAAAAAAAATCATTTTGTTAGTTCCCTCGTATATAATTAAACTTAACTAGAGTTTTATGTGATTCTTCTTCTGCAGAGGTAAATTCCCAGATGAGTCCAGCAAATCAAAGTTCGAAATAATATCCCAAAGAAGAAAGAAACATGAAGATTTAAAGGTTTTAAAATTATTTTTGAAGGACACTAGAAAGCGAAAATAAATAACCTAACTAAAATGGTAGGATGTATACAGCACAATCTGTAAACAGGTGGATGTATTTGTACTGAAAAGAAAACCGCTGCATACATCATTTCCCTCCTAGTCCAGATATTTCTCTTCACCCTGCCCCCCATCCCTGGAGTACCTATAGCAATGGTCTAGGACACTGGGATTAAACTATTGTAAGGGTGAGCGTTTGGGTCCATGTTAAGTGCTGGGATTTATAAATGGAGGCCACCCCTCTAGGATAGGATCATTTCCAGTACCTGTTCTGCCACAGAATTAAATTCCATTATGAATTCAGTCATTTCAGCAAAGGTGCGTGTTTCCAGTTCCACCAGAATCTGGACAGCAGAGCGTTCGTTTTTAACAGCATTCGTCACCACCATCATCTCCCCCATTTGTCTGGCAGAAAGCAGGTCAAGAACATCATACTGATGGAGAAAAAATATAGTCTTAGAAGCTGTTGGTTTGTCCATTGCTTCTTCCAGCCATAACAGCTGCTTTCTGGACGCCACATAGTCCACTGTGCTATCTCTGCTAGTGACTGCAGATGCTTCAGAAGAAGACATAAAGCCACCAGAATGTATCCCTTATGCAATACCATACCATGGCAGACTTTTGTCTTAACCATCCCAGTTGATGATCAGTTTGTGTCCAGCCACTTGAGGCTGAGAAATATCACTCCAGTTATTCTACCTAACTGGTGTAATAGCCGATCACATTCATATAATTAACTTTTTAAAACAAAACTCACTATGCTATTTTTTCCATAATATGATGTGGCAGTGAGTTCCAGGGGTTTGCACAGTGCCCTAGACATGAATGTACTAAACACCAGATTTATTATGCATAGGAGAATATAGGAGAATCCTTAATTGCATTTCAACATAAAAAAACTGCAACTAACCTTGCAGATTTTTATTGCCACAAAACTCCATTGGGAATAATTATGGATGAACGTAACAGTGTCTGGAGGTTCAGTCTGGAAACTCATCCAAAAATTTCAAGCTTTTTCCACGTATTTTGGATCTAGAAACCTCCTAAGTACTAATTCTTTCATGATATTTCCAGCCATTCCTGCATGTGACTAAGAAACACCATGCAAATAGCTTAACTTGTGGTCTTTCTGTTTACAGAGACACAATCCAGAAGTGCAAAGGGATGAATGAAACATAAAAACCAGAAAAGTTGACCAAACTCTATTGACTCACTGAAAATGTTTGGATTTGTTTGGACCTGAACTAGGACATGACCCTCTTTGGTATACTAAGATTCCTATTATTGCTGACTTATGGACCTTTGTTTTCCAGAAATCAAGTAGAAATATGGGATTCTCCTCTATTGGAAACCAAACTACTTTATCCAGACCTCTTCCATATACTTACTCCATTAAAGTCCTTGTAAAAGGTGAGGAGTTGGGTGTAGTTAGCAAAATGTCTGAACTGATAGAAGATGAGCTGCAGGAAACTTTGGCTGCTGCTGTATGATCCTGGAAATACCTTCTCTGGGAAAGCACCATGGAATCAAGAAAAGATAGAAAGAATTAGTTAGTGAAAAGACGCAATACACAGTAGTGGCGCTGTGGGATTTGGGTCACAGGAAGAAACAGTGGGAGAATTTTGGTTGCTATGGGATGGTGATGGTGCAGGGCTTCTGATGGTTGCTGGGGCTGTGTTTGAGGATAGGGGAGGATACCTGTAAGTTGGGGGCACTGACAGGGGCTGCTGCCTGCTGAGTAGGAGGCTAGGGGGAGTGCTGGAATATATTCCAGAATCATGACAATATGAGATATTTTTGACATAGGGCAAAACACAGACTACAAAATCTAATGACCATAATGCACCTGGCCACTTTCTCTGCACTGTGCACTGAGATGGGGGAGAAATTCCTTTCCGACCCAAGCAAGTGACAGAAGGTTGGGAGAGCTTTTCAGCATTGTGTCATAACAAAAGGTTTCTACAGAAGATATCTGTAGGCCATTGCCACAGAGTAGAAGACTGGTACCTGAAGCATTAAGTTGATATTCCAGGATTTTTTGGATTAAATTGTATATGTCGTGCGAAGTCTGTTGTGAAAACTCTGGGAAGATGTTGTCCAGGCTTCGGATGCTGCAAGGGATCAAGAAATAAGAAATCATTGATCCACATTTTAAGTATGTAATAGGGACTTTGCAAAGGGGAAAAATAACTACATTCAGTAATGCCTTATTTGTAACCAGTTCATCCATAGGCAGAGGACCTGAAAGATGAACCACTAGCCAATCAGAGTGGTAGTGTTGTACATCCAAATTGGTGGATATTTGCCTAGGGTGCAGGGCAATGAAGAATCAGCCTTAGAAGCAGCCTAAATGCCAGTTAGATTGTAAACTCGTTAGGTCTTCCCATGATATGTACGCACTGAACAATGTGGCCCTGAGTCCTGAACTCATACAGTCAAAGGCCATAAGGTAGCATCACGTAAGCAATTTGTGGCAAGGCCTATCTATTGTTATGATTGTACGGTCTGTAGAGCAATGGCATCCTCGTCATGGCTCAGGCTCCTAGGTGCTACCACAATACATAGAATATATACTAATAACAAGGATCATCTAATGTGGCCTCCTACATGACCCAAGACACAGGGCCTTGATGGGGGTCTCTACTGCTGTAGGTGCTGCTGGAATACAAATAGTCATACATAAGGTGACCAGCCATCCTGTTTTTAAAGGGACCATCCCATTTTTGGGGACTTGTTCTTATATATGCGCCTATTACCCCCCACCCCCTGTCCCTTTTTTTCCACAGTTGCTATCTGGTAACCCTAGTAATACAAATATTGAATAATCATAATAGGAATTCAGAATTTATAAGCACTGGCACATTTGGTAAGCACCCAGTGTAAGCAAGGTATTGTACTCCAATGCAGAGCAGAGAACAAGCGGGAAAAGGAGCATTATGGGAATGAATAGGAATGCCTAGAATGCCGCAGCACAAGTTTGTGCTGAAAAGTCAAATACAAGATGTATCTGTAGATAGAGAAGTGTGGGATATCTCTCTCTCTCTCACACACACACAAACACACAGACTCACATACACAAAAACTTTCGGGCCCTCCAGCAAGGGCGGACTGGCTAAACAGGGCCGATGAAGCCAGGGAAGCCGGGCCCAGGGCCCCCTTTCGGACCACTGGGCCATGGTAATTTGTACCAGCTTCTCCCCCATCTCGTTGGCCCTGCTGCAGACCAGTGCTGTCCAGCCACTTGAGACGACATTAACTGTTTTCTTCCTTTTGTTTTCTGCCCTTTCCTTAAATCTCTGCTTAAATTTTTCTCATTCCAAAGGTAAAAGAATTTTTTTAAAATTTATTTGAAATGCCAACACTCAACTGCCACTTGGAAAGTAAGTCCCGGATTTCAGCATGTGCAGCTCCCTTCTGAGCCCTGGTGAACTGGAATTTTTCCGAAGCAGGAGCCTATGATGGCACATGCTGATGCAGGGGATACTTACATGGCAGTGTATGATCGGAAGGTTACATCTACAGGTATTAACTTGAGCAGGTCTGCGTTCATACTAGGCAGGAGGAATTTTAACTTCTCCATGAACCAGGCCTCATAAACCAGGTCAGTGAACTTGTAAAAATGTTTAGACAGGTCGGTAAAAAGTGTTGTCAGCATTTCTTGCCTCACTTCAGTGTTTTGCATGCCCAGGATGTTCTGCTGTGGGGAAGAAATGCATGTTATGCATGTGATATTATTCTGAAAGAGAATATAGTTTTCTTCAATGAGTGTCTGAGCAGGTTGTTTACAAAGAATCACAAGCAGAGACTTTCAAAGGGGCATAACTGAGTTAGGTGCCCAACTTTCATTGTCTTTCAGTTAGGTGCCTAAATCCCTTAAACTTCAGCCATAGAAACTAGAGGTGGAAAAGACCTATTAGTCCCTCTAATTGGATTGCTTTTTATTATTAAGTCCTTGTTCCAACCTAGCCTTAAATGATCATAGCCCGGGGACTTCCACTGCTTCCCTTGGGCAGACTATTCCAGTCTGAGATCTCACTGTCAGGAGATTTCTTTCCTCACTGAAAATTCTTGCTCCATTCCCTTTGCTCTCTTGCAGCCTCTTGGGCTACCCTTCTCAGAGTTTTCTTTGCAGTTAAAGCTGAATTATTCTGCTGAGTCTAGACCCAGTGCTCCTTCTCTGAGACACATTCCAGGGCTATAGCCCCTGAGCCCACAGGAAATACTAAGAGGTGAGAAGCAAAGGGAGTGGAGACAGCTATGAGATGTCTCGGGTAGATGTCTTTTAAGGAATGTTCCTTGTTCTCCACTAGAGAGGGCTAGGCACAATAGTTGTGAGGCTGGTAACATAACATGATGCAAACACTGAGGTCTGAAGAGTGGGCAAACTTCTCCCCACTCACTCCTGATAGAAGGGTGAGCTGTGCACCAGCCTGATTTGACCCTTGGGAATAAACAGGAGTTAAAAGGGATGCCATCTTATGGGATGGCTGCTTATCCTTGTATCAGAAAGAAGGTCAACTGCAAAGCAACCTGTATTACCATCCTATAGATCAAAACCGATCTCCTCCATGATTTCAGGAGAAGTGATACTTGCACAGGGAATGAACTTTGTGCTGCATTCTAACAACCTCCCATAGATGATGCAAAAAGCTCACAGAATGGCTCATCCCTCAGCCTGTGCCACTTCCTGTAGCCCCAATTGTCCTGGAGCAGCGAACCGTGGCCAGTGGGAGCCGTGATTGACCGAACCTGCTGACGTGGCGGGTAAACAAACTGACCCGGACTGCCAAAGGCTTCCCTGAACAAGTGGCGGCCCAAGTTTAAGAACACTGCTCTAGGAGGAGATGTCACCAGCCTTTCTCACTAGAGTAAGCATCAGTGACTTGAGGCTTGAGAGAAAAGGGAAGGACATAGAGAAAGAGGGGGGAAAAGGTTCCTTCTTGGTGAAATCCTGAGTACCTGTGTAATAGCCAAATTGAACTTCGTCAGGAATTCATCCATCTTAGACAATGCTATTTCAGAGTCTTTCCCCTGCAGACTTCTCAGGACCCTAATCATTGTGGTCACGTTAAATAATGCATCTGAAGTCACAACATACTCCATCAGCTGGTCTACTCTCAGGGAACCCAAAAGGTCAGCCTAGGAAACATGAACACCCGCCATTAGCAGAGGAATGTATATTCTGTCTCTACTAGATCTCGCTGAGCTATCTGCAGCAAACAAGTTATCCGTTGAATTTATTCTGTTTTTCTCTTTTCAAATTGCTTGTGAATGGATTGTGATTTTCAGAACTTCATTCATTGTTCAGAATTATTCATCAGATCTTTATGTGAGCTGTATTTCAACCTGGGGAGAGCTTGTGAACCATTCACTGATGATACCGTTTTGACTATTAGATGGGTCGCAGTTCAAAATTGGAGCTGCTTTGACTGAATGCCTAGGTCACACAGTTGTCTGAATGATGAGCATAAGACAGGTTTCCAGTGTGAGTACTTTTAATTACAAATTTTGAAGTTCCCTGTCTACCAACAATCTGCAAAAGCCACTGAAAATTTACTGTTTTGATGAACATATCTGCCCATAAACTGTTTGTTTGAATTTTTGTGGAAAGTGAACACTAAGAGGGTGTGAATACAGCCATAGAAAACTTGGTTCAAAATTCAAAGACATGTTTGCAAATAATTTGCTTTGTTCTTCATACACAGTAGGGCATAATATATTGGCCAAATTCTACTCCCACACATGCTGATGTAACAAATCCAGAGCAAGTACAGTGAAATCAGTGGAGCTACTCCACTGTCACAACACTGTTACTGAAAGAAGAATTTGGCTGTGGTGCTGCTGGATGATAAAACTGTTTGGGATTTTCCACAGTATGATCAGATTTTCTATAAACCCCAATTACAATATATGCTGACTGTGCAGCTCTTACATACAGGGTCAAAATTTTCATTGGTAGATTTCACTTCTTCTAGGGTCGCATCAAAGAAAAATGACCTCCAGGTGGTCTGTATCCATTCAGTGATGGACTCCACTGAGTAGCCTAAAGGGAAAAAACAGATTCATTGATCCTCATGGAATTATCCATTTCTTCCATCACAGTATGCACATTTTGTTTTAAAAATACATTTGTCCCAGAGAAATGGAAAACTCAGTGCCTGGATGGCAGAAAAAAAATTGTTGCCCTAATTATTAATATTATTATTTATTGATATACGATAGCTGTGCATGGTTTGTAGAGGGAAATATGTTGCTTAAGCTGCAACTTCTTACATTCTAAGTAAAACCAAAGTGCAACAAATAAGGCAACAGGCCATAATAGGAGAGCGGTAGGGGTCGGCGTGAGTGAGAACTTTCACAACAGGTCAAGATGCCAGGTGTATCCCTTATTTGTTTTTATATTCACTAGGAGATATTTGATTTTCTTTGAGGCAGCCATCAGAGGTGGGCATAAGGAATCTTGGTTTAATACGTTGTTGGAAAGGTGGCACCTCTTACAGAACAGCTCTCCTTCCTGCTTCACTACAGAGTGTCAGAGTAGTAGCAGTGTTAGTCTGTATCCGCAAAAAGAACAGGAGTACTTGTGGCACCTTAGAGACTAACAAATGTATGCTACAATAAATTGGTTAGTCTCTAAGGTGCCACAAGTACTCCTGTTCTTACTACAGAGTGTGATATCTTCAGGTCCTAGCCTAAATTGTTCTGACCCAGAGGAGCAGAGAATGTTACCAGCTGAACCATTGACAGAGCCAACTAGTGTGCACAGCATTCTAACGTCATCCAAGCATGTTACCTTTTAAGATTTTGAGGTTTTGCACAATCCAGAGTACGACGTCTCTCCTAGAGGATCCAGTCATGTGCTGATGAGCTCTATCAAACCCCGCAACACTGTGTTGACAAGAGCAACCAACACAGTGAAATACACAGATGGACAAATCCTCCATCTATCTAGGATATCATTTGATTGAGGTCTGGGCTAAGAAAAGACCAATCTCTTCTCCAAAATATAGTGCTTTGCTCCTTTGCCTGGGAGCTTCCCCCTGTGGACTCCCCAGACCTACCAATCGTGCTCCAGACCTGGCATGCAACCCCTAGTATGCTGACGTCACAATGCAGCAAAGCTATGCCATGATATTCTGTCACTATGTACATTTCATCATCTACTGACTCATGCTGTTCTGATCTGGATCTGGCAGATTTTGTGGCCAGGCCTGGACCCTAAACCCACACTCTTTCAGCTCAACCCCACTGATTGCTCTATGCCTCTTGAGCCTCACATCCATTTGACCTGATCAATGACATTAAGATCTCAACCGGCCTTTGCTGAAAAGTTTGGGGGAAACAGTTCTGCACTGCTGATGGAGAGATCAGCAATCATAGCACCAGACCCAAGACTTACATTGCAACTAACGAGTCATAGTCCCGTGGAACAATGAGGGCAAAGGTTGTGTTGTTGATGACAGGACTCAGGAAGTACAGCTCATTTTGGAACGTGGCGTTCCAGTCCATGGCGGCATATGCCGCCATTCGCCCGGACATAAGGGTCAGGTAGTTTTGCAGGAGCAGCCTGGTAATGGCATCATCTGGGAGGACTGAGATTTTACGCTGCAACAAATGAAAAATGCCATGTGATTAACACACTTATGTTAGCAAAATCTGAATTAAAATCCTCTGGATCGGAAGGGAGGTCTTTGTCGCCTGGGCGTGTGCCTTCCAGCCGAGGTCGGCAGACGTGCACTAACTCGAGCAGAACTAGGGCGCTAAAAGTAGCAGTGTGAATGTTGCGGCATCCGCTAGCCACCAGACTGCAGCCTCGAGGTGTGGGTGGTCTTGTACTCGATCAGCTAGCCTGAGCTGCTGCCCATGCTGCAGTCTCCACTCTGCTATTTTTAGAATACTAGCTCCAGCAGAGCTAGCACATATCTGTCTGCTCAAACTGGGAGGCATCTTCCCTACTGCAGTATAAATGTATCTTTGTGAGACTTCTAATCTACAACCTCAGTGAACCGTATAGTCCCTCTGCATCATGTCAGGACTCATTTCACTATCTTCTATTCAGTCAATATTCATCTGAAATGCCAGTGAATTATATTCTGTGCATTGCATTTAATTTGTCATTGAAAGGACCTGATGCAAACTGGATTTTGGAAGCCTGCTGATTGAAATAATAGAGCTATAAAGTTTTAGTATTTGCCAGACTATCTCCCCTCCCACCCCCCCCACAATAAGTTGAGATGGGAAATAACTGCAGCAACGTAGATATCAAAGAAAACATGAACAAAGTGTACCATGATAGCGGCCTCAGTGAATTTCGTCAGAATAATCTGAACATCCTCAGGTTTGCTTTGTTGGAAGAACTGAATGAGCCGGGCTGCTAAGTCCATTCTGGTCAGTGTGTCAGAGTGTACTACCATGTCACCGATCTGAGTGGGAGTCAGGATGTCCAAAACCGTATACTGGAAAAAGACAAAACACATGGAAGCTTATTAACGCAAATCCAGTGCTTTCGTTTCAGAGCCTTAAGGTCTTTCCTCTCCTGAACACATGAGGATGTGGAAACACATGAAAAGACTTACTGCATCAAAAGGTTGGTGGGAGAAGGAAATCAACTGAGTATAAGATGCTTCCATGGAGAATTTTCCAAAGTATTCCAATAGCCAGTCTCTAGTGGGAGCCTTGGTATAGCAGACAGGACCTGCATTGAGAATAGAGAAAAATGCATAGCAGGGGAGAGATGAATGGGATGGTGAATGTTAATCTGAGCATACATTGCTGCACGGTGCTACAGTAAGTGATGCTTTATCACCAGGCACTGGTTTGAATGAAGATGGCTTCACTAAAAGACCCTAGGGCCCTGATCACCGGCGCATTGAAATCAATGGATAGATGTGAGGTCATTGATTTAAATAGGCTGTAAGTGGGATACTGCACTAATGTGTTTGATTTTGATTCTGTAACGGGAACGTTGCATACTCTGTTCAGACTAGTCAGTAGCTAACTGGTCAAGCAATCTGGAACATACTGATCAGCGCTAGAGTTTGATTGACTGTGCTCCGTGATATGAAAAGAACCGGCCCAACCTGGTAAAATCTCACTCGGAGGAATCTCTGCTCTCTGTGGATTACAAGTATCCAAACTTGAATCTCATCCAGGGGTTAAAGTAAGCCAGTCCAGTCCCGTACGGTGTACCGGCAAGAGCCAGTACACCGTGCTGGACTGGACTTGCTTCCGCAGCAGTGATTTAAAGGACCTGTAGCTCCGGTCGCTGCAGGGAGCCTCAGGTCCTTTAAATCGCAGCTGGAGCTCCAGCAGCCGGGCTCCCACAGTGATTTAAAGGGCCCAGAGCTCCACGGCTGCCGGAGCCCTGGGCCCTTTAATTCGCCCCTGAGCCCCAGGGCTCCCAGACACCTCTGCAGCTGGTAGCTCCAGAGTGATTTAAAGGCTCTGGGGCTCCCAGCCACAGCCAGAACCCCAGGGCCTTTAAATCTTGAAAGGTCCCACCTCTTCCGGTTGAGGCCACACCCCGCTCAGGACTCCGGCATACCAGTAAGTTACTTCCACCCCTAGTCTCATCTAGGAGCTGAGCTGAGTGATGCCTCCTGGTATGGAGCTCTGTAAATTGGACACGTCTCCTGTGTCCAGTCATAGAATCATAGAATCTCAGGGCTGGAAGGGACCTCAGGAGGTCATCTAGTCCCACCCCCTGCTCAAACCAGGACCAACACCCACTACAGCAGTCACCACTGGCAGACACCATATTGCCTTTGCACAGTGACAGCTCTTCTGTTGTATTACGTGAGCTGAAAACAAATCTCAGCTGGTCCCAATTTCCTTTTTGTCTTAGAACTGGCAGACAGAGGAAGTGGCTCAAGGCTACATGCTCTTAAAAGCCTGAACTGGGAGCTTTTGCATGGCTGGCTATAATACCCTTGATAGATTCTCAGGTCGGTGGCCCTACAGAGCACAGTGTTTAGCATTGTCTCACCAGAAACCTGCTCAGCACAAACACCCGTATCCCTCTGCTTCGCAACCGGGAGTCCCAAAATTATTCCCAAACAATACTCAGTGCTGCCTTATGTTGGACTCTTGGGAGCCAGATAATATTAAGACATGCACCAATGCCTTCACATGCAGCAGGCAATCTGTAGGCAATTGTGCCATTTCAACAGGGATGCACTTCAGTAAAGGTAAGTAGCGGTTGTAAAAAGCACAAAGCAGGCAGATAATTCACACCTGAACGGAATTGTGAAAAAATAACTCCTTTGTTAGGCATTACCGGTATCCTGAGACTTCTGCGTTAGAAAAGACACAATGTAGGTATACACATCCCTCTTGCCGTCCTCAGGAATTTCAGAAAAGCCGGCGCTGATCCCAGCAATTCTACAGAATAAAAGAAACCCTGAATGAGTCAAGGATGCTCTGGAGCCAACAGAGTCTGGTCGTGGAGTTCTAGGGAACTACTGCAAAGCTAACTCTTTCTGGCTGCCTTTCACAGTTAGAATAAAAACCAGGAGTGAAATCCCTGGGAGCTTTCCCATTGACTTCAGTGGAGCCAAGTTTCACCCCAGAGGTGGGTCCAAACTGAAATCATGATCCTAAACACCCCTGGAAGAATGAGATGCCTATGTCCACATGCCAAGTTTGTGGTACAGCTGGGAGCAAAAGACTCCCACTCTTGTTTTGTAACCATGGCACCATTGGCGCCTTTTGGGGTTCATCCACAACTAGAAGCTACAGCACCAAGTTGTTTGTTTACAAAACTCTAGGTTCAAGAAAAGAAAGGGTGTTAAAAAAGGAACCTGTGACTCACAGAGATTTGTAGGAGCTGCAGGACAAGCTGATGGGGATCTCCTGAAGAACATCAGCTTTAATGCTAGGCAGGACGACCACAAGTCTTTTCTTAAACCAAAGGTCATAGTCAGCATCTATGAATGTGGGAAGTGCAACATGCAGCTGCTCCACTGTCCTTGCTAGCATGATGTGCTTCACCTCCATCGAGATACTGAGCATGGGGACAGAAGGCTACACAAGAGACAAGAAATAGAATCATAAAGCTCTGAGGGAATTTGAAAAATACAAGCACGCCCCTTTCTTGTCCGGTTTCTAGTGTTAGATGCTGAAGCCTCTTGGCAATCTTAGAAGCTGAAGCCACTTGGAGATCCAATGTCTACTTCTTAAATGCTGACACTTTTTGGTGAGCAGTTTCCTTAAGAAATCACAGAAGATTAGGGGCACAAATTCTGTGATTGTTGATGGGACTTTAACATTGCATTCCTTTCCTGGAACTGTGCTAAATTGATTCAAGTCCAAGATCAAGTTTCTATAGATTATTCAGGACACCCAGACTAAGGAAGCCAGTATTAGCTTGAGATGGCTATTTGAAATGCACCCTACATCAGGAAACCAGACCTATCGTACTTGCTAACCCTTAAAGTACTGGCATTGAAACTGGGCTGTTCTGAAGCAACATAGAATGAAAGCTGCTGTTGTAGCTGAATCAGGTGTTCTGGAAATTTAGTAAAATATGTGGCACCCTGAAGCTCACTCGTAGGATGGAATCTATTTCCCTGATGTACAAATCACTGGTTGTTTTGTATCAGTCATGCTGAGAGAGCTCCACGGAGATCTTTGCATTTTAGATACTATATTGCATGATGGTGCGAGACCCATAGCTATTGTGCATTGAACATTTTGGAAGGCGCTAACCAAGATGGAAGATATAGCAGATGGTAGAGCTGGTGGGAAAATGAGATAACATTTTCAAGAAAATTTTGTGCATTTTTTTCATTGAAATTTAAAATTTTCATTAAAAAGTTTCCATCAAAGTGACAAGTTTTGAAAAATCTTGATCAGACCTACTGGTTAGTCGCAGAACCATTGCAAAGGAAAATCCTTCTCTTATGAGGGGATGTTATGGCTGGGAGGACAAGTCAAGGATTCAGAGCCTTTCACCACCCAGTCAATGCATTGAATTCTCTCCCTTTCAGTAGCGACCAAAAGTTTGCATCCGATGGCTGCTTGGTGGCTCAATTCTTGCCACTCGACTGAGTTCCTCGTGGATACATATCCACACCATCAACCCACCACTCCAATTAACCAGCTCATTAGCAATCTCAGCAGAGATGCCAGGTATTGAATTAGCCATGGAGACTGAACTGTCCACGTGTACCTAGGAGTGGGCCCTCTTGGCTGGGACAGAGGCACATTGGCAGGAAGCATCATGTGGAAAGCTTGCCATGATGATGCCCTAGTTGCATCTGTCCCATAGATGAACAGAGAACTTCGGCCTCCGAGGCTTGGTCAGTCCAGCACCTTTCATCAGCATTAAATTCATATCACTATTCCAAAGCCTCCAGAATGGTTTAGCAACCATGAGAGCTCCTTCCGCCCCAGCTAGTATTACCAGACCCTTCATCATCCCCAAAGATTCAGCCAGATTACCCCAGGATAGCCAACAAATTATTGTGAAGCCCAAAGACACTTAGAGATAAAATTTCTGACACAAACAGGGAACGAAGAGCAAAGATTGCACCCATTTCTTTTCAACGTCCCCACCTTGTCCTTCTGCAGCAACCAAATATATTTAAAGTTATCCAGGCCACTAAGAGAAATCAATTTGTGTTGTCCTCTCTAAATCTTACATAATTTTGTTACCGGTTATAGTCTACTTCTTACTTTGGGAAATTTTGTTATTACAAGAAACGTTCATTAATCCCACTCTAAATGGATCTGATTTCCATTCTCACACACTGTACTTGAGCTACGTCCTTCACAGAGTTACTCCAGTGTTGGTATGTTAGGTCAATGGAGCGACACTGTTTTACAACAGCTCAGGATTTGGTTCACTTGTGTCATTTCTGACACAAGATGCATACTGGCTGGCACCTTGCCACTATTGACATCTGTCTGGTAATTGACAACACAAAGCTGATTGAACCTCAAGAAATGATCAGGGGAAAATCATCCTGCTTGTTTAATCTCTGTTTCTAATGGGCTGTTTCCCCTGGAAAATCCATGTGTGTTGTTTTCACCACGGTGAGTAGTTTCCTTTATTGATTCGACACAGTGAATCTTTCAGGAAGTATTGGTTTAGAAAACTGAAATCTAGGATCTACACCTGCATAGTGCTGAGCCCTCCTAAATGGCACCAATTTTCTCCAGCTCTCCCTGGGTACGTCTACACTGGACACTAAGCCTGGCTCTGTGGGACCCTGGTTTGTGGCGCTGGTGTTTCCAAGCCAGTGCTTGAGCATCCACACTGTATTGTAAACCTGGCTTGCTGACCTCCATCAGACCGATTTGTGTGTGGACAGAAGGGTGATTTGGGCTCAAACCTGAGTCAGACCCTGGGATTGTGTGTAGTGCAGGGGTCGGCAACCTTTCAGAAGTGCTGTGGTGAGTCTTCATTTATTCACTCTAATTTAAGGTTTCGCGTGCCAGTAATACATGTTAACGTTTTTAGAAGGTCTCTTTCTATAAGTCTTTAATATACAACTAAACTTTTGTTGTATGTGTCACGGAGTGTGGGGGAGTCCGGCCCTGCACCCCTGTTCCTGGGACCCACAGTGACTCTTGGCCAGCCAGTAAAACTGAAGGTTTATTGGACAACAGGAACACAGGTTACAGCAGAGCTTGCAGGCACAGTCAGGACCCCTCAATCAAGTCCTTCTGGGCTTTCAGGGTGCTTGGATCCTAGCTAGGATACCCTGAATTCCGCCCACACAGCCCCAAAACCAAACCCAAAACTACTTCCCTCCTGCTGGCCCCTTCCTTTGTCCTCCTTCCCGGGCCAAGGTGTTGACCTTACCCCTCCCTTACCTAGCTCAGGTTACAGGCTCCGTTATGGTCCACCCCTCAAGTCCTCCCCTGCTTTCCCACTCCCCACACAGACAGACCCTATTCCATCACAGTATGTAAAGTAAATAAGGTTTGTAAAATGTTTAAGAAGCTTCATTTAAAATTAAATTAAAATGCAGAGCCCCCGGACGGTGGCCAGGACCCAGGCAGTGTGAGTGCCACTGAAAATCAGCTTGCGTGCCTCCTTCGGAACCCGTGCCATAGGTTGTCTACCCCGGTGTAGTGTGTAGACAAACCCATTGAGATCAGTTGCCTCTCAGGAAGCCCTGAGTACCTTGCAGACTCAGGCCTGGAATTAGGCTGAAAGTGACAAGGCAACTAAGCATCCCCAGCTCCTAATGCCTCTCGGGAGAGTCATGTGTGCTCAGTCCATGCGCAAAGATGGTCCGGAAGAGCGAATGACCGTGTTACGAGACCTCTGCTGTATTGACAAACAAGGTTGGGCCAGCTGAGTTCCAGGAGGGATTTTTTGTTTTGTTTTTCATTTAAACAAACAAACAAAAAAAACCCCAAGAAAACCTTTAAAAAAGTGATTTCTTTAGCCGGAGACTAGCTTTATACCAGATTATGACATGTGCTTTATCTCCGCTTTCTTCTATCTTTTTCCAAAGGGAAGTTAAAAGCTAAAGGCATTGGCTTCAGGTACAAAGCTACCTTTCACGGGCCTTGCTCAGGAAGCTGTCCCTTAGCCCACCAGTTAGGTCTCCGCGTTGCAGAGCTTACCTGAGGCAGAGACCTGTGGAGTCTGAGTCTCACTATCTGAGACTCTGTGTTTCTTCCATTAGCCTGATAAAAAGTATTAGATTTACTGAGGAGTAGAAATGCCCTGATCTGCTAATCGCGTTATAGGAGCCTCAGCGAAAGGTTAGAAATAGAGCCATGTCAGGCAGAAGCCAGCCAGAAATGGTCACATGTGAGAGAAAATAAATCAGCATCAGCCACGGGCAAGTAGGGTCCGATCCTCAGCTGGTGTCAATCAACATACTTGCATGAAAGTCCATGCAGCCACATCTGGTGACACTATCTGGGGATCCCTCTAGTCATCTTTCAAGTAGGAAGGAGTTGGACTTCTTGGAATGGCCTTGGAGCAGCCTTGAACAATCCCAGCTCTCACAATCAGTTGCTGAATCTCTCCAGGCATCAGCCAATCACACCTTAACCATTGGTGGCACTGGAATGCCTCAAGCTTCCTTATCATACTTTTAAATTCATTAAGTCTACGATCCTGCATGTCTGCCACTGGGAAACATCGCTTCGAAATCTAACCCTCGCCCATGCAGCCCCACTGATAGAACTGCGTCCCCATGGGATACCTTCTCATAGGCAATATTAAACTCGTCCCAGTAAGCAGCCAGGTCCTCGAGGCCTGGCATCTCAGCTACTCTGTCAAAGACTAGTTCAGTGTTGATGACAGAGCTGAACACCTCTTGCGTTAAGGTTAACTGAGCCAGCTGGACTGCAGTCAGTTCCTGGAGATGAGCCATCTGAAACAGAGAGAGAGAATTTACAGTGCAGGACATTGTTCTTTGGTTGAAGTGGCCTTTCAAGGACCAGAACTACGGAGCTAATCTCCCTTACACTTTATTCCAAAGGAGACTCGGCTCTGTGCTATTTCTGCTCTCACAGGATGGCTGATTATGATTTGTAATACTGTAGCACCCTGAGGCCTCAACCGAGATCAGGACCTCATTGTGCTAGGCACTGTACATACACAGTCCCTGTACCACACATCTGACAAAACAGACAAGAGAAGTATTGCCATCCCCATATTACAGGCGAGGCACTAAGACTCAGAGACAGATTGTCCAGGGCCGCACAGGGAATCTCTATCAGAGTTAGGCATTGAGCCCAAATCATTTGAGTCTCAGTTCAGTTCTTGAGCCACAAGACCATCCATCCTCTCAAAGTGGATCATAGAACCATAGAATATCATGATTGGAATGGACCTCAGGAGGTCATCTAGTCCAACTCCCTGCTCAAAGCAGGACCAACCCTAACTAAATCATCCCAGCCAGGGCTTTGTCAAGCCTGACCTTAAAAACCTCTAAGGAAGGAGATTCCGCCACCTCCCTAGGTAACCCATAGTAAGATGAGCAGAAACACCAGGGATCATTTCTATTAATGAAACTTTATAACCCAGAAATTCATCTAGAGGTTCCACTAACTTGGGAATAGAAATACTTTCTATACCATATGGGGGACATCCTGGCTCCATGCAGGTCAAGGACAAAACTCCCATTGACTTCACTGGGGTCAGAATTTTACCCTGTATTTGGTAAGTTAACTCCTCCTTCGTCCTTTATGGTTCAGTGGTGATTTGAACTTATATATCAAAGCAGGATAGAAATATTGTTCCTCCAAGGCAGTAACATGACACAAAATGGCAGAACCAACATTCTCACCCCAGTAAAGTTGCTGTTGACAGCAGTGAAGTCTGTTATGTTAGCTATGGTCTTGAATCTTTGGAAATTAAGAGCCATCCAGTTTTCAGTTGTCTGGCAATCTAAAATACATCAATAATAAAGATTAAAAAAATAAAATGATTTGTATTTAAGGGCTTGCCTCCACACAGATTTAGTTCATGGCAAGCAGGGGTGTCAATCTACCCAGCACACTAAGTGTCCACATGCACCCAGCTGATACGCACTAACCATTCCGTAGTGTGCTTTGATCTCCCCTGCTTTGAAATGGGACTAGCACATTAAGGAATGGTTAGGACAGGTCAGTGCCAGTTCATTCATGCTCCAGCTTGCCATGGACTTAACATTCGTGTAGACAAGCCCTCTGTTTCAAGGCTGTCAAAAGAATACATAAATATTACAACAAAAAAGACCCTCCCAGGATATTAGGCCAGGAAATAGAAAAAAGATCAAAACTGTCGTTCATGTAAATGATGGTCCAACCTGCTTCTAGTAAGACTGCTGTCAGATCCTGAGAAGTTCCAGGAAGAATGTCATAAAACAATATTTAATAATTCAGTGGGAATTACAACACCACCATTTCCCAGTTAATTTTCAACTGTTTTATCTTATAAACATTTTTAAAAAGGATGCTGTAAAAAAACAACAAAATGGTTCAAGAAGCCAAACTCTATGGCTAATACTTATAATAATGGGAGGGTCCTGCCTCATTTAGGGGACTTTTTTATTCCTCTCTCCTCTACTAAGAAACACTCGGTTAGCTCTGTCATGTTGTCACAGGGTGACTGGCCTCTTTAAGAGAGATGGCGGCCAGCCGCATATGTGCCATAATTAATTAGCTGCTTCTCAGCTTGTGGGAGGTGGGAGTAAGCTGGGTCAGGTGACAGCTTAATGAGTATCTGAGCCTTATAGAAGGGTTGAGAGTGACCGGTCTCCCCAGTGGAACCGCAGGGAATGGGCAGGCTCCTGTGGATTTGCAGGAGAACTGTACTGCAGAAGAACCAGCCTGGGGGTTGAGGGCTCTGTCCCAGAGCCATGAACACTCTGAAAGGTCGCCCAGAAAGGGGCTAAGAATAGAGCCCAGAGGAGGGGCTGAAAAGAAGCCCCAAAGGGCAGAGGAACCTTTTTCCTTGTTTTGAGTCTTTTGGGTTGGACTTTTGCTACCCTGCATGGGGTTACATTTGTTTATCACTTGACCGGAGGGCTAAGCCCCACCCCTCCAGCACAGACCGGTGTGTGAAGAGCCAGGGAGACCCACTCTGGGGGAAGGAAACTGGGGCAGGAGGTGCCAGCAGGGGGTACTATGGGGCAGCCACACCTCAAGACATGTGTTAAGAACAGGGTTAGAGACATGCACACCCTGGGTCTGAACAGCTACTGGGCACGTTTTGTCTTTTAGATGGTTAGCTGTTGGGGACAGGTACCATCGTCTATGTTTAGTTTGTACAGTGTCCATTATAAGGTGGGCCTGACTCTGGTTGAAGTCTTTAGACGCTACCGGAATACAAACAATCATAATAATGTAATATACTGTATTTATAAAGGAGCTCTCAACCTCAACGATCCCAAAGTTCTCTCTATGCATGAATCATCTCATCAACAACAGAAATGCAGCTGCTTCTCGAGTGTGGTTGTTGTTTAACGTCAGACTGCAAGTCTACCCAGCAGTTTAGAACTTGAAGTGAAGCATGTTATATCTGGTTGAAAATGTGCGGTGACTTTAGGTGGTAGGATACTGGAGCTTCCTCAGGACATATGGTGACCAGGCATCCCAATATCAGGGGCTTTGTCTTATATAGGCAACTGCTACCCCTCCAACATTGGCCTGATTTTTCACACTTGCTATCTGGTCACCCTACCAGGACACTATGCCTGTGAAAGGTGCCATAGGATCTTTAATGACCATAAAACTGAGTTCCTGACCATTTGCCTTTCCTCTATCATGCCCTGGAAGCTATTGAAATTACCCAGTTATGGGGAGACATCCATATGGCTTCTAGAGCTAACATATTTAAGGGCACTTTATTTATTTATTTATTTATTTCCCCACTGTTTGAACAAACCAGAAAAGAGGGAAAGGCTCACCTATTTGTTGAAGAATATTGACAATCCATTGGGTTACAGCTGTCTTTGTCTCCATTGTCATCTGGTCAAATGCATAGTCCAAACCTTTAACACTGCAAGAGAAACCAATAGAACTCTTATAGTCTGTTGCAATTATTTGCTGTGGTTTTTAAGCTAACTGCACCATCCAGCACGTGGATTCAGAAACATTTTAATTTACAAGCTATGTGAGCTCACAACTGTCATCTTCTCCTTCCAGTCACTCAATCATCCCCTTCCCCCAGTTTTCTTCCCACACTCATGGGTGACCTCATCAATACAATACACACAAGTGAGGGAAGCCAAATTGTTAGTTTAAGAAGCCTGCAAATTGGTCCCCTACTCACATTGTTTGTAGCTGTGTGCAGTTAGCTATAGCAGGGAGAGGCATCAACTCATCAGGGGTGATGGAGGCTAGATACAATGTCAATGTCCCATTGAACCAGGATTCTAAATCAGTCGTTGTCATTGAGGCAAAATATGGCTTAAGAATCTGGAAAATGCCCTTTAGCATCACATCACGGACACTGATCACTACGTTCATCTGGGAAGAAAAGAATTGGAGACTATGAAGGTGAGGCACATACCTCAATGCAGCGGAAGCGTATCTTTGCTCCCAGACGTTGTCTAGTATTAGTATGATTCTGTTCCCACTGATGTCTATGAAAGATTTTGCCACTGATTTCTGTGGAGCAGGACTGGGCCCTATGTCTCATGTTTGGCTTAGAAAGCCAAGAGTTGATTTTCCACATGCTTCTTTATGTTCCAATTTCTTGGAATTGTCCTGTTACTCTGTTTATACAACGTTGTGTTGGAAGAGTCTAAAACGTCCACCCACCAAAAGATGCTGTGGCTGCTGCTATATATATAAACCTCACTCATTGATAACCATTGGGAAATATGCATTTTTTGGGAAAGTACAGAAAATTGGTCTTAAAAATTCTTTGAAATCTTGATTGCTTTTTCCAGGATAAACTTGGGAAAGGATCCTTCATTCTGCAGGTGCAGAGGCTGATTCTTAGACAGCAGCTTCTCTTTGTGCTCGGGAAAAGTTGTGAGTGCGCACACACCTGCTTCATGCTATTGGTGAGCCTATTTTTTGGGCATGGAGGTGACAGCATGGACATTTGCAAATCTCTTTTTGTCCAAATGGCTTCTGCGGGTGTGAATTCTATCTCTGGTATGCACAGGTGAGGGAAAACAAAGATCATGTACTGGTTTCAGAGTGCCCAGAATTACACGTGTAAAGGATGAGTCCCTAGCATCAATCAGCCCCATACCTTTACACATACCGTTGGAACTATTAGAGAAGAAGAACTCAGACCACAGACTCATAGAATTGTATGGGGTGAAAGGAACCTAGGATAGATCATCTAATCCTTCCACTTAGTAGTTTTGCATGACCATATCTCTGGTCTACTTCAGCTGGTGCTTGTCACGCCATGATTAAGATTTCTAGTGCTGCTGATTCCCCTCCATCTATCAGAAATGTCCTCACTGTTTGATGCCAGTTCCACTTTGTTACTGAGCTCATCTAATGCTATACAAATGGTAGTTTTCCGGTTCCGTCTGAAATCCATTAACTGGCTGTTACCGTTTAATGGCATATATGTGTGGCCAATTAATTATCAGTCACTCAGATGTTTCTTGCTGTTCTAGGCCACGTTGTATGGGTCTTTGAGACATGCCCTTTTAAGGACAGAGTCTAAAACCCTCAATCAGGCTGAATAGCAGTGGGACAATTTGCATGAGTCAGTGCTACTCAATGGGTCTGATGTGCAAAAACACCTACTTTCGGGTCACTTCACTGTCAGGGCAGGGCAAAGAGGCTGTGGCGTAAATGAGAATCAGGCCCAACGTGAGCAAGGGTTACAGAATCAAGCCCATAGGTGGTAGCACCCACCGCCAAAGGAAATCTCTCTTTTACCTGTTTTACGAACATATTGACTTCAGACAGGAAGATCTGCAGTTCAGATACATTTCTGCTTTTGAGGGTGTTCATCACGTTTGTTGCATCAATCTCTGCATTGGCTCTGGTGCTGTCAGTTAGGATGCCAGAGAGGACAACCAGTTTCCCCAGTTGTGTTGCAGTTAGCAAATCTGTCACCTCATACTAAGAGGACAAGAAATTAGAGTTGAATTTATACAGAACTAGGGTCAGACATAGAGCCAAATAAGTTTTAAAATGTATTTATCAGTATTTTTGTGCAATGAGCTCCATTCACTGTGTCATACATTATTCATTCGTGTTGGGGGAGCTACTGGTTATTCATGAAAATGTTAGAAAATTTCATTAATTCCAACACAAACATTCACACACCAATTCAAAATGCAGCATTCATTATTTATTAGACTCTAGTTTTAAAAGTTTCAGTCACCCAATCAGGGAACAGGAACAAAATCTCGCGACTTAAGTGACCATCCACACACAACAAATTACAAATGGTAAATAACTGAAGTGAAGAATTCCTGAATAACACAAAGCCAGAAATTATTCATCCCAGTTGTTTGTCAAGTATATATTAGGTACATGCTAGAAAGAAATCTGGGTTGGTTTCTGAACCAGAAAGGGGCCAAATTTGGAATGAATTTTATTCCCCTAACAAATAATTTCACCAGCTGTGGTCTCTGTCACACATGAATGAACATTTAAAAGGGTGACATTAACAAGTGTGCAAAGGAGTTATGCATTAGAGCTAGTCAAGAATTTTTCAACAAAATGTTTTTGTTGGAAAATGCTGATTCATAAAAACAAAACTTTTTTTCAGTAAAAGGTCAGTTTTGTGGAATTTTTCCACTCCACATTTTTTGAAAAAGTTTCTAAATTGTTGAAGCATTTTGTTTTGACATTTCCAACATGAAAAATTCCAGGCTTCTGGTTTGAGACAACGTTTTGTTTCAAAAGTTAAGCTAATTCTAAGGGGAGGAGGTTGATGAAAACGTGGTCAAAATTGAAATGAAATTTTTGGAAATTATCAAAATAAAATGTTTAGATTGACTTGCACCCATTTTTTCAGATTTTCTGCTCATGAAAATTTTTGAAATTTTGATTCTTTTATTCTGATTTAGAACAGGATTTTTATTTTTATTTTTTTTTGTGTGCACATTTTCATGGGATGGAAAAACTGTTTCCTACCCCTCCCTATTGTGCACTACTTGAGTCTCTGTTATGCCTGAGTGGGACATCGGTGGAGCTTGTTCTTGTGCTGACTCTGTGCACCATGGTGAATTTCACCTTACACATGAAATCCCAGCATTAGTGGGAATTTTGCCTGGGGTCGTACATACTCCATTAAAGCCAGGGTCAAGCCGGATTAAATCACTGTAGTCAGCGTAGACACTGGAGAGCCCAAAGTTTTCCTGCAACCAGTCTCTGCTGTTATCAGCTGTGAATGTACAAGCTACTCCTGCAAGGTACATGGAAAGTGAACAGTCAGAGGGTGACATCAGTGTCAGTCAGCAGGAAAAATACAAGGGAGAAGTTTGTAATAAGCCAGGTGATAATTATGCCAGATGGCTGGGCAGCCAAAGCCAAGTGGAAACAGTAGCTCTGTTCCAAAAGGATAGAAGCTAGAGACAGCTCCATAGCCATAGAGCTTAGAAATCTCCTAGTCCACTGGACTTTGCAATACTGTTCAGGGTGGTATTAAGGACTAGTAGTTAGAGCAGATGACTGCGAGTCAGGAAAGTGGCATTCCATTGCAAGTGGTGGCACTGGCTGGTTGTGTGCCCTTGGAGAAGTCGTCTTACCCTCTGTTTCAGTTGGTCCATCTGTGAACCGGATATAAATAACATTGTCCTGTGATACCTCAAAAAAGGCTGGGGCAGCTTAATCAACTAGTGTCTGTGAAATGCTTCATGCTTCTCGAATGGTGGGCACTATTTCTGTTTGCTGTAGCTTTTCTAAAGGATGTCATTTCACACTCTGAACTGGAAAATCCAGGTGGACCTTATTAACTCTAAGGGGTCTTCTGCATTTGCCCAATTCCCAAGGATGCCAGGTATGGAACAGACAAGTGTATGGGGAGAAGATATCCCTGAATTGTAGGGTACAACCTTAGCACTAAGACACTTAGAAAATGGTAGAAGACCGCTAAATACAACAAAAAATTACCTTCTTTTGCCACCTGCCCATTGAGAAAGTTCAGTCGGGCGTGGTATACGGCCTTCTGCGTGTCGAGATCTAACTTACTGTGGACAGAATTCAATCCTTTGTAGCTGGAAGGTAAACAAAAGAAAACATACTTTTGATGTCTCAAATTAAAGTCATGCTCAGTCACTCCCTTAATCCTTCTGGACCAGAAATATCATCCTTGAAACCTAAGAGAGTTTCAGCTTTTTATGGCCCACTTATCAGTTTGTTGGGAGCTTGTGAATTGTTGGCTAGGAAATGAACTGTGCATCATTTCCCTCTGGTCTGCCAGTGATGACTAGAAGAACCAAGGAGCTGTTAGTGATGGGAGAAACTAAACTTCTGATCTGAGGCTAATCTGAACTTCACTGGTCTGCAGCTCTCATGAGGACACCTTTGCTGGCTTTGGCCTGTTAAGAAAGATAGATTCTGCTCTCACTTATGGTGATTTTACACCACTGAAACTCCATTAACTTCTATGGAGCTACTCCTGGTTTACACCAATATGAGAGGAGAACCAGGCACAGAAAGAACAGCCCTTTTCTTGGTACTTCCACTTCATTTCCCAGCCAAAACTTGAAAGGGAAAAGGCATGTGAAAAACTCACTTATGAAAAATTAATCAGATGGTATTGAACCTCACAAAAGATGACATATATACTCACATAGCCTGGAAGTCAGTGCAACCTATTTTTGTTGGGAAGAGACTCAGTATATTTGCATCAGTAACAGGCAGCAGCATCTTCAGTTTAACCTGAAACAAGTCTTTCAAGGAGGGGGAACAGAGATCTGGGAAGCTCTCATTGACTTTTTTTAGAATAGTCTCCAGCACTGAATACATCACGTTGTGATCAAATGGAGGGGTCAGGGTTAAAGTTGATAACTCAGTCAAGTAGCCATTGAGGTAGAGGACATCACTGGAGCTGAGGACATGGAAGATGCCTGCAGCCATGCTGCTGTTGGAGAACACGTTGTGAATGGCAGTGAGTTGTGCTAGTTGGCTGGCTGTGAGGACATCCAGGGCTGCAAACTAGAAATCAATGTGTCAGATTAAAAGCTCTGCATCTTGGCCCTAGGAGCAAGCATTAAGCTTTGGAGCAATGTATGAAACAAGAAAACCTGAACAAATCAATGTGGTTACTGGCTTGCCAATGACTTTGATGTAGATTAAGGATACACGCTTTGCACTTGGAACCTGAATCAAAGTCCATTAAGGTCTCTGGAAAGACAACTCCCAACATCAATGCCTTTGGCTCAGACGTTGGATCCTGCAGTCCCTAGGTAAGCAAAACTCCCTCTGACTTTCATCTAAAGATAGAGAGCATTGCTAGCAGTGCCTGGGTGCTTTACAGATATGTGGGAAGTTAGGGTTCCTCCTCCAAAGAGCTTAACATCTAATGAGAGTTTTGCCTGGCTCAGGGAGCGGATCTGCAGCATCAAATCCTACTGCATGATGACATTGTTATATGATAAGTTGTATTACATGCTACACAGTACAGTTCAGAGCCTTGAATGCACTTTGTAGAAGTGCATTTAGTGATGTATTGTAATATTATAGTTAAGTAAAACCAGAAGGTAATTTTCAAAACCAAAATGTGATCTTCAAGTATTTATACTGGAATCCAAATATTTACTACTGACCCAGTGCTGGAAATAGCTAAATGAATCTTTTCCAAGTAAATTCTTACCCCATCAAAACCACTCCAGGAAGTCGTGAACTCATGATATGATGCATAGTTTCGGAAACTCTTCCAGTTGCTTAGTATCCACTCTTTTGCTGAACTTTTTTGGCACACTAAAGCAACACATAAAGAAACTCTTATTTCTCTATGCTCATGGCCTCTGTGTCTCTTAGTAGCCCAGAGAAAAAGAAAAGGCAGATAGGAAGAACACAGCGGAGTTACACTAGGGATCAGCTTAGTCTCTGGTGCATCATTCGCTTTCTCATGGATCTTCTCCTCACTGTTTTTACATGTCGGAGATCAGGATGAGTTGAGAAGAGCTGTGTAAATAAGTCTATGCTGCCGATGAAAGCAGAAACATTTTTGCTGCATAGGTGGTCAAATAATGTTCATTGCCAATTTTGATGGATTTTTTTCCCCACTGACTACATATTTGTGAACATATTTCTCCATTATTTGACCAGCTCGTTTAATAATCCTCATTCCTCAGACAATAGATCATTTATATGGCATTAATGGTCTCCAAGATCTCCATGGACTTCAGTGGAGTTAGGCCAGGAATAAGTTTGACTCTAGACGCTGATCACTTACCGTTTCTTGTAAAGAATCTCCCAATCCAGTCGGCTACCAGTTGCCTAGTGCTGTTGTCCATCCTGGAATACACACTGTCCAGAGCTTGCACGCTAATGAGGGGGATTCAGAAGGGACACCATCAAACTGGGGCTGTTGCCCTCTGCTGCCTCGTCATATCTATTTATCTTTTACATAATTCATTTCCCCCCCATATTCTTAGGTAAATGTCAAACCTTTGAAAATGTGGGTGTCTGGTGCAAGTTGATGTCAAACTTAAGGAGAACATGTGATTGCAGACACACACTTGAGTCCCTGCCATCTCAGTTCTCATCTCCTCCTATGCCCCCATCCTGCTCCTTATCCTCTGCCCAACCTTCCCACCCCGCTTCTCCCTTTTTCCTCCATCAGCAGCTCCCGTCTCTGGGGCAGGTCCTCAACTGGTATAAACCGTCAAGGCTCCTTTTAAGTCATGGAGCTATGGCTGAGGATCTGCTCTTGTGTGTCTTTTTCACAAGCCCCATTGACAGCTCAGGCTTCTACTGGAATAAAAGTCTGATGCACAGGAGTGCTGGCATGGGACTCCTCTTTATTTGCTTCCCCCTGTCATATGACATGGGGCCAGGTTACAAAAGGTCATACCCTCGTCAGTGTCCAGTGGATACTATTACAACCATCAACATCTAGGCTCCAGTGAGTGTACCTCACTCTGCATATGATCTATCCTGTTGATCTTGGCTTGCTCCTTTAGACCCAGGGGCAGTCAATAGGTGGACCGTGGGCCAAATCAAATTCAGACTGCCAGATGCTTTTGAATGGACCGCAAAATCTTTTTATTGACTTATTATTGTCATTTTTGTTATTATTTTCCTATTATTTTTTCTTTCCCTTGACTATACCTTGACCAAGAAATGTGGACCTTGACAAAAACTAATTGATTACCCCTGCTTTAGCCTGTAGGCCTTCAGGTGTAGACCTGTTATCTGATTGACACTGACCCCCTCTGTACAGCCCCCTGATGGTGCTCTGAACTGTACATTTCAACAGTGTGTGTGTTAGGCAATCTATCTATCTATCTAATAACAATACATAATTAATAATAATCACTAATAATTAGCAGCAAAGAGTCCTGTGGCACCTTATAGACTAACAGACGTTTTGGAGCATGAGCTTTCGTGGGTGAATACTCACTTCGTTGGATGCATGTACTAATAATTAGTAAAAATAAATGGCAGCAGTATAGACAGCAAGGTTCATGTAGTAACAATTACAGCTTCACAATGCAAAATAGATGCTGGACATTTAGCAGCTGCAGTCTAACATCTGTGCTATAATCAGTGTGAATTTAGACTGGACATACACGGTGGCCAAGCCATCACAAGTGATGGGGAGCTGGGTCATGCAGTCCAGGAGATTAACATTGATGACGGTCAGGTAGGAGTGCAGTGTCTCCTGGAACCAGGAGGCCAGGAAACCTGCATTTTGCACTTGAGGGTCAGCTTTCAGAACTTCCCACGCCGCATTCAGCAGGAAGGCTTTGGAGGCCGGTGTAATCTGGTCACTGAGGATCTAAAAAGAGCAAGTTGAATGCTGAAATCAGAGTGCTTTTAGGGCTACAACACTCCAAACAGAAGTCTGAGTCAGCCATGCAAAATATGCCTTTGTAACATTGGTCAATGCACCTAGTGCTGACTATTATCATGTGCAATATGTAATACGTGTGTACATCAATTGCCTCTTTGCTCTTAATATTCACCTACTACTGTGATCCTGTGTGTCTGGAATCTGTTGCAGAATTGTACCTTAAAAATGTATCTAGGAAACTTCTTACATGTTCAGCTTTCCGAAAACATCTTAGTGGCATGAAGAAAAGCTTCAGATACCAATGATCTTGTGAGAATAGTTGTGCATAGTGCTGGAGATGAGATTGCTCTACTTTGTCTTGTTCTGATACCGTTATTACCTGCATGCTGATTTCATTCATAGCAGTTTGCAGCACTTCTCTGCCTACTTGCTGGAACAGTAACAGGAATGCCCCTTGGTCCAGTTGGGCTGCAGGGTCTGTGATGTAGCATTGGAGGATGGAGGAAAGTTGGTTTGATGTCAAGTTGGAGCCCTGGGACAAATATTAACAAATTCAAGAGATCAGCAGGGTATTACAATCTGCAAATACAGATCCAGGGCCAAATCCTGCAGTTCTTACTCAGTAGTGGCTCAAGCAAATGCCTGAGAAGTTTTGAGAGTTTGCAACTCCAATGGATTTCAACTCAGAAGGGTCATTGACTTGAACGGGAGCTGCAAATGCTCAGCATCTCTCAGGAAAATCAGAGTTTTACTTGAGTACGAACTGTGGGATTTAACTTTCAGTGACTAGCAACAGTAACAACAGCAACTGTAGCAACAAATGATGAGGAAAAACTACTGTCAAGGCATGTCACTGAATATATGTGTGCTTAGCCAGTGAGATTTAGGCCCTCTACCCTTTAGCTGTTACCGATCTGCCCAGGGGTCCAGTGGCTGCTACTTCACTACTCTCAGCACTTCTTTGCTAATGAATGAAACTCCAAAAGGCTGCAAATTTCCATCTTTCTCAGAACTCTTGGGTCTGCAGATCTGGGCTGGATCTCTCACAAGAACAGGCTTTCTGGTGAGACATTTCCCAGAGATAATACACTCCCTGTGCCTGGAAAATAGTGATTATCGGAAGACTGAAACAACAGCCTGGCAGTATGACAACCAATCATCGGGGAGAGTTTGAACAGCAGATGATGCACTTAGCCCTTCTTCAGTGCCTTTCAGACCAGAGTCTCAACATCAGTTTAGCCCATTTTACAGGAGTAACTGAAAGCAATGAAGTGATTAGCCCAAGTTTACTCAGCCAGTGGAATTCAGGCCTCTTGACTCCCTGTGCCAGCCTCTGCCTAACACTCTCTTCCAGGAGTGACTTTGGATCAAAGTGGTTTCAGGGGCCAATGTGGTGTGTGGGGGGTTATGTGTGAATATCACTGAATAGCTGAAAAATGTAGTGTGCGGGAACTCAAGACTGGAACTTTCTGCCTGCTCGTTACTCCAGTGGAGCTGACTTACCGAAGCACACGCATACTGGGAGAGTGTGAATCGGCACCTGTCAATGCTCTCCAGGCTACTGTTTAGAGCCACCCTGGAAAGGAAATAATATTCTTGTAGAACTGGTTTCATAAAAGCTGCTTTTTCCAATTGATTTCAGTGGCCATTGGCCCAGGCCCAGTGTACCAGTGTACACGAGTTTACAATATAGCATGGTGGAGGAGAGTGCTAACTAGAGTACAGAAGATCGTTGTACACCTTATCAAAGAATAACTGAAAACATGATGTTTCATACATTGGGTAACATTCCCACACACAGGAACACAGTTAAGCCCCACCCATCTCTCACTCACTGCTTAATATATAATACACAATAGCATTTATTCCTTTCCTGGATTCTAGAGGGATTTAATGAGATTCTTCATTGCCTCCTTGGCATGGAAAAATCTGTTCTCCAGTCAGTTACACCCAATAAACCTGATTTTCTTCTCATTTAGACCGGTATAAAGCAAGAGCTGTGCCACAGAAATCCATGTAAATGAGACCAGAATCAGACCCACTGACATAACTGTCTTTCCATCAGACCTTCAGGCCTGACTGCATTTTTAAAATACCCACGGCCTCTCAGAGGAAGCAAATTCTCTCTGCTTCCCATCCAAAGTGTGTAGAATAACAATTCCTGTTGGCACATACCTGTTAACCAGGGAACAGTAGGTTGGAGCTGTGAAAAAACAAAGTAAACAAAATTTGGCATTGTGAACTAGGACCTGATTTTAATCTCTTGATTTGAGGTTGTGCTCAAATGCTCTGTGATTGGGAAGAGAAAGGTTTGATCAAGTCCTACCCATCGCACACTTGAGAATCTCTCCTTTTAACTTCTCCATGTGTATGTTCTAGTTATGTTGCACTTATAATTACATTTATTTAGTGAGCATCTGTAGTCAGTGCAGGTGAAACGTGCTAGACTGGGAGCCCTGGAGCTTGGAGGCTTCTGTGAACTGACAGAGGGCGAAATTCTACCTTGTGCAAGGGGCCAGCATGAGACCCCTAAACCTCTAAATATGCCCTCAAAATAAGTGATGCATGGACCTTGTCCTGGCCTTCTGCATTGGGCTGAATTTCATCCATAAGTACAGTGTGGGCCATCACTGTACAAATTTCTTCCATGCTGACCTGCCAGATTGCCTCAGCCCTGCCCCATAGCTAGCATTTTGGCTGAGACTGCTCACCTGGGACTTTTAGCTAAAAACAAAATAATCTCTACTTACAGACAAGGAGCACTGGACACTGGTAAAAGGATAGAGAAAAAGCGCTGGTTAGAATATTAGCACGGAATGCAGCTGATCATTCGCGTGACACGGGACAGAATTAGCTCAGAATGGCTCATTAGGAAGCAGGCAGTGAGAATCTCATTGCAGGCTGAATCAGGCATATTGTATTGATGAGAGTTAAAGACACTCAGCTTCGGACCCACTCAGAACAAGCAGGTTGTCTCTATACCAAAGATATAATGGATCTGATCCTCAGCCGGAGTAAATCAGTCTAGTTTCTTTCCCTTCAGTGGAGATAAGATTCACTCCGATGGATAGATCTGGCTTTAAGGAAGGAAATATTCAAAATTGCAATGTAAGCCCCCTAGATATCTGGAGCTATTTTAAGTGCCACCAGCAGTTCAAACAAACAAACAAGCAAACAGAAAAAAATGGCAAGTGAAGGTTTTACGTACGTACCAGATTTAAACCTTCTACATGGTGACCTAAAAGAAACCCAAATGAGATGGTCAAACTGATGGAAAAAAAGCTGGTTTTCTCCTAACCTACCACAAAACCTGGCCACCCACATAAGGCAGAAATAGAGGGAGGTGGCTTTGAAGATCTGCAGATTTCCTTTTTTCAATACAAAACTAACGCTAGTGATACTGAGGGTGAGATGCAATTCACTTTTCACGGTGCCGCTGCAAATCATTTTCATGTCTCGGATGGACTACAAATAAAAAAGTGCTAAGTATAATATAGTTTGCTTTGGTGAATATTGAGTGAAGTTGACTCAAACAACTTCCCAGCACTGGGGAACTGACAGCAGCAAAGATGGTTTCTTATGCTAGATCCCAAGTGAATATTCAGTTACACTGGGGATTACATTACTAGCAATGCTCTATAGCTAATTACGCTAAATAACTTACCTGAAATGAGTATCATTACAAGGGCAGCTAAAATTGCTGGCCTTTTTTTCCCCTTCATAGTTTTTCTCTTTCCCCTGGACCCTCTATGCAGGCCTAAAAAGAAAAGATTTTACCAGTTTGTGAGCCTTTTACTCAACACGGATAAACTCCTGCCATTCCCCCTGCTGCCAAGGGGCTCAGATTGTTCTCATAGCAGAGCTTTGGATCCAGCTGCAGATCTGAGTTTCACAGGGTCATTTTTACCTCCCTGTTTAATTTGCCATGGGGTATGTCGGGACTCAGGGTCACTTGTGTTGTCTCCTCTTCCTGCTTTCCACCATTACTTCCTTGTGCTCTTGCAAACTCCTCATAACTAACCCTTTTGTGACTGGGACAAACTGCTATTGGGATAACACATCTCCCCTTTCTTTGCCTTGGAGGCAGCACTTTGTGGGGGCTGCCCCATCCTAGCACTTAGGTGGCCATTATGGGCGGCAGGTAAAACCTGCTTCCCCACTAGGGAAGTCCCAAGGTGAGGCAGATGAAGAGGGAGACATCAATTTGTGTGTAAAACGGGGTCAAAATCAAAAGTCTCACTGTAGAAGAAACAAAACACACTCTATCAGGGCACTATCTAAACACCTCATTAACCAGACACATTGGAAGTGATCACCTGGCTTAAGTGTAGATTAAAAAACCATCAAGAACTAGCACAAAAGTCAAAATAATTGTTGCCAACCACAAAAATGGCCACATCTGCCATCTACCCCCTGTCACTGCTAGACGAGATCAGCTCCAATATACGGTAGCTGTTGTCTGCTGCGATATGTGTCACTTTAATCGAATACACTCCAGTCTATAAGTAACAGGAACATTTCGCACAAAGTGTACGCTCCTGAGTTTCCAGAGAAAAGCCCCATGTCACTGGCTTGCCTTAGAAGATGGTAAACATGGACGTGATCATATTGCATGAGATCTGGCTAGGCTAGGTCTGGCTTCACTCTGCCCACTGACTGAAAAGGAGTTGCTGTTGCATGTTCTAACGAAACCAAAGGCAAAGACACTGTGGGGCTCTGGCTTGAAGAAGACGTAGCAAACCACAGTCTGCATCCACCCCAAGGGAAATAAGTACGTGTCTGGAAGCAAGGCACTATAGTGTGATCACTGTCTACTCCAAGCTCGCATCGTTCAGGTCAGAATTTAGGCAGGCTTTGGGTGACATAAGCTGTGTTCTCTGGTCTGGGAGCTTGAGAACCATGGAAAATGAGAATCTGTCTATGTGCAGCTACCATCCTGAATAAAGAACCCTCTTTGCATTCACTATAACCAAGCCTTTCTTTACTGCAGTGCGAGGGATACTACAGGCCCCTCCCCACCATATCCCATGGAAACAATGACAACGCCCTCCCACTGTCAGTGCTTGGAGGGACCCCGTCAAGCAGTAAGTGGTCACTCTCCTTCTCTGCCTGTCTTTGGTGTCTCTGGCCCCAGAGTTGCTAATTTATGCCACGTAAGTTGCAGTGACCTTAGGACTCATGAAAGGAAGGAGACTGAATGACTAGGGGGATCTTTTCCAAAGATACATGGGTGGCATTTGTCACCACCGAAAAAGGAAGAACAGACACGTTACCTCAAAGCTAAAACAGACTCAAAATATTTGACTGAATCGCGGTGATCCACCACCTGTCCCGATTTTTCACGCTTGCCATCTGGTCACCTTCATAGCAGGTCATTTTATTTTTGTTAGCAGTCACTATTCTGTTGCCCAGCCCAAAGTAGATCTTGTTTGGCTCAGGACATTGTCATTCAGTAACAAGTGAATACCCGTCCCCTTTAACACATCTCAGTATTGTCACACAGCATCCGTCACACCAGAAACAATCTCTCTTGCTTTTGTATGAATGTGTTGCCTTGAGATGAATGAAGCTAAGGGCTTAAGCTAAAGCACAGGCTAGCACATCACTTGTGCAATTGTCTGCCTAAAAGCCCAACGACTTAAACACCCTCCTATGCAAGAGTTTTGTAAATTGTATAATTACAATTTTCTCTCCCTGTCTCTCCCTTTTGCAGTGTCTTCACACTGCTTTTGTCACCAGAGTTGCTGAGCACCTTGCCTGCATCTATTACTATAATAAATCCTGGTAGACTGAACTGATCATATCCTACAGTCTGTATGTACAACCAGTCGTGAAAATGCCTCCTGGATCACAGTTTGAGAACCGCTGTTTTAACAAACTACCTAAAACTGTAGCATCATGTACAATACAGCATGACATGCCATACCCTCCCCTTGGTACTGTTATCATTAATCTGCTTTTCCTGTAATAAAAACAAATGAGTGGGGGAAAGTACCCCCAAAGCTTACTGTCTCTTTCTTCACAACCTCATGCGTTCCAGAGAGTGACATGCATTCCAGGAGCCAATGTGTTCAGTAAGACCAGAGGTGGCACTTTCCGCAGCATCACCTTTTTATACGCTGACATCTAGATGACCGGAGGGAATGCAGTGAGCAATGCAAGGCTCCTGCTTTGACTTGGTTCCAAGAAACTAAAAAGGCCCAGCCCTCCTTTAGGCAGCCTTATGTGTCACAGAACAGCCTCGTTCTTTAGCATGGGTTTGGGCAGAGCAAAAAAATCATGTCACTCTAGTTAAAGCCACTGTTTAAACATCTGTGCCCCACCTTCACCCATCCAACATGGAGATGGACAATCTCAAAGCTGGAGGAAGAAAGTCAAAGAATTTCACATGAATTTTAGCTATGCAGTTAAATTGTTTTATTGCTCTTATAAATAGGTGTGGCAGAATTGGATTTTGATTTTTTTGCCATTTCAGTGGATAATATTTGTTTACATTTAAGTATTTTTATATGTTTATTGATTATAGTTTTCACTGTGACACAAAATTATGGGTTCTGAGTATTTTTTCCTGTTTTGATCCATTTAAATTTTCACAATTGAGAGAAATTAGAGGGAGCGAACAATAATTATTTAATGACAATGGATGTTGAGCTTCAAAAAGGTTTGTAACTGTTACGACAAAAATTGTCTACATCACGTCAAAATATACAAAGCAAATATCCTCAAATTGAACTATATAAAGTTCTCAAGCAGCATTTTCCTTACCTTACCTAGCTGTACATTTCAAATGGTTGTCAGTGGACATATTTTTTTTGTTGGTTTGTAGGTGTCGGTAAAATCGATGTTTACTGACATTTCCTAATAAAGATCTAATCCTGCCAAGCCTACTTATGAAGATTCACCTGCTATGAAGGTCTGAACGCTCCCAAATACTAGTGAAGTGATCAGGAGTTCCCAAGAAGTGCTCAGCACCTTATGGGACTGGACCCATAAACTGAGAACAGGGGAATTAACACATGTACCTGGAAGTTAGCGCATTGCTTCTCTATTTGCTCATACTGTTAAAATTATGCTAAACTAATGAAAGAAAGTTGACAAAATATTTTATTAGCATACCTTTGCCTATATTAATTAATTTGCATTTATCCTAACTGGTATAGGAATCATTCACTCAATAAGTAGACTAAAGAAAGATAATCTCAAAATACATTTTTATTATCCGGAAAAAATCTGACAAGAACAGTTAAACCAGCTTTCTCATAGGCAGCCATTTGCATTTTTTTGGTTCAATCAGTGGGGAGATTTTGATTCTACCACCTTTTACCCATAAAACCAAATCAAGTGTTTGAATAAGAGCACGGCCATTACTTTTTCATGTGATTATTAACCATTTCTTCTATCTGGTTTTTAATCCAGAGCAATGTTGGTATGTGATATTCTCTGAGAAAGCAGTTAAACTCCCGTTGAAGTCAATGGAAAGGCTCCAGTGGGAACTCACATCAGCTGGAATTGAATTAGGCTTGTAATGAACAACAGTAGCTAATGAGTTGAGAGGCATGAGAAATGGATCTGTGTTTCCACAGCCAAACTGACAGAAGTGGCCCATTCAGTGTAACCATTCAGCTGTCCACCACAGTGATAATGTTTAGTCAATCAGTTGTGTTCTTAATGTCAGAGAGTTATTAAAGGCCTTGAGGAAAATGAGGATGGTGGCTGGATAAGGGACTTCCAAGAAAACTGGTGGTCTTGGGTGTCTGTGGTAAAAAAAAGATATGTGGAGCGTAGTCACAGGCTTAATGTCAGCAGGGACAGTCTATAATCTGGAAATCCTGTTTCTGTCTGTCTCACCCTCAGTTTTATAACATTATCAGTTTCAATTCTGCATTGAAGTGCATTGATTTTAAGTGGCATGAATCATCCTTCTATTATCTTAAATTCTCATTTTGGTGTTCACCGGCGTTCACGGAACATCTCTTGATGTGAACACAGTGGATTTATTGCCAACTAATTCCTGCAGAGCTACTCATTCCTCAGTGCAGAGGCAGAGTCAAAAGAAGTTGTGCAACCCTTGCGACTTGCTAACCTGTCTACTAACAGCCTGGTTCTGTGACCCTTACGCTGAGTAGTTTTTATACAGGTGAGTAGTTCCCTTGGTTTTAGGGTGACTATTTGCACAAGCAGATGCTACTCAGCGTAAGAGCTGTAGAATCTGGCTGTAACTTAGAAGTTGCAAAGTTTAGATGGTATCTATCTATGTATTTTTGCTTTACCTCCTGTGTCACCAGCACCTTCAGATATAGTTGATGAGACAGAATAATTGTCAAGCTTGTTAATTAATGTCTCAGAGGACACCCGTCCCTGTGCAGTATTTCAAGGTCAAGAACTGCTCGGTTGCTTACTGGTCACACATACTGTAAGGCCACATCACTATCGTCCTTGGGAAATGTGACTCTATTTCTGTTTAAATTAGTGATGGAAAGATCTGAACTGCAGGGTTAGGTTGTTGGGTTTTTTTTATGGAGATATACCTATCTCCTAGAAATGGAAGGGACCTTGAAAGGTCATTGAGTCCAGTCCCCTGCCTTCACTAGCAGGACCAAGTACTGTCCCTGACAGATTCTGATTTTTTTTATCACTATCCAGCCTTTCAGGCATTTATCGGAAGCTTGTCAAGTGCATCTGAACATTGCTGCATTGGAAGTCTCATGATGACAGGCTTATCTGTGAGAGCCACAAACATTTCTGACCCAGTTCACTTCGGAAATATCTTGATAGTGGTCTTAGGTAAGAGTTAAGGTTGGTGAATATTTTACCTGAAGTGGATCCAGCCCTTCCAGTGGTTCTAACATCTAGCTGAGAAGCTCTAGGGCTGAATAGGAGTGAAAACAAAGAAATGACATATTACCATCTGCAGATATGAAAACTAGTGAGTCGTGAGACTGGTCTCCAGGCAACTGGGGTATTTAAAATGTATATGGTGTTATTACAGACGTTTCAATTTGTGAATAAAACACCCTACAGCCCTGTACTGGCTATGGGCCAAATCTAAACTCTGTGCACAGCATAGACTCATAGATTTTAAGGCCGGAAGGGACCATCATGATCATCTAGTCTGACCTCCTGCACATCACAAGCCACAGAACTTCACCCACCCACTCCTGTAATAGACCCCTGACCTCGGGCTGAGTTACTGACGTCCTCAAATCGTGGTTTAAGGATTTCAAGTTACAGAGAATCCACCATTTCCACATGACCCATGCCTCACACTGCAGAGAAAGGTTAAAAGAAACCAAGGTTTCTGCCAATCTGACCCAAGGGAAAATTCCTTCCTGACCCCAAGTACACCAGTCAATTAGACCCTGAGCCTGTGGGTGAGACCCACCAGCGAGACGCCTGGGAAAGAATTCTCTGAGTAAACACACAGTTCCAACAGAGATTGGGTGTAAAGCCTTTCTCCCCATAGGACATGGGGTAGTAGCACTTCCACCCCACATGGTTTCTTTGCCCCTCATCTCCATAGGGGAATATTGTTTGGTAGGTGGAATCACATAGTTATGGATCTCCATTACCCATGCCTCCCTTGTTCTACTTCAGTCACCATGCTATGGGCACACGGAGCTCCTATGGAAATGTATTTGGTGACATGCAAGAGATGTGGACCTCAGGTACCTTCCTTCTTACTCCTTCTCCATGGAGCTACATTATTTACGTTACACTCATGGTCACATAGCAGATCAATGACTGTGAGCATTCCTGCCAGAACATAAGAATGGCCATACTGGGTCAGACCAATGGTCCATCTAGCCCAGTATCCTGTCTTCTGACAGCGGCCAATGCCAGGTGCCCCAGAGGGAATGAACAGGACAGGTGATAATCATCAAGTGATCCACCCCCTGTTGCCCAGTTCCAGCTTCTGGCAAACAGAGGCTAGGGACACTTCAGAGCATGGTTTTGCATCCCTGCCCATGCTGGCTAATAGCTATTGCCAGACCCATCCTCCATGAACTTGTCTAGTTCTTTTTGAACACTGTTATAGTCTTCACAATATCCTCTGGCGAGGAGTTCCACAGATTCACTGTGTGTTGTGTGAATAAATACTTCCTTTTGTTGGTTTTAAACCTGCTGTCTATTAATTTCATTGGGTGACCCCCTAGTTCTTATGTTCTGAGGAGTAAATAACACTTCCTTATTTGCTTTCTCCACAGCGGTCATGATTTTCTAGCTTATCCCCCCTTAGCCGTCTCTTTTCCAAGCTGCCAGGCAGGTCTCTTGCATTCTATGATAGTTTTTAATCTGCTACTTCCCTGTTGACCTTCAGAATAAAACACAGAACTTTCCCTTGAACTTTATTAATCCTTACAAGACCTCATCTACCCAGCCTCACCGTTACACAATTGCCCCATGTTAGGTGAGATTTTGCTTTGAATATAACATTAGCATTCCTGATGTACAACTCACAACATGAACTCACTTGTAAAATATTTGCAGATGCCTTAAGGGCAGGCTTAAAACCTCAGCCCAGCCTACTTAGTTAGAAATCTCCCTCTCCCCAATGAAGAGAACAGGGTTAGATGCCGGTGACCTGCATAGTAAGGAAAGGTATTTTGGATTAGGTATATAGGCTGAAATTCACCTGAGGGCCGAAAGCCAGCACAAGATCTGAGCACCATGTATGTCCCATGTAAGCACGGTGGGAACTGGGAGCAGAGTTCTGTGGCAAGCAGGGAGCGCAGTGCCAATGCACAGGCTCAAGAACACAATCTTTTGCCCAACTCCTAAAGGTTTCTGCACTAGATTAGACAGGCGTGAGACTGGGGACTGGGCCTTTAAGGGCTGAGCTTCCCACACCATCTGGCCTGGGCATGTGAAACACTCGTTACGCACAGCAGGGGAAACTGGACATAGCAAATGAGGCAGATCTCGTGTAAGCTCCTTAAGCACTGAGTGACAACTGAGCACTACAGCAGTCATGGAACTACCAGTATGTCATTCATTACTCCATAAAACAACTTATCTATCTATCTATCTATCTATCTATCTATCTATCTATCTATCTACCTATCTATCGCAATAAAAGAGAATGTGAGTATTAATGTGAACAAAATAGATTCTATGTCCTCCCCAATTTTCCATTTCTTACTAGCTTAATTCTAAACTCAGCCATAGACTCATTGGGTTAGAAGGCACTGCAAGGCTCATCAAGTCCAGTTGTTCTCAATCTTTTTCTTTCTGAGCCCCTCCACCCCCCGACATGCTATAAAAACTCCAGGGCCCAGAAGAGAGAGGGGCAGACTCGGGGCTTCTGGCTTCAGCCACTGGATGGGGGTGGGGGGCCTTGAGGCATTAGCCACGGAGGGTGGGGGGGCTCAGGGCTCTGCTCTTCAGCCACCAGGGTGGGGGAGACCTGAGGCGTGGGCTTCTGCACTGCAGGGGCACTGAGGCTCTGGACTTTAGACTGTGGGAGCACTGGGGCTTGGGGCTTTAGCCCTGCAGGGAACCCTGAGGCTCAGGGCTCCCTGAAGAGGCTGTGGGGCTCTGGGCATCAGCCCTGCTTCAGCCCCCTGGGGGTGCTGGGCTTGGGACTTTAGCCCCGGGGGAGCACTAGGGCTTGGGGCTTCCCACAGTTCCACTCCTGGTTTCAGCCCCGCTCAGGGCACTGGGCTTCAGTTGTGGGGCAGTGGGCTTCTGGTTGGGAACCGCTGGCCTATATGAAGTTAGTAAGTGCTCAGAGCCCACTTCCTGTGGGGACAGATATTCATGTCACAGAAAACATCAGGGCAGCTGGCACACAGTGGTCCTTTTGTTGACAGTCTTTGCAGAAAGGCAGGAAGCCTGAACTCATAGGATGCTTGGGTGGTTTAGTTTTGATCGTCTCCTGCTTTTCTGGATCATTGAGTTTCACAAATACAGCTAATTTGGCAGGTTACCTGGGAACAAAGCCCAAGGACTCGACTGTTCTATTTAATGCAAGTGTTCCAGTAAGTGGTTTTCATAAGATATATACCGTGCTGCAGGCAACATAAACAGGTCAAGCACTGTTACTAGCTGGGCAGCATTTGTACTGAAATCAGGACAGGGGAAACGCCTCCCTGGTGACGGCTGCATGAGCTGTCTGAGCCCACAGTCAGTCTCATTAAAGTCAGTGGGCAATTTTAAAATGAGGAGGAAGAGGCAGGAAAAAAAATGTCCACATTATGAGTGGCCAGTGGGGTTTAATGCGCAGGGCGTTCACCTCTGGAGACCTGGAACTTTTGCCTTTGGGTTACTGGTGTGTCATTAATTCTAGACTGGGCAGACGGCAAATTGCAATTACTGCTCCTGTTGATTGGTTAGGAATTGTGAACACGGCTGGTCTATCCGGAATTCCATGTTATTTTTTTAATCTGATCTTCCCTCCACAACTGATCTGTGTGTTTGTTTCATACCATAGTAATGGCTTGTTGATAAAACAGTAAGCTCTTTCGGATAGAGACGCTGGCATTTACTATCTGTATGTACAGCATCTAACACAATGGGACCCTGAGCAGACTGAGGCCTCCACGTGCTAACGCAACATAAATGTTTAATAATAATAATAATTAATAATTAATAATTAATTAATAATAATTCTATTATTTGGCAAGAGTTAGTCTGTAACCATGCCACTGAGCTTAATGGCACTATTTAAGTGCTTAAGGTTAAGCATATGCATAAGTCTTTGCAGGACTGGTGTCTGAGCCACTATATCATAGAGAAAGATATTATTTCATCTTACATATAGAGATATAGTTGCTGATTTTAGGAGATTACAGATAACTGTCACGTTTCCTGAGATTTGTTTTTAAGTGATGGGTAATAATGTCTTACATTATATAAAACCTCTCAACCCAAAGGTATTCAGAGTATTTCACGGACTAGTGTACGAAGGCTGTGTACAGAAATCACTTCAGCCACTTCTCAAGTGCCTCCACCTTTTAGCAGAAGATGGCAACCGCACACAGCACTAAGTGCACCAAGTGAAGAATAATCCTTTGTCCAGCAGACGTTTGTCAGTTCTTTGCCAGTCTTGGCTGTCTCATGCTGGCTAAGAGTTTGGATCAGATAACCATTTTTTTTTTGTTCATAACAAAAATGGGGTAATAAAGTAGCACATCTCAGCACCCTGGTGTACAGACTCGGGCTGCAGGGCTCACCTTGTGTAGACATACAGGTTCAGGCTGGAGCTCAAGCTCTGAAGCTTAGGGAGGAGGCAGGCTACAGTCCCTGAGCATCCACACAGTTATTTTAGTGCTATCGTGCGAGCCCAAGTCTGTAAGCCCAGGGAGTGAGACTTGCTGCCATGGGTTCCTGCTTGCCGTGTAGACAAACCCTTGGCGACATAACTCCCAGGAGTTAGGCACTTAACCTGCTTAGGCAAAACTCTCTGCTTAACAGAATCTTTAGATGCCTAAATGCCTTTGGAAAAGTGGCCCAATGTCACAGAATAAGAAAACTGCAATTAATTGTATTTCATTTATAATGATAATGGAAGTAGGAACAATGGGACTGTAACTGCCAAGTTGGCTTTAGTCGATGCCAGGTTGCTTCACTGGAATGAATGACCCAGGAAAAATGTCTTTCCAAAGCTATTGATAGTCCATATATTTTGTAATTCTTGGCACCCCAGACCTCACATTGTCAGCTTTGCTAATCCAATGGCATTATGAAAAGATAACGTGATGGTCTGAAGGTCTCCGAGCAGAATCCTGAACTGTAAGTATAAGAAACCTAAATGGAACAGATTCAGAACTGACCTCAAAGGAACTGTGATGATTTCTACCAGCTGAGAATCTGGCCCAGGAACTGGAAAATCAAGGTTTGTATCTCAGCTCTTTTTATAGTTCTAAGAGGAGATTTCAGGCTGACAGTGCGCTGAGGGCTTCCTAAGGTCGCCTCAGGGAAAATAACATGATCTATGTAAGAGTGCTATTAAATTCAGCTCTCTAGTCAGTTCTCATCACCTGCTATTCGCCTTCTATTCCACTCTCCTCCCTGTTCCCCAGGCAGGTATGTTTGCTGTTGTATTTGACTCTTCCCTCCTCCACATGCCCAGGCTGGCACTAGATCCCATCTGCACTTCCTCTGCAACATCTCACAAGTCCTTTCCTCCCACTGCCGCTGCTGAAGCCCTTGTCTCTGCCTTGGTCATCGGTTATCTGGACTACTGCCACCTCCATCTCTCTGACCTCTCTGCTTCTCAGCTCTCTCCCCTCCTGCCCATTCAAAGTGCTGCTGCTGAAACCTTTCTCTCCTGGTCATCTGACCCTTCACTCCCTGCTTTGATTGCCTTCTCTGGCTTCCTCTCTCTTACTCCATCCAGCTCAAGCTTCTCATCCACGTCATGAGGTTCCTGCTTACTGTCCATCTCCACTGCCATGTTCTCTCAGTATCCTCTTGATCCATTTTCTCTTCTCACCTAAATGCTCTCCTTCACTCTTGTCTTCACACCTTCCTTCATATCTGGAACAGCCTCCTCTCCAACGACAAATAACCACAATAACCACTCAAACTCCTACTGACAAGTCAATCACTGGACATATCTGGACTCTCTTGCTTGTAAATGGATTATAGGACATCAAAACATAGGCACATAGGAAAACCTAGTGTATGCTGCCCCCTCACACCAAAAGAATCTATTTCATCCAAGGTTTGACACATTCCCCAAACTCTGTCTAGTCCTCTAGCTAGAGCTAGTGGGAAATTTTTATTGTGAAAGAAATTTTGATGGAAAACAGAAATGAAAGTGTGTAACAATTTTTTAAACTCCTTTCCCCCTTTTAAAACCAGCTGTAAACCTAACCGAAGCTGAAATTCTAAAATGGGAATATCATACAGCACACACAGATCTGCAAAGTGTTCTGAACTACAGGACTGGTTTTAGAATTCAAACATTTCCTTTGCTTCAGGAAAGCTTTTCAGCATGTATCACCGCAAGTAAGTTTGACTATGTTGTCAGAGAAAAGCCTAAAAATGCAGATCTTCCTGTTTTATGGTTAAAGAAAAACTGTTAGTGAAACTGAATAGTAGCTAAATACTAAATTTAGCACACCCTTTAGGAAAATGATATAGAATTTTTTTTCTGTTTCACTGGGGGAAAAAGCCCTCCATTAAAAAAAAATTGTCTCACAGTTTATATTAAAAATACATTTGTAAATAGCTTTTAAAAAGTTAATGAAGGTTTAATAGTAGAGATGGTTAAAATTTTAATATCAAAACTTCTCTTACAGAAAATTCTTGGTTTTGACTACACAAAAAATGCGTGGAAATGTCTGGTTTCCTCAGAAATTTTTGATTATTCATCAGGAAACCAAAAATCCAAACATTTTGTTCAATGTTTTTGATGTTTTTTAGGAAAAGTTGAAATATCCACAGGGGGGAAAACATTTTCTGACCAGCTCTAATTAACAGGTCTCTTAATAATGGATAATCAATTGTTATAGATTGGTATCAAATCCTACAGGTCAGTAGGTTGCTCATCACTATGGTTTATAACCATATGTAACACGTTCTAGTGATGTGCTTGTAACACATAGTGCTCATGTCTGAAACTTGGGAAGAGTCTATTAATAAATTTAACTTCTTATGAACTATTTATCAATGTGTAACCTTCATATCAAATGGTTAAGCAGGTGACACTTGAGCTCATCTGCACGATAGGAATTATATATTATCATATGTTATTTTATTCATTAATAATGAATGTCTGATAGGTCCTGATCACTGCTTGCTCCCTGAACTCTAGACCATGGGCCAGATTTCTAAAGGTATTCAGGCACCTAACTCCATTTGAAACCAATGGGAGTTAGGCTCCTAAATAACTTCCCCTACCCATTAGTTTTTAAATTGCCATATTTTCCTACTTGGTCAAAGAAAACAAACAAACCCTTCTACAACCTTTATTAGTTCAGTTCATAACTTTGAAAACTTCTTTTGTAATGGACATTAACACTGGAATTTGTAAGCAAACAGAAAATTAAACTAGACGTGGTTGTTTGCAGTGGTGTTGTAACCCATGTTGGTCTGAGGATATTAGAGAGACAAGGGGGTGAGTTCAGATCTTTTACTGAACCTCACCCACCTTGTCTCTCTAATGAAACTAGACTTCAAAAGTCGCAGGGACGGTCTGAGGGTGGTTGGACCAGCAGGCAGCAAAAGTTATCCAACCTAGAGAAATGTGAAATGCTGGAATGAGTCTGGGAACAAGGAACACCAAGGCAATAGGTGCTCAATGGAACAATCATTCAAGTGCTATCCTAAATTTCTGGACAAAATATTTCCAATTGACTTGCCTGGTCATTGGTTCCTCCAACCATATTCCCTCTTTTTATTCAATAAGATCTTTGGTATGAGAGGGACAGAGACTTTTTAAATGAAAACCATGAGGTGTATGAAAGCATTGATAAGATATGGTGCCGATACTGTCAGTTACACCCATATAAATCTGGCCTCACTCCACTGACTTCAAGAGAGTGTCTCTGGATTTACAAGTGTAACCCAGGCCAGAATCTGACAAGTAGCTTTAACTACAGTGTTCTCCCTTTCCTCTGGTGACTTGGGATGTTGTATGTAGGAAGCTAATCCAGGTCACTCTGAGAACTTGTGCGTTAGCTCATCACCATCCATGGCACATGGTCTAACCAGCATCACTGCATCACATGCTGTTTTCTGCTGGAGCCCCTGAGCCCATAACCTGCCTCCTGCTGTTTGGAGCTTGCCTCCTGGCATGTTACCACTGTTCTCTCCAAAAGCTAATTTCAGTGCCTAAGGATGCGAGCATTTTAACCTGCTGCATTTGTAGCATTAGCAAGCTGATTATACTCAGTGAACCATGAGAAACATGAGCCTTTGGTGGCTTCCCAGTTACATGCTGCTGAGAGAACACTTGGCTTTCACGTCACCACCCAACGTAGGAATGTGATAAATAACTCAATCAATAAACAAAGCACTGCACACACCAGTGCTAACACCGCGTGCAGACGGGGAGACTCTCTGGATGGCACAGCAACAAATACAGAAATGAGTACAGAAAGCTCCTCCCACAGGGCATTAGCCCATGTCTACACTGCAAAGAAAAACCTGCAGCAATGAGTCTCAGAGCCCATTAGGCTGGGCTTGCGGGGCTTGGACCGTGGGGCTATATATAGCAGTGTAATATGTTCCCACTTGGGCTGGACCTGGGTTCTGAAACCTGGCTAATGCAGAGGGGCTTGGATCCCAGACTCCAGCTGCAGTGGGAATGTCTACACAGATTCTATCATTTGGTATTTCTAAGACATCTCTCTCTCTTTATCTATCATCTAGCTATTGATTAGTGCCACTGCTTGGTCACCATAAACACACAAAGCCAGACATTGCCTTCGAGCCACTTTATAATTTATCAGTCCACTTGCAGAATAAGATGTATAATAGCTCAAGATTCCCTATGTTTTCCCTACTGCCAAGGTTAAAAAACATGTGAGATTCAAAAGATTAATCTTCGCACTTAGCTGTATGTATTCTCTTGGACCCTGCAAAGCGGGGTGGGAAGCAGAGTCAGGGGCATTCACTAGAAACATGCTGCTAGAAAATGGGTGTGAAGTGACCAAGGGACACCCATTGAAACACGGGGCAGCTGGAAGTCAGCTTACTGTCACATGAACTACAAAATAGTATTGTAGGGCCAAGTTTACAAAGGTTTTTAGATTAGGCACCTAAAGATGCAGTTAGGTGCCTAGTGGGATACCAAAGGACCTATGTGAGTTAGGCACCTAACTGCCAATGACTTGCCATGACAGTCACATGCCTAACTCCCATAGCGCTTTTGGAAAAACTCATTAGGCACCTAATCTAAACACCTTTGTAACGCTGGCCCTATTGTCAATAACAGTTCATCAGGGGATGATGCCACAGGCCAACAGGCTGGCATAAATACGCTCCCTTCAATATAAAAGTGAGACTGGCAAAGGTATCTGAGCCGCAAAATGCAAAATCAGGTTCCTAAGGAGCCCCAGAGCCCTAGGAAATCTCACCAAATAACTGATAACATGGAAAGAAAAAGGCAACATGGCAACATGGTGTTCCAGATGCCTTTGTTGTAATGTGGCCCACTAGACATATCGAAGCTTGCTAGATAATTACACGCCCCTTTTCTAAGGGGTAGTGCCAACGGTGTTCCCTTTGCATCACTGGAGATTCCCTCAGGGGCAGTCATCTTTGTGACACAATTTCATGCACATGTACAGACCCTCCCTGCAGAATCTGAAATGCTTGCAGAATGCTCTGTGTAAGTGACCTGTTGTGCAGGGAAGAGGGCAAGTGATGGATGCAGTCTGTTGAAAAGGAAGTAAAAAAAAAAAAAATTATTGACGCAAGCAGTTAATGCACCAGGCACATGGAAAGGTGGTTTCTTTAGTGCCGGACTCCTCAACATGTCCCATCATGAGACTTTCCTCGCCATGGTCACTTGGAACATTGTGGAGAAAGCAGGGCCTGCTGGGTCAAGATGCTATGACCTTCCTTGACTGGGGTCGGGGGGTGCATCAACACTGCTCCTTGTAATATTATGTTTATTTGCAGTATATTACTCAGACTACCAGAAGTCTCTAGTACAGAGCTCCAAACAGAGGGTGAGCCCTGGTTAACATGAGAGATAAAGCTAGAAATCGAGCTGTGTGGAAGCATGTGTTCTTGCCTGTTGTAATAGCTGTTTTTTATAATAAACATCTCCTGTGTGAGACAGATCATGATTCAGTACATCATGACACTCCTGACTTGGCCACAGGGGTCACACTGGAGCAATGTGGTGCAGTCGTTTCCCCAGATGCTGAGCATATTGCTCTGTTTGTGTCATGTACTTATGACCATGTAGATACTACAGCAGCCCTTAGATATGCTGGGGATGGATGCTAAGAAAACACCCAAGAGAGAAAAAGAAAGAGTGGAAGGGATTTCTTGTGTCCTGTATTCCATTGCCAATCACAGGAACAGGTAAATCAGTCCGTTAAGATGAGTTAATTGTGCTACTGGCCCTTCCTTTAGCCATGAAGTCGTCGGCTGGAGAATTGTCAGGGGAAAGGAGTTGGTTTCTAGCAGTTAGAGGGGGTGAGATAAAACTCTGAATCTACACTGCCAGAAAATGCACTATCCTTATTAACCACGCAACACTGGCCCACCGCATTGCATGGCGCAGGCAGTTCTACAGCTAACCTTGCTTTGAAGGCATCGCTATTGGATGTCTTCTGGCAAACTCCCTGTCGTCTTCTCCACAGGCTTTCTGGACTGTCTCTATTAAACCTTATGTTCTCAAAGCTACTCCTGGTTTTATTACTAAAGACAGTTCTTTTCTCTCCCCAGTTTGTTGTCCCTAAGTATTTCTGTAGAGTTTGGGATATGTTTTGAGTATAACTGACATGATTTTCTTCCAAAGTCATATCTCTTCCCAACCTTCCCAGGCAGTCCATAGTTGTCACAGTGATATTGCAACTATGTAACCTGTTGGTTACTCAATGGAAAGTGGTGTGAGGGGAATTTAACACAAACCTCCAACAATCCAGAGAGACTCTGGGATCTATAGGAAGCCCTGATTGTTTCTGGTGCTATTTATACCCCTGGGATGGCAGGGTGTGACATATTGTCATGCTAGCAGTGACACCTAATTGTTAGTCTCCTTCATGCCTTTAGTGTTATCTCAGGGTGTGAAGCTTAAGACTTAGTTCCTGCAGCATCACCTCTGTCAGGGTGTAACTTGCAACACCCATGGCCAGAATTAAAAATCAATCAATTAAAGCCAGATCAAAACCTCTGAGAACATGCTGCCTATTTCCAGTGGGAGCCTGTTCACAATGGCTGAAACACGGCAACACCCACACCCTGAAACATCCTGGGTGGAAGGGAGGGGTTAGCCGTGCGAGGCCCAATGGAGTCAGTGGGGGCTAATGTGCTAACATTGTCAGGGCTCCTTGCAAGTTAAATTGACCCCTAGTTTAATGGTTTTCACTTTGTTTACATTTATGGCCTGGTTTTCCAAAAGCTACATGTTCTCTAAGACACAAAGTGGTGGCCCAGGTTCTCACTGAGATCCATCCCTTTTGTGCTGTAGCGGGAGAAATCAGAATTCCCCCAGCTGGGAGTAAGTAGGGTGACCAGAGAGCAACTGTGAAAAAACGGGACAGGGGGTGGGGGGTAATAGGCACCTATATAAGAAAAAGTCCCCCAAAATGGGACTGTCCCTATAAAAACAGGACATCTGGTCGCCCTAAGAGTAAGATGAGCTGTGTTAAGTAGGTAGCAGAGGTATGCTATGATAGCCCTCCACTGGCATAGGTTAGGGCAGTATCTAATCTAATCTAGCTCGCACCAGAGCTGGGTCACTGTCGACTGGCACTAAGAAATAGAGAACTGCCCCTGAATCTCTGACATCCCTGCTCTCCCCTGTGCTGAGTGAAACCTGGCTGCACGAATGCATTTGACACTGTGTGTATAATTTGCACATGTATTTACCACAATTGCTCATTTGTTCAGGACTGCCCGGAGGCGGGTGGGGCAAGTGGGGCAATTTTCCCCAGGCCCTGCAGGGCCCCCCATGAGAATATGGTATTCTATAGTATTGCAACTCTTTTTTATGGAAGGGGCCCCCAAAATTGCTTTGCCCCAGGCCCCCTGAATCCTCTGGGCAGCCCTGCATTCATTTGGGTTGTTCAGCATTGGTGAGACCTCATCTGGAGTATTGTGTCCAGTTTTGGGCCCCACACTACAAGAAGGATGTGGAAAAATTGGAAAGAGTTCAGTGGAAGGCAACAAAAATTATTAGGGGTTGGAGCACATGACTTAGGAGGAGAGGCTGAGGGAACTGGGCTTGATTAGTCTGCAGAAGAGAAGATTGAGGTGGGATTTGTTAGCTGCTTTCAACTACCTGAATGGGGGTTCCAAAGAGGATGGCTCTAGACTGTTCTCAGTGGTACCTGATGACAGAACAAGGAGCAATGGTCTCAAGTTGTAGTGAGGGAGGTTTAGGTTGGATATCAGGAAACACTATTTCACCGGCAGGGTGGTGAAGCACTGGAATGGGTTACCTAGGGAGGTGATGGAATCTCCTTCCTTAGAGGTTTTTAAGACCTGGCTTGACAAAGCCCTGGCTGGGATGATTTAGTTGGGGTTCGTCCTGCTTTGAGCAGGGGGTGGGATTAGATGACCTCTTGAGGTCCCTTCCAACCCTCATCTTCTATGATTCTATGATTCGTTCCTGCAAATAGCCAGTGTGACGCATTTACAGCCACGTGTGTCCCCAGCCACCCAATTTGTGTGCATGGACTCTGAATTCTTTTGGACCACTGTTGTGCATTCATTTCTATCCATGCAGTTGGGGGCCTGGCTTTTGGAAGAGCAGTCCCTTTGCTGCTCATTTGTGTATTAGACTTTTTTAGTTAACACTTTTTCCTAGTTTTCTTACTTTCCCAGAACTGTACCATTTTCCAGCCCCTGTGACCTTTTGCTTGTCCCAGGATCTCATAAGGTACGGAACCTCATCTACTAGTGGACTGGAGGATTGTTGGTTAAAGGGGGCCCGTTGTAGGTATGGCTGTGGGAAAGGTGATGAGGCAACGACTTGATCAGAAAGTAGGTCAGTAATCATTCTGTAGAGGTTTACGATGGTGACAAGCTGGGCAGAGTTGGCCCGAGGTTTTAGACCACTGAATGCAAAGCTCATAACATGCAGAGAGGAAGGAGCTCAAGCACTGGGATGGACCAAAACCTAAGGCTGAGGCCTGGCCCACACATAAACATAGGACAACCTAGCTATGTCACTCAGGGTTGTGAAAAATGTTGTGCCCTGAGCACTGTGGTTAGGTTGACTTTACCCCTGGTGTAGAAGCAGCTAGGCTGATGGAAGGATTCTTTTGTCGACCTAGCTACCACCTCTTGGAGAAGTGGATTAACTACAGCAATGGGAATACCCCTTCCATCAAAGTAAGAAGCATCTGCACTACAGAGCAACAGCGGCCCAGCGGCAGCCCCATAGCTGTGCCACTGTAGTGCAGACATACCCTGAGTCTTTACAGGAAAGAACCATTCTGGCGGCAACATCAAAGCTCCTGGAGTAACAGCAGCCTTGCCAACTCGGCCCACCTCACTAACTTGCACGTAAGAACAGAAAACAAAGGAGCAGTGGCGGTTTCTTGGCAGCGTGCAGATAAACCAGCGTTCAGTGAGTCACAAAGCAGGTGTGCACACACTGAACTATACCACAGCTTAGCCAGTAGTACTTGGGGCATGGAAGTGCTCTGGCTGCCGCAAGCCAAGGGGCTGAGATGCGAGGAGAAAGTTTGACTTGCAGCCTGTGCGGAGCATGGTCCAGCTATGCGTATGTATGTAAATGGAAATCTCCCATCCCAGCATAGTCTAGATCTGGCCTTTTATCCCTCCATCCGGCGAAGCAGATAATAAGAGCTGACTGAGAAGGGATCTCACTAGACTGGGCAGCAAAATGATAAACAAAATTCAATGTTGATAAGTGCAAAGAAATGCACATTGGAAAAAATAATCCCGATTATCCATACAAAATGAAAGTGATCTTGGAGATATTGTGGAGAGTTCTCTGAAAACATCCACCCAATGTGCAGTGGCAGTCAAACAAGCGAACAGACTGTTAGGAACTATTAGGAAAGGAATAGACAATAAAACAGAAAATACCATGGTGTCACTAGGTGTATAAATCCATGGTACACCCATACCTTGAACACTGCATGCAATTCTGGTTGCCCAATCTCAAAAAAGATACTTTAGAATTGGAAAAGGTACTGAGAAGGATAACAAAAATGATTAGGGGTATGGAACAGCTTCCATATGAGCAGAGATTGAAAAGACTGGGACTGTTCGTCTTAGAAAAGTGAAGACCAAGGGGGATATGCTAGAGGGCTATAAAATCATGACTGGTGTGGAGAAAGGGAATAGGGGAATGTTACTTACTCCTTCACATGATACAAGAACTAGGCATGACTTGAAATTAACAGGCAGCAGGTTTAAAACCAACAGAAGGAAATATTTCTTCAGCAAATGCATTCAACTCACAGAACTCATTGCCAGGGGATATTGTGAAGATCAAAAAAGAATTAGATGAGTTCATGGAGGATAGGTCCCTCAATGGCTATTAGCCAAGATGGTCAGGGATGCAACCCCAGGTTCTGGGTGTCCCTAAACCTCCAACAGACAGAAGCCGGGACTGGATGACACGGCATGGATCACTTGAAATTGTCCTGTTCTATTCACTCCCTCTGAAGAATCTGACAGCTGCTGCTATTGGCAGACAGGATACTGGGCTAGATGGACCATTGTTCTGACCCAGTCTGGCCGTTTTCATGTTCTTATGTTATATTCTTACTGGAGGGGAGGTCCAGAAAATAAAGTGATGAGCACTTTAGAATTCATGATCGCTAGACAGATACATAATGAAAAGCAGAAAGCATCATATACAGTAGCTACACTTTAACAGGAGAATTTTTTATTGGAGACTAATAAATGCACAGGGCACTGCTTTCTAGATCAGTGCTAACACAGATGACAGGGCTTCCATCTCTACTAGTCATTCACCTCTGAAACACCAGTACCTTCTGAAATCCTCTTCTTTGGTGCTAAAATAGTCCTTGTTCTTCAGGGCAGAGACTCCCTTATTGATTTACAGAGTCACTCAATTAACTGGTTCAGTGCGCTCACTGGCAGTGGAGCAACATACACTCTGGGTTCTTTTTCTGGTGTGTTTCAACCTCAGCTTCCACTTCCCCCAGCACACCTGGCCCTATTTGTTTTACTTATGAACAGGGACATCCAGTGGCCAAAGAGGGAAGCTCACTAGAAGAATTTAACAGTCAGCTTATTAACACACCTTTCTGATCTCCTACTGCCCTGAGCTGCTGTGATCATCCTCACCAAATCCTTTCCTCAAGGGAAGTGAGGGGCCCATCCCTGGTCCTATTGCAAATTAGCCTTGGTAGAGCAGTGGAAGACATGCTCAAGGGAATTGCACTGGCAGGGCATGGATCAAATGGCCTTTTCCACTTCCGGTTTCTAGGCTCCCAAAAGAAATCTTCATTTTTCTTCCCCTCTGGGTGGTTCCCCCTGCCTGTGGGGTCTGTGCCACATTCTTTTCCCCAGTGCAGGGCATCAGCTGGCAGGGTGGACGCACCACAATTGGATTGATCTGTAGGGAGAGGCAGTGCTCACTGGAGTGAGGAGCACTGTTAGCTTTGGGAACTGGCAACTCTTCTTGGGATCCCCCCTTGGGCTGCCTTCCCAACTCTGACCCGGACTTTGCCACATGACTTCAGGCAAGTTGTTTAACTTCCCCAGCCTTCTCCCGAATGGGTTAGCTAGCGAGCTGTGCAAAATGTTTAACTCCCAACCCAGGGGAAATTCACCTGGTTTCATGTACTGTTTTGAACCCAGACTTCAGCTTAGGCTCCTGAACCTTCCTGCCATCCCTCCCTCCAGCCTCCCAGCTCGCCCCTCCAGCCTTAGGGACTCTCCTGACTGTCTCTCCTTCAGTGCCTTGGGAAGCAGCCTGGCAGCTGGAAGCAGTGGAAGATCCATTGCTTGGGACGTGTCAAACTAGATGTGGCAAGATACTAGAAAATGGACAATCCTGCACTAGCAAGGAAAGGGCGAGGGTCCAGATACTTACAGGCATTAGGTACCAAAGTCCCATTGGGTTCACCAAAATGCCTTTGAGGATCTGAGCCTAGGTGACCTAATAGCCATCAATAACTTCTAGGACTCTGTGGCCTATAACCCTCTCTCAGGATAAAGAGTTTTCTGGGGACAGCACTCAGACTTGTATGAGAGAAGGGAGGAGAGATTCCCATTAAAATTCCTTCCCTAGATTGAGCCACCTTCCTCCTCATCACATTGGCTTCTAGGTGCCTCTCCCCAGGACACTGGTCGCTTCTGGTGCTGTCAGTAAAGCCTGTGTTCGAAGGGCTATGGCCCAGGAGAACCCCAGCGCTGCTGGGAGACTCAGTAAGCCGTGGAAGGGATGAAGCCAGCTGTCAGAGTTGGGCCTGTAAAATTCCAAACCATCTCTCTGTGTGTGGCCAGATTTAGTCTCTGTAGTACAACATAGGGCCTTGCAGTTCTTCCCACTAATACATCAGTGAAAGGGTTAAAATCTCCCTGTCCTGAGGGATCAGGTACGCCCTGCAGAGCTGATCACCAGCCATACTAGCATAGAGGCAGGAAAGTGTTAAAAGCTGCATGCATGCTGTGGCCTGAGGCTGAATAGGCTGCAGGTGTGTGCCATAACAGGGTGCTAAATGCACAGCAGAAATAGGAAGCATGAGCGCAGCTGGGGCCCTTTGGCTGCTGAGGGCTTGGCAAATGCTGAGCATTGCAGGAAGGAGAGGCTGGATTTAGGGTTTTAACTTTGAATAAGCAAGTATCTGCTTGGTTTTTATAAGCCCAGGGGCTACCTGCTTCCCTTAGGGGGTTGCACAGCACCCATCACAGCAGGGTTTATACACTCAGATTTCTCCATTAGAGCGCAAGGTGTCACTCTTGCTTCATGGGGGACGGGGGAACTAGCTGAGTAACAGCTAATAGCAAAGCACTGACTCATAGAGGAGACTTGAAACTAAAACATGAAGAGGCAGGGGCAGCCATGCCTTTGGACTGACTAAGGCTGGTGTTCCCTGTAACTCAGAATAGGGAAGAGCATATCAGCCCCAGTCAATTTGCACTGAGGGCAGGGGGGACCTATATGTCCAGTTTATAATGGCACCTGCTGTGTAGCTATCTTACAGGCAGAGCTAGCAGTCACCACCTCCCCTTCCCATCTGCATCTGGCTCTGGGAATTCTAACTCGAGTTGGATCAGAGACCACGGGGAATGTTCCTTCTGCCCAAGTCCCCAAAGGCGATACCTCTGCGGGGTTTCCTACATGGGGTAGGCTGGAGGGGGCTGCACCACAGACCACCTCAGGAGGATTCAGTCTGTAATGAAATGAAAATGCCCGAGCCACGGGCAAGGGAGTGGCACTGTAAGAACGCTGTGTGGCTGATGCCTTCCAGGGGTAAATGTGCACTCACTGTGACCAACCTTTCATCACAGGGGCCCCACCCACAAAGGTGGGCAGTGGTGTACCCATGTGGTTATCCTGGGACAGCCTTCACCTGTGAGCAGAGCTCCACAGGGTGTGGGGAGAGAGACTTGGTAATGTGTCATCTAAGGGCCTGCTGCCACTGAAGGCCAATCTCTGACTAGTATCAAGGGAAGCAGGATTGGGCCCTCAGTGACCTTTACAACTGAATATACTTCTTGCCTGCCTGGCCATGGAAATGATAGGAATGTCTGTATGAAGCACCTGCACTGATGCATGGCATAGGAGCGGTAAAGGTCAGAGCACACTATTCCATGGGACTTTCCAGCGCTATAGGGCAATCTTGCTGGTGGAAGTTTACTTAACGTTTCAATGAGACATCGTGATGTTCTTTCTCATTTAATACCCTGGCCACTATTGGTCGTTCAGGGAGGGAAGGACTGTCTGAGTATTAAAAGTGGATGGTTTTTAACTTCACTGTACTGCATTATGAATGTGATCCTTAAAACAAACAAAAAAAGGTTGTTTTAACCACCAGCCGGGCTTGAGCCTGGGAGGGGTTCAGTTTGCTTTTTGGATGAATTTTCTGGTCAGAACTTATTTGATCCAAACTGGTTCTTGCAGCTCTCCTCCTGATCTTCTTGGCCGTGACTTCAGAATAATTCCCAGAGCACCTAGTCCTGGGGAGATAAAGATAATGGAGTCAGATGGGAAATAAACAGACAAACAAGCAATGTGGTCTAGAGGGGGACTGTGAATCAGGAGGGCTAGTCCTCGTTCTGCCACTGATTCAGTGCATGAATTTGGACAATCACTTAAGCTTGCCGTGCCTTGGTTTTCTCATTTGTAAAATGGGGATAATCTTTAGACCTTGGGATCTTGCTTACACTGTGCAATCAAGAAATATTAATATTACCCTGTTACACAGAGGTGGTGGGGAGAGACATTTACAAGAGACAGACTTATCACAGATTTTCAGGGGGAATCAAATCTTTCTTCACCCCTGAAATACTGCTTTTACCATGGGAAACTGCTTGATGGCAAAGATTGCTGGTCTTGGATGATTTTACATTTAAAGATAGTTCTGAGCCATAAAAGGCAGATAGCCTCCACCCCATGTTAGTTACCTTGCATGAGTTTTAGGTGTGGTTTGAGGTACTCAAGACTGTGTTTCAACAGGCTTTCCCCTCCCACGTGCTTCTCACTGTAACCAAAAACACCCAAGCAAACAAGAAGAGCTGCTCATTTGAACAAATAGAATCCTGTTTTAAAACATAAAAACTTGTATTAATATGATGTACATAATAAATGCACACAGAACACACAAGGACAGTGAAATAATACCCAGATGTGTGCCTTGCACATACCACGCTTTGGGCTTGATTCTGATCTCTTGTTTTCTCTGGTGAGTTCCAATGAAGTCATTGAAGCTACCCTGGTTTATACCATCAGAGCGAAACCTCAGGTCTGCAGATATAATACATGCAATTAATTTTAAAACACCACGACAAGACAATACATTGAACAGCCCGGCTGTTCACAGACTAACATGAAATATGTAGTTAAGAGACTCTGTGATGTAAGGGCTAAGAGGCTACTTGTGCCTTATCTACACTGGAACTCCCTCCACTGCTACCATGGGTGGCCATATGCCAATGCTAGCCAAGGTGGCACATTTTAAGAGAAAAGCTTTCACAGAGGGTAGGACTAAGATGGGGCATGAGAAAGAAAAAGTAGCAAATGAATTAACCCTTTGATCACCAGCTTCTTTCAGGCAGCCAAGGAGTTTGCCTTGGAAAAGCATTGGCTTATCTGCAATGGCCCTTTCTGTCAGGGTTAGCATGAAGATTTAAGAGCAGGTTTCATCCATTGGTGAATGAAATGGGATATGTGGGAAAATGCTGGTTGACTAAGTGCCTATTAAGTTCTTAACAAGCCTGCTTGTTTGTTTAGGTGTGTTTCTTTGTTTGCATGTACGGGGCAAAGGATATTTCAGTGCACAAGGGAAAGAGGTTCACAAAGCATTATTTGAATGAATTGGGGAGACTCCCGTCATTCACCAAGTCCCAACAGGTTTTAGATCTGTACAATTCTGAAGAGATTAAAAAGGGATTGAGAGAGTTACTGTGTCCATAATACGTCCCTTTCAAGACTGCACTAGGGCACTGGTTGTACATTTACTGGTGTTCTGCTTTTCCACAGACATTTCAGCAGAGGAATGTGTTTGCCTTTGCACAACATCCCTTTTCTCTGGATGGAGGGAAATAGCTTATACATCTTTTGCACACTGTAAAAAAAGACATGGGGGTTAGCAGGACACAAAATATTCATCATTTCCATTTCTCATTTCACTCCCTTTATTTTGATAGGTTCAGATGCTGATTTACCTGTGAACTGGTGGTGGCTGATAAACAATTTTCTAAAATGGCTTTAGGAAGTAACTCCATTTTCATTTTCCTGATGCAATGGATTTTACCAGACCCCAGAAAAACTTCATGAATTAGGCCCTGGAGGTAATTTGCACCTATATCTAGCACTCTCCATCACAGTGCTTCACCAATGCAAATGTCTTTAGCTTTTGAATATGCCCGGGGGATAAATTTCATTACCCTCATTGAGCAGAAGAGGAAAGAGAGGATGGGTGATTTGGCCAGCTTCATACAGCAAGTCAGTGACAGAGCTGGGAACAGAATCTAGGCCTCTGGATTCCAGTTTTTGGCTTTAACGCTGCACTAAGTCTCAGTGTCTTAGAGGGGACCTGGCCTATTTTAGAGATGTTCAGTCTCCATGGTTCTCTTTGTCCATGGCCTAACTGCTGAGACTCCTGATGGAGAAGGTTCCATGGTGGGTTCTTCCCCACTGATGCTTTCTACAAGGCCCATTGATCTGCCTCTGCAGTCTCCCTATACCAATGAATGTCCACTTGACTGTGCTTGCTTGGGTTCTTCCCCACTGATGCTTTCTACAAGGCCCATTGATCTGCCTCTGCAGCCTCCATATACCAATGAATGTCCACTTGACTGTGCTTGCCAGTTGTCTGTGATCGCACCTGGGTGGAGGCATTGTCTGGAAAAAACCTGTTCACCCACTCATAGACTTTAAGGTCAGAGGAGACCATCATGATCATCTAGTATGACCTCCTGCACATCACAGGACATAGAACCTCTCCCACCCACTTCTGTCATAAACCCCTAACCTCTGGCTGAGTTTCCAAATTCCTCAAATCATGGTTTAAAGACTTTAAGACTTTAAAGACTCCCCAGACTTGTCTGGGTCAAACACATGTTAGTCCCTTATTTCCTTCACATTTGTACAGGCCATTGGGTGTTTACTGCACATATACCATGCAGGAATATTAATGATCAATGTGTTATTGGTTTTCCAGGGGTATCTGACATGACATCTGTTACAGATTATGACATAAGTGAATTGGGGTACACTGACCTGGTCAGGCCAGCTGAAACTTGCTACCTGATACAGCCACCAGTGAGCCTGTCACCTAGGGTTTTAAGAACCCAAAGCAGTGGTAACGTGACTGTTTCTCTCCAAGCAGTGTCAGGAATAAAGGGTAGATTTTAAATTATTATAAGTGGTAGGCATAACAGGTCAGAGATAGTTACCAAAGGAAATAAAAGATAAGTGCAGAATCTAAATCTTAAACCCTATACACAAGGCAATATTTAGATCAAGCAATTTTCTCATCTCACTGGATGTTAAAGTCCATAGTACACAGGTTTCTCCCTTAAACCTGGACCAGTCTCCTCAGCTGAAGTCTTCTGTCTTTCTTACGTTCTTGTTGCTTCCAGCATAAGTGGAGGAGGAGAAAGACAAAGGAATGATGCACTGTCCCTTATTTTATACCCTTGGTCCATGTACCTGGAAAATACTAGCCCAGACATGTCGTGATGGCCTTTGCTGAGTCACAGGGCTTGGGCAGCCCTCACTGAATTGTAAATCCGTTGATCACAACTCCCCTGCAGATTAGTGGTCACTGAGCATCCTTCTGGGAGTGGTTTGCCGCCTTTGTATGTCACTAGCAAACTTATGAAATATATTTCATATATATGAATGTTGAATATGGGGCTTACAGGGTGCTATTTTGAGGTACAGTGTGTCACAATGGTGTAGAGGACTCAGCAGACAGGCATCAGGGAGCTCCTCTTTCCATCTAGCTGCTGGAGAACTTAGGTGTCAGACCCTGGCCCAAAGGAAAGCTTGCTCAGACTGCTCCAAAGCACACTTTCTGACTAAAATTTTTATAAATTTTCTCTGAACAAAGCACACAATTCATAATAGCCCCTAATAGGCTAAACAATTCCCCGAGCACTAGCCAATAACAATTCATTATTCACCTTATCAGCAAAGCATTTCTATCACAACAATAAGAAAACGTACATGTCAGAGGTGCCTAAAACCAAAGTTGGCTGTCAAACATTTCTTCTATTTTCATAGAATCTTAACTCCCTGTCCCAAAATCCAATTCCGATAGCAAAACTGTATGGTCTTGCCTCTCAGGGCCCTAAAATTATTTCTAGATATGTAATGTTTGGGTTTCAGCTGGCAGTGGCTGAACATACAAAATGGCTGACTGCAGTAGTGTCAGATTCTGAGGTACATGCAGGAATGTGAAATTTGGGGGCTACAAGCCCCTTGCCCTCTGGCATTGGGATGCTCTGGCTGGCAAACACGGTAAAGCTGGTGGAAGCCCAAGCAGACTTAGAAAAGATGCCACCAGTTCAACCAACGATGATTCAGAAAATGCCATTGACAAAGCAAATCTGAACTGTAAAAGACATTAGGCTATGTCATTTTCCTTCTTCACAATAACTTGGATAACAGAAAGTCAAATGGACATTTCCAGAGAGATTTGGAGTTTACAAAAAGGGCTACATTGGCAGTTCTCTTTGGACCCAACCCAAATCCCATTATAGTCCAGGGAGAGCCTCTTATGGAGTTAAATAGGATTTGGTCCTGACTATTCGTCCCACAGAGTAAGCAGAGCACAGTTATTGGCAGGGCAAGTTTCCCATCCCACCATGTCCATGCAGGACCAACTCTATGGCTGAGCACCTCAGTCAGGTCTCTGCTGAATTTGCCAACCCTTGTTGCCAGCAAAAAACACATTTGCCAGTGGCCTCTTGGTATATTGTACGAGCACTTGTCCATGGTCTGAGTTGTTCACCTGCTTTCCCACAGGCCTCCCAAAGCAAAGAGATCTCTGATTTATGATAATAAATCCCAACCAAATATTGGTTTTAATTAGCAACATAAACAAAGCCTTTTGTAACAGCCGCTAGCCTCTGCAGGATGTGGATGACTTACTGCCACACCCTCGTGTTGTTTTCCCTTTACAGCACCTAGCCTGGCATTGCATATTGGACCAGAAATATCTAGCCCGTACAATGCATATGCTAGCAATTCATGCCAGCGAAGGAAAACGTGAGCCATAGGTAGATGCAATATTCACAGCTAAGGCAAGGGAGAAAAGGTGTCTTTAATACACTTAATTATTTTCTTTTGGGGATGGAAGAGAGGATGTCAACTGTAATGATTGTCTGTCTCTTGGACTGTGTCCATCCCCGCTATGAATCTCTCCACTGGCCCACTGGTTGCCTTTGGCCTGCCACATCAGGTCCAGGGGTAAAATCCTGGATTCACTGAATTCCACAGGAATCTGGCTAAAATTTCTTCCTGCCCCCCGCAGCTTCTTGTCTTTGCTTTCAGTGGTTTGGACCACTCCCCATCTGCCTATCCCCTCTCTATCCTTATTCTACCCCATCACCCTATGTGCTCCACAACTGAAGCCACCTTCACTACTCTCTATTTTCTTCCTTGTCTTTGTGCTATCCCCATTGCTGCCCTCTACTTTTGGCTGGAGGGATGTGGCATGGGAAGTTGTGCCTAGTTCTTTAGCTCAAGCTGTAGAGAGTCGGGAGGTCTCCAGTTCAATTCTCTCTTCCCTGGGCACTGGTGTGTGATACCTACATCTAGATCTCATTTTCCCATGGGTACCATGCAATGATACTTGAGTTACTGCCCGGTGTTACGGAAAATTGACCACATGGTTGATTTTAGATCAGACAGCCTGAGGCTCCTTTATTTCATACAAGCATATATGCAGAGAGAGATAGCATGACCCCATGCAAGAGGCAAGCTGCTCTGCTCTCTACAATTCTTACCAAGCTTATAAAGGTTAAAACCGCAAAATGTAGCATGCTCGTTACACATTTTAATTACCTTATTTGGGATACAATGCTAATCATAAGCAAGTGACCAATTGCTTTTCCATATACGGTTTTTCCTGTTACTGTTATCCCTAGCCAAGTCTGCGGTTTGACTGTTCTAATACCTTTTCTGTAGTCCCGAAAGCAAGCTCAGCTGTTGTAACTTAACAGATCTCCTGGTTCCCCTTTATCCAATTCCAGTTCCTCTTTTTGGGGCCCTGACCACATCTTTCTGCCCCCGCATGCCCTTTGTACAGAAAAGCCATTGTTCCATTTTGGGAATTTTCCACTGTGACTCCTTTTACCTCTTGACACACAGAAGCAACTTTCCTTCATTCTTTCATCACTTTTTCCCTCTCCTTTCTTCCCCTTATACATAGAGACAAGCTGAACCAAAGTTCAACACAGCCTAGAAACAAGCTTATCTGAAGTTTAGGCCTAAAAGCCTGAACAAAGTTGTAAGCCCACCGTATTTTCCCTGACACCAGGTACTTAGAATAGGTAAAAAAGGGCCCATATTGACACCCAGTGAAGTTGAAAGGAAAGGTGTCCACGAGATGCGCGTCAGATCCGGCTCTAAGTACAATGTGAGACACCACCGCTGGGTGCTAGTTATTCTAGAATAACCCATCAGGCCACTTAAGAACATAAACAGAAATAGTGAACTTGGGGGATCATGAATTGAACATAAAAGTCCGTCCCTGCAGGTGGGAGCGCTCTCTTTCCTGCAAGGAAGTGGTGACTGTTGTGTATCTATTTTGAGATGAGTACATTCCTGACTGACGCAAGCAGCTGATCCTGATGCTTGAACTCCTTCCTGTCCCATATGCTGGGATGATTAGCTGGCCCTTGACGGAGGTTCAGTGCTGATTTTTCTGCTGGAGTGGGTCCTTTCCTGATTCTTGTATTTCAGCTTCTCATGCTTTGAAATGAGGAATAGTTGTCAGGGCTCTTGCAGGCAGCACCCAGTGCTGTCTGGATTTTCTTGCCCTACTGGGTGGTTTCCATTGAAAAGCATTGAGTTCCTGCAAAAACATGTTTCCTTTGTGTGGCACAGATGCAATTTTAAAGCTCCATTATGATATTTATGATTTTAAGTGTGTTACTTTGACCAGGGAATCTACAGAATTCTGCTATTTACAAATATAGCATCTCTGTCGTTTGGGTGGTGCTAGGAGGGGTGTTCTGCCAGTCACTTTATAGTATCAATGTCCCACCCAATTCTGAGTCAGACAGATATACGTGTGTGGCTTAAAGTGATGTCACGTGAGTACAGAAATAGCTGCTATACATGTAAAGTGATGCTTAGAGAGTGTCAAGTATCCAGAGAAAGTGGGGGTTGAGTACATGGTAGAACAATAATTCAATAATAATCCACTTCCCTGTACAGATATGGCACATAATTGGACAGACCTAGGTGTAAAACCTACCTCTTCTGTAGCACTTTCCCCCAGGAACAACAATAGCATAAAAGTCAACCAAAAAAGACCCTCAGACCTGGGCACCAAAGTCACCCTCCTTTCTGCATGGGAAATGAGAATGTAAATCTCATTTGCTTAGGAGCCTTTATGCTCTTTTGTTTGCTTTGCTGCTGAGTACCATGGTGTTGATACTGTGTAAAAATCTTAAAGGGGCAGAAAGAAAATGTGACATCCATCCCTAATCAAATGCTTTCATTATCACAACTTGCAACTGTCCAGATATCTTATCTGCAATGTGACAATGAAAACCCTTTAGCTTGGAGGCAGCACAAGACCAGAGACCTCTGTCAAAGTCATGAGATTCCATAACTGGTACTAAATCCCTGTGGAGGTGGATGGAAGTTACCAGGATACATTTCCTCCAAGGACCTTGCAAATCCAACACCAGCAGTGATTCCTCAGCCATCTAGAGCATGCAATTAATACACAAAGACTCCTAATGAACAGCTGTGAACAATTTACTAGGAATGTTAGATTATGGAATAGAGTGGCCTGCAGAAATTAGCCCTGGAACAACAGATTGGGAAGCCAGTAAAGTTACATTACAGGAAATTTAGCGAGATAGAGGAGATGAAAGAAAAATTGGAGGCTACAAGACTGCTCTATTGTGCAGAAGTTCAGGAGTATGGAGGAATCAGTCTCTGGTTTCTCAGTGGACTGGGATTCCAGAGATGCCTTCAATGCGCTTTGTACAGTTCAAGGAATCTTTGCAATGAGAGCTGGTTGGAATTTTGACATTTTGATTGACCCCTCCTCCCCCTCCACTCCATGCTAGGGGTTGTCAGCAATCCATTCGTTATGTGATGAGATGCTGTTCTCCCATGTCTGTCTTCTGTGGGCAGAGGGAAAACCTGAGCATCCCCCTCGGTCAGAGATTATGCAAGAGAATAAGGCAGCAGGATAACTCTTCGGAATTTCTCAGGAATGGCTTGGGAGACTGACCCAGTGGTAATGTAGGGCTGTACTCTGATCTCAGCTGCTACCTCCACATTGGTTTCAAAGCTACGTGCTCCAGTATATTGGCTTTAACATGGCTGGGAGCAGAATCTCCGGGTCAGAAATACCTACGTTAGAAAACAGCACCGGCTGTCCACAAGGCACTGCTCTGTTCTCTCCTTCTTCTTCTTCTTCACACAGATGTTAGGTGGATGCCACTGGGAGATCTGTGCATGGGACAGAGACATTATGCCCTTCCTTTGATTTAATCCTGCCCATTCCATATGGCCCTTCACTAGAACTCGATGCCTTTCCTGTCTGTATCTGGGAGACAGCAACAATTAGCAAATCGACATATTTTTGCTACCTGACATTCCCAGAGATTATAGGTGTGGTAGACACTCATCATCCATCCTATAATTTCAAATGACGTTTTTAGACTCTAAGATCCACGCCCTGATTTACACAGTGAAAAGCAGACCTCTTGTACCGTGCCGTTTCCAACCTCACACACAATGAGGAGAGTTGATTGAGAACTCAGAGGTATGCACTGCACTGGGTAGGACAAGCTGCCTTTGTTTTCCATGTAACCTGTTATTTTCTTTAATGAGGGGTAGGCTGTTTGCTAAAGGAAACCCATGACAGCCTAAGTATAACTAATGCTCTGATCTCTGCACATAGTCTAGCACTTTGTCTGGTTAGCACAACAAGCAGTGGGTTCCTTAATGCATTTAAGGCCAGTTTCTGATAATTAATTTCACAGTTTCCTGAGGGTCAGCTGGTGTCAGTATCTTTTAAAAGGCACGTCATTTGAATGGGGGTCTTGTTTATTTCCTAATCTCCTGAGGATAAGTTTGGCGTATTTTGCTATTGCAGTTAACTACTTTGCTGTTGTGCGTAGACTCGACAGTGCAGAGGGATTCGAAGGGAACCTTCGCAGCTATGACATCTCTCCGCAGAGGGCTGGGTTTGCTTCTTTTGATAGGTAAGTACCATTATTAGAGTGCACAGCCACCCCGGATATTATTCTTCCAAATGGCTATTACTGAAGCAAATCTCTACAGAAATAATTCTCCAGGGCAGAAATGCTATAATAAAACATCACTTCAAAATTAATTTGATTGTTGCCATAATAACCCCCTAAATTGCCAGCCTTTAGTTACTGCTATTTATTATAATAACAGTCACCCAAAATATGTCAGGTTCTTTAGTGAACACATAGAAAGGACGTGGTCATAGTTCCTATGTATCTTATTTTTAAAGAGCCACTGATATATGCCTCTCTCTAGCTGATCTCTCTCTCTATCTCCAGCACTCATTATGGTAGCGAGGAAGCTCCTGGAAAGCATTCTCTGCAGGAATGATTCTGCCAAAATCTGATACTCTTTTTATTCCTCTGCTCTCTTTTTTTTTTTTTTTTTTGCTACTTAAGGATGTTTGCCCCCTTCGCTTCTTTAAAAATTCATCTGTACCTTTTCCTTAATTTCTCACTTGAAGTTATGGTCACATTTGTGAAATCACAAGCATAATTGAAGGATTTTAGGAACAAGTTGGATAAACACCTGTCAAGGGTGGTCTAGGTTTACTTGGTCTTACCTCAGTGCAGGGGACTGGACTTGATAACTTCTTGAGATCCTACACCTCTATGATTCTGTGATTTCATTTTTCTATGATTCCATCAACATCACAGATGGTATCAATTGGGATATTTGGATCTGGAATCTGATTGAACCCAAACTTCCTAAAAGTTTAGTAAGGTTCAACTGTGATGTTCCTGCCTATCTCTAAAATATTAAGATTCATATCACCACAAATGATAAGGCATTGCGGAGGCAACAGCTATAAGAATATTCATACAGTCCTTGGGTACCTTAGTACTAGAGAGATGTCAACAATGTGGTAGATACAGAAAGCAACTGAATTCTGCGTCCCAGCCCTGCTGTGGGAGGCAAATCGATTATTTCCTATGTTTGGGTTTCTTGGGAAGCGGAGGTGTTCATTACAGTCTGGGACACTTTTGTGCTCACAGTCCATGATGAATAGGAGCATTGGCCTAGATGAGTAGGACAATGTAACTCGGTAACACCACTCATTGATATCAATGAGACTTCTCAAATGCTTAAAGTTAAGCATGTGCTTAAGAAGTTTCCTAGGTTGGGGCCAAAGTGCTCAGCTATGCACCTTGGCATATCTGAGCCGAAAGGCAGCGGGAAGAAAGTTGTAATAATTATGCCACCATCTCTATTTCCAGCTGCTTGCGAGCAGGCGATAGGACTTCAGGGCCTATTGAGACAATGAGATGCTTGCTTATTATTTAAAAGAAAAAATCTTTCAGGGCTTTCTCTAGTAGTAAACCTACTGTGAATTAGGAAAGTGAGAGCTAGCGGAAGGTTCCTCCCTTTGGCTCCGGGACATGATACCGCAATGATAGCCCTTCCCGACCTGCACAACCTTCCATTCATTTAATCATCACAAGGGTGTGGCAGTTAATGACATGAATGAGAACAGCATCTGCAAGCCAGGGTAATTATCAACAGGGCGATTACAGAAATTAGGTACTCTCTTCATTAACTTCAGTGAACACTGGACCAGATCAGAGGAAGAACAGATGTACTTGTTTATCTGGTACCACCTCTCCATTTCACCCCGTCCAACCCATCGTACTTTGTCCAGTGAAGATTGTACCCTGGGAAACAATCTATAAGGCCCTCCCTAGTCTAGTTTTAAAAGCCTCAAGCACGAGGCAAACAGGAAACCGTCAACAGGAATTGTTTCTCATCAATTAGCTTAAATTTCCCTTTGCTTGGTTTCATCTTGTTACTGCTAGATTTATGCCCTCTGGCCATCCTGAACAATTCCTCCCCTTCATGCCTCAGGGAGTAAGAAGGCAGATCCCCTCCTCAGGTCGTGAACACATTATTTCTCAAGACGTAGGTACAGTGTGATAAGCAGGTGCATTGGAAGGTTTTTACTGGCCTTCCTCAGAGAGAGGAAGATGGCCTTGTGGTTTCAGCGCAGGCGATCTGGGCTTCAAGTCCCAATTCTTCCCCCATTTTCCCATGTGACTTTGGGCAAGCCACTTAACCTTATTTGACCACCGTTCCCCCAAAAGGAGGTTGTGGGGCTTCATTCATCAGTGCTTTCAAATTATTCCATAGCTGGGCTGTGTAGAGAAGAGGGAAGTTTAATTCAGCACTGGAGATAAGACAATGAACGAGATGGCACTTTTGTCAGTTCAGACATGGCAGGAGGCAAATACTAGACTAGCCAGTCTATTGATCTGCTCTTGTACAGCAGGAGGCAGAATGCAGGACTGGATAGAGCACACATCATCTCTAGCAGGACAGTTCCTATAGGTCTGGTCCAACCCCCCTGGAATTCCCTGGCAAGGCTCCTGTTGAGTTCAATGGGCTTTGGATCAAGCCCATAGATGCGATTCTATCTGGCTGCTGGAAGAATGTTAAAATGGATCTTCCTGCCTAGTGTCTTGGCAGCCTCTCAGCACTGACTTCTGCCTGGCCTGAACAAACTTGTCTGACCTAGGTTAAGGTTTCATAATAAAGTGCTCCAGGGAGTGGAAGGACAGGGAGTGGAGAACTGCAGAGATCCTTTGAATAGCTAGCTAAAGACAATGTGAACAGGTTAACAGACAGTTGCCAAACCTGTGGGAGGCTGATTCGCACTTCTCCCTGTGAACCATCCTTGATGATCAAACAGTTCAAGCCCTCTGCAGAAACCTCCTCTTTGGCCGGGAGGTGGACTGCAGAGAGGGACGACTACCCAGTGTTCGCATCCATCCTGTCCTTTCCAGCGGATTGCAATGGGCAAGCCTCTTTCCCAGCCCTTTCCTGAAACACCCCATGTTATACATTCAATGCCATTGCACCCCAGGCAAACCCCGTTTTCCTCTCCTCATTCTGCTAGCGAGGTCAGGACATTGAAGCAATGGATAACAGTCCTGGTGGAATGAATCCCAGGACACTGAGCACCTGCCTAGTATCAATGGCTAGGTTAGAAAAACAAACCCACAGAAATACCTCCTTGAAATGATTCAGCCTGGTCGAGTTTGTGCATATACCCAGCCATGTAACCACATGAGCTTCTAACCACCACCAGCCCGTCCTCCTCCACTCCTTTGTATAGTTCATGACATTCACTTGCTCCAACTTGCCTGACATCAGAGTTGAAGCCCTTCAGGGCGGGTCATGTCTTCTCCTCCACATTTGGATGTGATGTGTTCTTGCCTCTAAGAGGGCTGTCCTACAAACACCGCCATGTAGGTAATAATTATACTATGAACTTTAAGGCTTCCTGGGTTATTACTGGTCTCCTGGGCCCTCATTTGGGTTCCCACATCTGTGCAGTCTGGAGAGGGGGTTGTGGGGCACTGTTGGGCTATTAGAGAAGATTGGGGATCTGAGGAGCCAGGCTGCAGAAAAGAGAGAGTGGGAGGTCAGACATTAAAAGGACCTAGATGCCCCCAACAGGTGAACAAAGCGAATACTGTGGTGTCTATAACTCATGTCACAGAGTCAGGTCATGGGAAATGCAGTCTGGGAATAAGGAGAAAACTAGTGTGAGCTTGCTCAGCCCCTCATGTGCCAGCCTTGCAAGATTGTTCTCTTTAAAACAAGTCCCCAGGAAGCTGTCTGTAAATCTGCAGCAATGTCTATCCTGGAGACGATGCTGGAACTTTCTATAAAGCTCTGCAGTGCATCTAGCTTGAATCCCTGGGACCTCCAGTATGACCCTATGGCTGCTAGTATTTGTCAAGGTCCCTGCTCTGAGAACTTCTTGCCCTGCTCCCAGCTTCCTCCCCATCTCTTTATGAGGGTCTGATTCCTTTCCCTTTTCTTCGCCGATTCCTCACCTGCATTTTTGTTACTGATGCTTGCAAGGTTTTCCTTTGTCAGCCAGACAACACACAGCTACCCACTCACTACGTCCTTCAAGCCATCACTGCTCCTGGAACTAATTGGCATCTTTGCTGGCAGAGGCCTCCAAGTTCAGGCTGAAGTTTATCGGCAGGAAGCCATGTGAGGAAATTTCTCCTGCTGCTCTCTATGCTTTGCCTAGTGACTGGATGGAGGGACATCAGTTTCCATCACCGCTGATCTGCTGCCTTTCTCCCACCCCTAAATCCACACCAACTTTTGTCAGCAGATGGAGGAATACTACATGCGTGTGAACATGTAGACACACACATCGCGTGGTCAGAATGGATACAAGGAAAAGGGCTGCTAAGATAGAAATGATTCTATAAAATATTGTATTAAGAAGGAAAATAAGGAAACAAAAGAAAGAAGAGAGTGAGGCAAGACTGATGTTCTGAACTGGTCTGTTGACCCCTATTTGCAGGGAGTAGGGAGGGAAGCAGCACGTCTTATTGTGAAGGTCTCTGTCCTGGATTCCTAAATGGAGACATGGTTTATTGTCTTTCAGGTTGGACGGTGCCAGCCGCAGGTTCTGCTGCGATGTATCCAGTAAGCAGAACTTTACATATTATATATAAATTGCCCCTTTCTTCACTTGCAAAACATGTATGAATTGGAGTCCAGCGTGCTTCCAATCCTGATACCAATAGATTAATGGGAGTTAGAAAACCAGGGCCAAATTCTGTACTGTGAGTGTGGAGCCCAATCTCCCCACTCCTCCCTGTCTCCTAAGCAGCCAATGGATTGCCCTCCCCTGGAGCACCTGTGCAAGGTGAGATGGTAGCTAAGCTGGGGTTAACCTTTTGCTCACAAGCACCCAATAGCACCACTTCCTCCCATCATGGGCCCAAGTTGAGTTCTACTGTAGAATCATCAACGGGTCCAGGTCTGCTCGAAAGATGAACTCAGGCTCACGCAAAGATCCCCAGCAAACCCCTCCGTATTAGTCTAATCTGGGTCCTGTGTTTGTTGTGAAACCTGAAACAGGGTGAGTTTTGCAGACTTGCATCCCACAGCTCTGCGATGAAATAAGCAAATATGGCAGAGCCCATGACGTTTTTTAACTGCATTGCTACACAACTCTGACCCTTTACCAGCTGCTGCTGCTGCTGCCGCATTGGGAACAGTCCATCCTGTTTAGAATAAGACAAAGAATTAAATGAGAGATGCGTTGGAAACCCTAAACTTTGGGGGGGGAGGAGGGATGCTGTCTGAACCCAATATTAATCTGAATTTTGCCAATGGCTCCTTAATTAGAATGGGTCAAATGAAAACCCTGGATCTGGACTCTTAAGTGTGTTTGAATACAGGATCCAAATCCAAATGTTTTGTGGTTTGCTCCCATGGCTGTGTTAAGTTGATGTTATTGCAACCAGTCCCTGAGCTCACGTTCTCCCTCTGTCTTTCTCTCTGCTCAGTGCACCAGCAGCCCTGTCAATGGTAAGTTTCTCACCATATAATTGCCCATTACAAATATTTCAGATAAGTCCTTTTTATACCTTGGCTCCATTATCTCCAGTTGTGTGTCTTTCTGTTTTGAGCAGAAGCTGCTGTATGTGCCCCAGTGAAAAGGTACGTGAGCCATCAGCAAATAATCCCAACCATAGGGTCCATTTGGAAAGATGCATGTTTGCCAAGGGATGTTGCTTGGGATGGTAGGATAACAATAATAGGCACACGTAGGCAGCATCTTTGTTCCTGGGTACTCCCAGAGCATGGTACTACATAGGGCATTTCCCAACGAGCAGATATTTGGGTGGCAGTGGCATGAGGGGGAGAGAGGGAAGGTTTACAGAGCAGCCAGATGGAAGTAGCTTGAGAGATTATGCATATTCAGGACTAGCCCATGGAGAATGTCTCTTCAGAGTGCCAGGAAGGCATGCTCTGCAGTGGAATAACTACTGCGGAAAACATTCACTGCATTCAGACCTTGTGGAGATCTGAACTTGGCCCAGTGTAAATAATTATTAGAGACTATGTCCAAGACTTGAACAGGCCAGACCTTAGCCTGGATTGAATTTGGTTTCTGCAAATGTATCAGTTATTTGTAAGTATCCACTGAGTAGCCATGGCAAATAATTTGGGGCAATAGGTCATTCACTTTCACCATTTGGTATCCAGTAATTGTTGTTTGTGTTGTCTGATTGGTCACCAAGGTCACACTGTGTTGTTTCTGCTCCCTGATTGGCCGACTGAAGCTTCTTAAAGAGAAGAGTAACGAATAGCTAACTTCAGTGGTGAATACCTGAATGAATGAAATGTTATGCTCAATTGGAATTTGCAAACATTTTCACTAATACCCAATGGCTAGCCAACTATTCCTGAATAAAACAACCCCATGGATCATGGGGAGCTGAACTTGGGGCTTTTATCTGCAAAGATATTTGTGGACCTATGTGTGATCTATGTTACTGTTCCTTCAGTTCTGCCATTCAATTGTCACTGTGGCAGGTGAGCTTAACACAGAAATTGAGACAATTGCTTTTTCCCTTCAGTGTCAGCAAGGAGACACTCCAGAACATAGCCAGTGGTGAAAGCTCCCCCTGCAGTATCACTTTTGGCCAATATGCATGTGCACAGGTAAAACTACTTCTTTTCTTTCCATGGACTAGTGCATATTTTTCATTTAAATTAATAAAGCCAGTTAACATCAAAGAAATCCCATCCCCTCTCTCAGCACAACTGGTTACATTTGGAGTGGCCAATGCATGATGCGTGTTCAGATTCCCAATACTTGGCTCAAAGATTCTGAGACATGAAATATGATAAAACTTTCCTGTCGTGTGTGAGCTTCTGTTTCCCAGAAGCGTCTTAACCAGTAAACCAATGACTAAAGCACTGTGCGAAAGTTAATAGCCAGCAGCTTTATCAAATGTACCCAGCTCTGCTGAAGGGCTGCATAGAACTGATTAACAATTCCCAAATGTCCTACCCCATTATCACTAGATCTTGTGTAAAACTTAGGTTGGAGTCTGAGACTCTGTTACTTCCAAAGTCTTGGTCTGGAATGTGAAGGATGCTCCATAGGAACCCCTCCTAAAGTTAGTTAGATCCCAACTGGCATTTTGAGTCTGTGTTTGAAGAGAATTAGTGGACTCTACCATTGCATTACCTTCCATACCTTTGGGATCATCCTGATTTTCATGGAATCATAGAATCACAGGACTGGAAGGGACCTCGAGGGGTCATCTAGTCCAGCTCCCTGCACTCATGGCAGAACTAAGTATTATCTAGACCATCCCTGATAGGTGTTTGTCTAACCTGCTCTTAAAAATCCAATGATGGAGATTCCACAACCTCCCTGGACAATTTATTCGAGTGCTTAACCACTCTGACAGTTAGGAAGTTTTTCCTAACGTCCAACTTAAACCTCCCTTGCTGCAATTTAAGCCCATTGCTGCTTGTCCTGTCCTCAGAGGTTAAGAAGAACAATTTTTCTCACTCCTCCTGGATGAGGCGATACCATCTTTTTAATCCCAATTTATACGAAGATGAGATAGTGAAGTTTCAGGAATTAATCAGCGCCCAAGAAATGTCATCACAGTGTGGCAATAAATGTTTGTACCATCTGCCAAATCTCCAGAGATGGCAGCTCTCACCCACCAGGACAGGATAGCCTTTGAGCAGATCAAAAAGAGAGCTGAGATCCTGGAAAACTTATGCTGTATTCATTCATGGTTCTTGGCAAAGTTTCCATCTCACTAGCAACTTTACCCAACCAGATCTAGTGCAGTTTTTTGTTTACATGAAAAATTTTAACAAAAACATTTTTGTTGAAATTTTTCTTCAAAGGTTTTTGGCGTTTGGGTTTTTTGATTAAAACTTGAACAGATTGACTGGAATGGGGACATTTCCCCTGGAAATTTCCCATTTGGACAATAAAGGATATTTTTTGTTGAAAAAAATATTTTGAATTAAATTTTTTGACCCACTGTAAGGTCTACCCTGATTTTGAGGGATGTTTAGGTTGATCTATGTGGGCTAAGACATAGGATCAAATTCACAGATTTGGCTACGTCTAGAAGGAGTCTAAGCTGGTATAACTTGAAACCTTCTTTTGACTCCTCACCCAGGGCCGGATTTCCACCTTACGTGGCCCTAGGCACGGCATCTTCAGAGTGTCCCGTCCCCCCATCTATAGCTGACATTCGTGTTTTCCGTAAAAAATGAAACTTTTAACCCACTTTTAACTTTTTGGCACCCCTAGGCACATCCCTACTGCCCCTGATTGGAAATCCAGCCCTGCCCTCATCATAAGAGATACACCACTTCACGCTCCCTTATACTCACTCATTGGTAGGCAAGTGTAAATGCGTCTACAGGAATCTGAGCTCCTGTATGGGAGTCTATGTACCAAATAATCTCTGAACATTGTTTTTAATCTTTACACTGTATATAATTCCCTTTTCTTTTCCAGAGTGCTTGGCTGCAGGTTTTCAGGGATGATTTCCTCAAGTCCTTATATCCTTGCCTCAGCTCCAAACCCATCAGTGCTATGGATTCCATGTACTCCATTTTGTTCTTTTCCAAATTTCACACCAATGTACTTGTAGCTGCCCTGGAGAAGTTCAATAATTGGGTAGGTACTGTAGATCCGATAGCTAATTCCTCTGAAATGTTAACTCCAGTGGAAGGCAGGTAAATCAGACACCAATTGGATTTCACAGTCGATATGGCAATTCAGCTACTTTATTTAGGTCACTGTATTCTCACTTGGAGTTAAATATAAAGAATGTCACATCTCAATCAACCTGGCCTCCAGAATATTTGAGAGGTTCTTACCACCGGAAAAAAAATTGTGGGAGAAATAGTTCTAAGCTTAATAACCAAAATTACTAGAAGCTATAAAATGTTGTTATTATTTTCAGTGCAGTAATATCCAGCAGTCGCAGCCATGGTCAGGGCCGACTGTAGTAGAAGCTGTCCAAATGCACAGGAAGACATGGTCCCTGTCTTGAAGTGTTAAGATTTGATTCTATTCGTTAGTGTAGAACACCATGTGGATTTACATTTGTGTGTCTTTGGAAGTCAACATCCATGTGACTCTGTGTGTTTTCTCCATGTTCCTTCCCTGCAGGTCTCTCGCGTGCCTCTTTCGCAGGAGTGGAACGTGATTTTCTTCAACGGCATCTGGGAGAGAATGCTGCAAATGCCTGATGCGACTAGCCCTCCTATTTTGTCCCAATGGCTCAAGAGACTTCAGCCATTTATGGTCAACCCAAAGGTCTTCACTTGTCTTCATACCAAAAATACATCATGTGAAACACTTCACAAGATGTGAGTGCTTACCACAAACCTCTAGCTGCTACAATGTTGCTGGAACGGGCAGCGTGCCCTCACTCCATCCTGCAAAATAACAGCCAGCTCCTCAGCTGATGTGAAGTTGAAGTTTCATTCAAGGATTAAACTAGTTCCACTGAAGTTTCCAGCTGAAGAGATGGCTCATAGATATAGTTGCCTTTGCCCTAAGCACATCCCAGAATGGCCAATACCCTGAAACAGTCAGAAGTCTCTCCCGTTACGTAATGGCACACAGACCTTGATGTACCCAGTTCTCTGGGAGGTGTAGATGATTTAAATGACTTGAAAAGAAAAGTAATTCTTATAGGGAAGGAATATTATTTACTGGTTGGATTTTTATTTGGTGTGAGACAGAGATGGGGTGAGCAGGAAGCTGCTGGGATTAGGATTGAGTCATAGCTGAAATACAGGACTCTGTTAAGAGCCACAGTAAGTAAAATTTTTTCAGTAGGTCTCAACTCACACTGTTATTAAACAGCCATGTTAGCAACATGCTATCATTAGTTTGGGGGAAGATACTTTATTATACTGAGATGTGGCCATCTAGATACAGCATGAGCCTATTTATACTTACAAATGAAGCTCCTCCATGCAATGAAATTGACAAATGAGGTGATTTTATAGATGCATTCTCAGTGCGCGTGTCCTGCAGCAGTCACCGGTACCGGTACATTTTCAAAAGGTGCCAGTGGAGTTACCAACATGATCTCCACGGGTGTTAATGGGAGTGGTCATGCATATGACTTTGAAAATGGACCCTTAGGCTTTAGTTCTCAAGCTCACATAGAGCATACTCAGGGGGTGATGAGTAGCATGACTCCAAGAATAGCTCGCAGGTAACCTGCTTCTGAGAAGAATCTGGGTTTGACTGAGTTTGAAACGTCTGTTTTTGCCTCTAGAGTTGCTGGCCTGAATGGCATCTATTCTAACCTCACAGTGGAAGACCAGAGGAATATTTACAAAGGGCTCAAATATTATCTCACAGGGGTTGGTAAGTGACTTATCTCTACATTAGAAAGAAGATTGGGCTTTAAAACACTAACAGATATAACAAGATTAGACACAATCTTTCTGATGCCTGAGGCTTCACAGATTTACAGTGCACTAATATTCTCTTTAATGGATGTGGGATGGGTAATTTGGTAATTGATCAGGTATAGATTCCTTGCCTATAGGGTTTAATAACGCAAGGCTTTCAAATACAATGGACACAATGACTTACATTCTGGCCAGCCAAACTCATGGCCTTCTATGCCAAAGCCCAGTTCAGAATTTGATCCAGAAAGTTAAAAATCCAGTTCTGCTACCTCAGCTAAGAGAAGTGAACCAGTTAAAATGTCTACTTGTGCCGCATATTTCATCTAGCAGAAGGCAGTGGCGTGCACACAAACTTTAATCTGCATACAAAGAGCCTGTGGAGCATTCAAAGATGACAGTGAAATAGCTGTGGTCAAATGTTCCAAAGGCTCATAAAGAAGTAGCTGGATATGCACACACAACCTCTCTGTTCCGTGTGCAGTTACTTCCTGAATGCACAAATGCAGGGTTTTTGCACGTATCTTAGAGTGCGAGTGGGGAAAATCTCTGGTGGTGAGCTATCACTTTGGGATCTGAGGAACACAGATACTGTGATGATGGGTGGCTAGAAAATTATTTGAGACAAACCAAACTTTTCTCTTTTGCAATTTTAAGAAGAGGGTGGAATGAGGCGTTGAAGTATCTGGTGTATGTTTAATTATTTATGTGAAACCGCAGCTCACGTGCAGTTTTACTCAGGGCTGTACAAAACCAGCACAAATTAACACCTCAACATGTAAAGACCTCTAGATTATTTATGAGCACAAACACTTGGGGAAGTTTCCTGTTCATCTCTGCTCTGCATTCAGAGGCTAGTCGGCTCAGCCGATTTCAGTTTGCGGTTTGGAGACTTAGTTTTACAAGGGGGTTATCCATGTTTTGCAGGACCGAAGCAGAATTGCTACAATGCAGCTCTTCCAAGCCTGAGTTCCACTGCTTGGTTTGCTAATTATTTGGGTTCCTTTATGGAGCATGCATTAGTGGGAGACCTACAGCTCTTTGCTGATAAGCCAACTGTAAGTACATGCTCCGAATGGTGGTGGAGAATGTGCAATGTGCAAAATATAAGCTGTGAAAACTAGTCAGAGGTGAGATGAGAGCAGCCAGCCTCAGGGTAACCTGCTAATTCGTCTTCCTCTCCTGCTCAAAGCCAGGAAGATGTGAACAATTGAAAAGATTTTTTCATAACCTCTAAAAGGTTTTACTTCATTTGCTACTTACAGCAAAGGGTCAATTTGGGTCTTTTTTACATCCAAGTTATTTTCCTCATCCCTCATTATAACAGAGGCAAGTTTCTGTACTTACATTGAAATTGGCTTCCTGGATGGTAATTCCTAGAAGCCAGACTGGAGTCAGCAGCGACAACAGGCTTTACTCCAAAGCCGGACAGCTTTCTAAAAGAAATATTATAGCTCAGACAAAGGCTTGATGCAGACATTATTCAGTGAGGTTCTCTGGCATGTGTTATGCAGGTGGTTGGATCAGATGATCCTAACTGTCCCTTCTGGTGTTGAAATATGTGATTCTATGAACATTATCACCTGCAGAGAAACTGGCGCTAATCACATCACACTCTGAACATAAGAAAAGCAAAACAGATTAAAAAAAATTAAGGGCCTGATTTTCAAAGGTGCTGAGTATTCACTGCTCCCATGAAGTCAGCTCCCCTGACAAGCACAGTGTGACTAACTCTCAGCACCATTTGCATGATATTTAGTGTTTTTCTTCAAGTCTTAACTCCTGGAATCATGTTATTACATGAGAAACTCAGCTTTTGCTTAAAGTACGTGTTTAGACTTCATGGTTTTCAAAATGGGCTTTAAAATGCAACCCAACTGTACCATAAGGGCTCAGAAAACAGAGGCCAAATTAAACAAACCCCACATTTATTTATTGATTTTAAATATCACCATTTTTAAGCCACTCTCCTGATTTTTAAGATCCAACTCATGATTTTTTAACACGTGAGATGTAGGCCATACAAAAGCAGAGCCCAATATTTATAACTTTCCCTCCATTACCACTCTTTATTCACAACTCATTGTATCCAGAAGCCAAGATATTGCAGGGTCCCATGTCTACAGCTGATGATGGTCATGTCAAGTGTATGCTCAGATTTTCTGATTACAATTTTTCACACCAAATCAGTTTAGCTCTGACTAGTGACCTGTTGGAATCTCCTCATTCAGACTCACTTCTGATCTTGTCTGACTACCACATAGGGCCATAAGGAATACGATTAAAATGACCATTCAAACTGTTTCTGCTTTTGCATGTCAACCCTCTCAGCTTCAGAAATTTGCCCAAGATCCAGTCAACTTACAACTGATCAGTAACCTCAGTTTACCCAGGGAGACAGCTGTGTATTACACCTCATTCCTTACCTCTGCACCTGGCTTCCAACTAGCAAGGTAAAATACCACCACTTGCTTCTACAGCTCACCTGTGGCGTACCTTGGTGCCTTGATATAGCTATATCTTTTCTGTCTGCTGATTTTGAGTGGCTACTTCTGATGCATCTGAAAAAGTGGATTTTTTACCCATGAAAGCTTATGCCCAAATAAATCTGTTAGACTTTAAGGTGCCACCAGACTCCTTGTTGTTACTTCTAAATGATATTTAAAGCGTAATTCTGATCCTCAGATGAACACTGTAAAATTGACCTCTTTGTGGGTCAGACAGAGCCCTCAGTGAATCAGGGGAAATCTGCTTTGTCGTGCAGTGCCCTCTGCCAACTAAAAACTGGTAGCACACAGCGTTATTCTGGGAAATCCACGTTGTGCCCCAGCACTCTGCAGGGATTGGAAGAGTGGAAAAGCCAATAGGGATTGTGGGAAATCTGCTCTGGCATATAGAGCCCCCTGCAGAATCTCACAAGAAACACATTTGCCTTTCATTGGTGGATGGAACAGACCCTCCTTTAAGACTTCTAACTTTTTCCCACTTCCAGCCTCCCGGACAGATTGGTTTGCTACCTCAGCCCCTCTGCAGTAAGCGACCTTGACAGAAAGGATGCTTTAAATCTGGCTCGGAGGATCACTAAAACCTGTGTCGCAGGTCCGATGCACAGAGGCACCAGCGAGGAGAGACCTGCACCTTCTCTGACCACCGAGGAGCGGCAGGTAAAGCCCTTGGCTAGTGACCTGGAGCTCACAGCCCTGCTGAAGTGTGAGCCCTTCTCCAGAGCTTGTGAAAGAACAAAGCTCCCAATGGCTACATCCACATCTCCATGCCCCTGCTTTGCTCTTTGTAAGGGGAGAGCTCAACCCTGCACCATGTTAATAATACTTAGCACCACAGGTAACATTTTGCAAACATTACCACCACCCCCACCCGAGACGGGGAATTGCTATTATCTCCATCCTACCAGTGAAGAAACGGAGCCACAGAGACTTTAAATGACTTGGCCGATAAGTGACTGAGCAAAATGCAGTGTTGTCCACAGAATGGGGACCTAGATAGATAGAGAGCAGGGATTAGACCTTTCTGTCTAGTCACACGCTCAGTCCTTTAGACCAGTGGTTCTCAACCTTCCCCAACTCCTGGACCCCTTTCAGGAGCAATTTGTCTTGCGTACCCTAAATTTCACCTCTCTTAAAAACTACTTGCTTCCAAAATCAGCCATAAATATACAGAAATGTCACTGCCACTCTTACGGAACAATTGCTGACTTTTTCATTTTTACCATATCATTATAAAATAAATCGATTGGAAAATAAATATTGTCCTTACATTTCAGTGTACGGTCTATAGAGCCGTATAAACAGTCATCGTATGACATTTTAGTTTGTACTGAATTCACTAGTGCTTTTTATGCAGCCTGTAAAACTGTTGTAAAACTAGGCCAATATCTAGAGGTGTTGATGGCCTGGAAGACCTCTGTGTAGCCCAGGAGTATGAGTCCCCCTGGTTGAGAACCACTGCTTTAGAATACACTGCCTCTTTAACATTAGTGTTTGACTAATCTTCCTGGGGAAAGTCCATGGACATGCTACTGGCGCCATCGCTGACGTCTTCTCTGTAAAATTCCAGAGATTAAGACTTCCAAAGACAAGGGAACTCCCCTGGGAGCTGGGTTCACCATCTCAGATATCCTGAATTGCTCCTCTGTCACTGTGGGCTCTTTGCAGGTTGCAACCTTGTTGGTGAACAAATTTGAACAATTCCCTCCCGAAACCCTGAATGCCTTGGGTCAGGCTGCAGTCGGGCTGTCCATGTCGCAGATTGAGACTGGCATCAGCGACAGAGACCTCAAAGCATCTCTTCCTTCCCTGAGTGAAGTTTATGGCTGGAATGCTGAACAGTCCAGTGCTATCGTTAACAAATTATTCAACTCTGGCTATCAGGTACAAAGAGTGTAAGCCATGCGTGCAGACTGCATCTGGTCTATCTGTCTTGTAGCTCTAACCCATTGATGGCCAATCATTTGCCCTTGTCTTTATGATTATGCTGTAGATCTTGGATGCACAAAACCTGGCAGCACTAGGGAGTTTGGTGGCCGGCTTAAGCAGCAGCAGACTTCAAAGTCTGCCTCCAAAAGTGATCTTGGAAGCTGTTAAGATCCCTGGGTTTGTGAAGCAGATAGTGACCCTGCCCTCCGCTCTCAAAACGGCACTTGTGGAAAAGGTGAGGTCACTTTTCTTTTCAAGGTGGTGTCATGTGTAGGAAGACCCTGAAGAGGGTAGTGACTTTTCCTGCTTGAGAACACCCTGTGTTGTGAGTACATATAAGCGTGACCAGACATGCAAGCCTGCAGAAGCAATTTTCTGTCTGGCGTATTTATGCACTTACACCAGGGGCAGGGCTTTGCAATGTGTGTGGTTGGGATGGTCCTGGCTTCCTGCCATGATAGCTCATAATAAAGCCTGATATCGCTCTGGGACGGGTCTCGTTTTAGCCCTAGGCCACTACTCTATCGGAAGGGAGGAAAAACTGAACTAACCTGCTTCGTGGAGAATTCCACTCCCAGGGAAAAAGTCTGAGATGGATGGAAGGTTTAGGCTTCTAGCATGTGAACAGTTGTGAGGGCCATTCAGAGACCCTCCCCGGGGCGGAGTGATATTCCAGTTTGCTATGAACTCTGCTGAGCTCCTTCTCCATATGCTGACTAATGGAGATTGGTATATGTGCCACTGTTGTTGTAATAGCAGGGAATCAGCCCATCTGCTGACCTTTTCTGCTGGCCACAATTTTACACCTCAAGTACTTGTGAGAATTATTCCAGACAAAGACGAAAGAGACCGCAGTTAATTCCGGACTGTTAAGTGCCCGGCAGGAGAGGCTATGACTTTTGACTGGCATTCAAAGCCAGCTGCTGGACTTCTGAAAGACTGACTTACAACAACATTCTAGTTTGTGCTGTTCTAACTTGCCAGTGCTGTGTGAAGAGTTAGGAAATTGACATGTCTTTGGCCACAATATCACCCATGAACTGTGCCTTCTGGCAGGCTGAGAGATTATCTATGTTGACTCCAATTTCTAGCCTGCCAAACAGCGTTAAGGCACAAAGCCAGGAATTGCAAGAAACTCTTCTTTGCTCTGTCTGCCTGGGCCTCACAAATAGATACACATCGCCCTAGGCCACTGTTCTTTGAGACAACTTTCAGATTCACCTGTAACACTGCATTGACTCATAGCAGCTCGCACAGTCAGATAGATACGCCAAGCAGAAAACGTTCCTTGGCATTAATTCTCTGGCAAATACCCAGATGATCAGAGGGAAAACTACCTGCCTCCAACCTGTAATTCCCTTCCCATTTATTGCTGTTTTTAACCTCCATGTGGGGGTGGTTATATTTTTCAGATTGCTTCAGCTGCAGGGAGCCCTGTCAATCTGGTTAAATATGTCCCAGACAGTCTGGCTAGCTACATCCCGAAATCACTGCTGGCTTTTGGTAATGAAATGCCCAGCGTTCAGGAGCTCAACCAGAAACTGTGGAGCCGGGAACAAGTAAGCCGTCTCGCCGTTGCCGTCAGCTGCATCTGTGGGCCTGTGCGGTAGTTCAACTCTGCCCCCAGGAGCTGTCTAAGAATGAAGCTGAATGTAACGAGATGATGTAAACGAGCTAAGTAACACGCTAACATTCTCTTTGGCTTGGTTCTACAGGCCGCCATGTTTTTCAACGACGTAATAAAGACAGAGTCCAACTTCAGCAGGTAGCATTTCTTTTTCTCCCTCTGCTTTTCCACGTGTGCTGAACCATTGTCCTGATTTGCAAGTGCTCCTCAAGTTCATCCACAGTAAGAGAAAGGAAAGGCCTGGAAAACTCAACAGAATGGGTTTTGCCACAGCAGGCCACTTACAGGTGGTTTGCAACATTTGTCCGTAGCCTAGTCTTGTTTCCTAAAATGCAGTTCCCGGTCCAGGCCCGCTGCCTCTCGAAGGCCTTAGAGTACTTTGTTTGTCTCTAGAAACGTTCCTAATTAAGAAACCCTGTTACCCAGTTTTATTCCAATGACTAAACTGTTATGGGGACTGTCTCTCTCTCCAGCTACTGTGTGTCTGCCGCAAAATCACAATCAGTAAACATGTCACGCTGATTTTACAATATACGCTTTTTTGTATGGAAAGCAATTCACTTTTTAAGGGCTTCGACTCTATGAACCCTGGGAGAAATAATGGAGAGATTCCTCCAACTTGGGCAACTTCTGTTGGGACAAATGCTACCGCCCTTTGACTGCCTCTTTGTGTCCCTTGACCGTGCTTACCTGGCTTACCACTGCCTCCTGGACTGCAATAGATATAGAGCAGCATGGACTCTTTGGCTAGACCTGTTTTCCCACCCCTGCACTTATTCTTGATGACCCCGAGTATGGGGAATTTTAGGGCTTGAAGGGGAGCTGGAATGGGGCATGTTAATTCTAGAAGATCAGTACCAAATCTCTTCTCTTCTGAGGACTCCCTCACCACACCTAACTTGTTTCCTTTGGATTTTCAGACTTTCCCCTTCTGTCCTCCAAGGCTTCATCTGCGCAGCAGCCAATGAAATGGAAACAGAGAGATTTCAGCAGCTTGCCAAAGCCATGAAGCAGAAGAATGTCAAGCTGGGAGAAGACCAGGTCAGTCCCTACGTACACAGAGTGCCACGTTGCTGTTGTCATGAAGATGTTCCAAGGCTGAGCCCGTTTACCAAGAACCCTCCCACTTTAGGCGGGATGAGTCCTAGCTCTGAACCATGTGTTAATCTGAATCACTGCCATTACTTTGGCAAGGTCAAAACCTGGCTAACAAGATTTTGCAAGAACCTAAACCTCTTCAGACCTAGCACCATGCTCTAGTTCCCCCCCGCCCCCCCCCCAAGAAAAGATATTTGTTGTTTTTTCTTCTTTCATCTGAACTCTGGTTTATTTTCAGCTGAGTTGTTTGGCTAAGAGGGTGACGCACAACAGCATTCCCAAAGATTTAGACAACTATCCTAAAGACTTGCTGCTGTTTTTAAGGTAACATCACAAAGGCTTTCATCTTGCTCCCTTATTCCAGCCAAGTAAAGAAGGAAGAGAATCACTGAATTCCATAAAATATCTAGCGATGCATCTGTCTATATCCTTTTATAATGCACACATCCCCATTGTATCTGGGCAGCATCAGACAACTAGAATGAAATGCAATAAGAAAACAAACTGCAGAAAAGATAAAAACTGAATTAGATTTTAAACTTCTTTTCGTTGTAATAATCTCGGGGTGTGTGTGTTAATAGTAAAGGCACAGATTGCTTTGCAAAATGTATTTTGGTCTTGACAGTGTCCCTTTCAGCGCACACACTGGATTTTTATTCCTTCCTGGCTTTGTGAATATTTTCACTTGCAACATCTAGTGAACCCAAAAAGCCAGACTGTGCAGCCAAATTTCTTTACGCTGCCAATATCCTGCTGGGCTTCTGTATCCAGAGCATCAGACGTGAACAATACTAGCTTGGGTTTCAAAGCACATTTCCCAGGGAGAAAAATAATTGAAAAGAGACACATTCAGGTCTCAGGGGAGAACAATTGCAAAGTGTTTGGGATGTGAAATAAACTGTAGAATATGGATGATGGGACGGGGGGAGTGTTTCAGCTTAAGTGAATTTGAACTTAACAAATGTGTTGTTTAATAAGATGCTCACAGAGTGTTTGCCTTTCCAGCCCTTCAGATTATGCAGGGACCGGAAGCTGTCAACAGTACTTCAGTAATGTTGGGGAAGCAAACATTGACCTGCTGCAGAGAGATTCCCCACAGCGGAAACAGCTGCTAGCGGAAGCCTTAGCTTGTTTGGTATGCATTCAGTAACCTGGACGAACAAGCCAGGCTCCCCGGAACTGAATGCTGGGCTGAGAGCAATGATTGTGTATCTGCAAACAGGAAAAAGGGCTGAGTTTTCATTCTTAATCTTTGACAGAAATGAATGTTGCAAATCAACAAAACCTGAACGCTGTATTGTATGCTCCATGGCGTTTTCCCCAGTCTCCAAGGCTGTCAGCTCACGCAAATTGCTCCAGCCACCAGGGCTGTGTGGCCGCAGAGGATAATGTATATTTCCCCTGTATGGAACCCAAGAGCCATATGAGATTCAGAATGTAACTGGGATAAGACTAGTGTGAAAGTATCAACCACTGCCTGGGGGAGGGGGGTGGACTCAGAACTGTTTACCTGTGTGGCATAATACTGCTCAGAGCTAATAGACAATGTCCTTTAGCTCTGTGGTTTTGGAGCAGAGGGATCTGAACTCTGTACCCTGAGGGATGAGGATCTGAGCGGCCAGACTACAGCAAAGAGACACCTGTGGAATTCTGCTATAAGTGGCCATGAATTTGGGATAATAATGCTACAGAAAGGAAGTCCTCTGGCCCATGTTTTTTAACATGTGAATCTCAGATGCTTTGAGAATGTAGAAAGAAATGTCACCTGAAAACAAGGGCTGTAGGAACCATTCTGGCTCAGCCCATTTGTCCATCTGGTCCAGTATCCTGTCCTGCCATTGGTCCTGGTAGTCCAGTACCAGAGGAAGGAGTGAGAGAGTAGGTCACCAGCAGGAGGGGAGAACAAGGAAAAGATCAGGAAAGGTGCTTCCACAAGAAGGCAGGCTTGTTACACCAACAAAACTGCCCCACCTCCAGATGCACTTAGCTCAGTGTGCAGTGCTGAACAGGGGAGGAGGAATTCCTTCCTGACCTATGCAGAACTGGGTCTGTGCCTGGAGGCATGAGGGTTGATTTCCCATATTAGATCCTTAGCCTGCACAGCAAGAAACTCTGCAGAAAGGCTAGAGAGGGCCAAGCCACATCTATCCATGAACTCTGGGGAAGCACAGACCCAAATGCACACATCACAAGCCTGGCCTCTGTATCAAAGGCCTGGGGATGAAATTCAAGCCACAATCCAGACCCAAACTCTGTGTCTAGGACTCCCCTCTAAGGAATAAGAACGGCCAGCAGCACTGTGAATTCTCCAGAGCTAGTGTTCTTCCCTTTTTGCTGACCACATCTGTTTTATGAACCTAGAAAATTCCTGGCACCACGGTGAGCGAAGAAAACGCAGAGATTCTGGGCCACTTGGTTTGTGACCTCGGTGAAGAATACATCAGAAGTTCCAGTGGGAGTTTGCTGCTGCAGTTAAATGAATGTGAATCCTTCATGGCCAGTCAAGAAGAGGCTATCAGAAATGTCCTCAGCAGCGGAAGCACTCAGTTCGGGTAGGATTGCCATTGGATTCGCTTCCTTTGGGGTTTACCAAGCCGATCAGGTCAGATGAAGTTTCTGGGAACAAGCTTTCCGACCTAGTTCTAGTCGGATCAGAAATATAGTTTGAACAGTCACTTCTCTTAACAGCCCTTCTGAACCTGCGCAACACCTGGAAAGGCAGATGCAGAGCAAACTTGAGGTGGGGAGAAATAAGTTAACCAAACTTTTCTGAACCTCGGAGGTTTTGACTCAGATTCAATCTGGATCTAGGCTGGATGGGCTAATAGCTAAGCAGCAGCCTGTGAGGTACGGAGACCAGCCGTTCTAGTCCTGGCTGTGACCCTGCCTGCTGAATGGGAAGTCACTGAATCTCTCTGTCCCTTCCCCCATCTAATGTGAAGGTAGCAGTAATTTCTCTGTCTGCTGAAAGTGATCCTTGCATGGAATGATCAACTATAAACATTCAGAGTTCTTTGCTATTCATTCTTTGTATTAATTTAATTATTAAAACTGGCTCATCGATCCTGGAGTTCATATCCCCAGTGATGACAATTAGCCATGCCCTGTTGGAGAAAAGTGGGGAGAGGATTATATGATGCAAACATTTCCATTTTTTTTTCAAACAAAATGTTACAAGGGCATAAGCCCTGCAGCTCCTAGTACGAAAAGGATCTCAAAGGAGTTCTCCCTCTTCTGGAAGCTGATCGGGCATGATTTTGTGTTTTCAGGCCCCCTTCAAAGTGGTCAGCTTCCACCCTGAATGAGCTCAGTGGACTGTTCCCTCTATTTGGTCGTAATATCTTGCAAAAGATCCCTCAGGTATGTTACAAACTGGCATCTTGCTGCTTCTTGAAGTGTCCAAGGTGTGTGCGCGAGGCCTGATTTTGCTCTCAGTGAAATCGATGGCAAAACTCTCGTTGATGTTACGAGTCCAAAAGCAAGCCCTCGTTGCAAATAGCTTTATTAATGTGGCTAATTAGTGGCCAGGCTTGTGTGTGTCGCGAGTGATGTTACTGCCGCAACAGGCACCAGCTTTCCAGTGAAACTGTCAAGAATAGAGATCTAGATGACGCTCGCACTGTAGATTGAATCCTTTAAAGTAATGCTGTAGGTGGTGATTGGGAAAGTTCAGGCAACATTATTTAAATAGAACAGGGAGTACAGGGGGTAGCGATGCTTTGGTGAGTGGCTTGTGTGTGCACCACTGCCCTATAGTGGACAGAACACGCCAGACCTGCTTGAGCCTTTGAAAGTCTCCAAAGAATGGTCATTAACTCTGGAGCAGGCAGTGGTGATTTCTAGTCTCCATAGTACTTGTAAACATTTAGCTGAGTAACAAGGTTCCTGGCTATGTAAGTGGCCACAGAAAAACACACAGGAGCTGCAAACCTCACACCCCTGTTGATTTATTTTCTTTGCAGAACGTTTTAACTCCTTGGCTGAAAAACTTTATGCATGATTCACCATTGCCCAGAGAGCAGCTGGCCTCCATTGTTAAAAACCTCCTGCCTTCCAGGTGGAAACGCGCTGCCGGTACGTGGGATGCTACCTCGGCACATCAATTTCAGCCTGACACTCTTCTGCGTTTAGTTATTCTTGGCCTAGTGACAGGACTCAGGCTTGGTCTTGTGGGGCCTCCTGTGAACATCTAAACAGAGCTTCTCCTTGCACCTGCCACAACCCTGGGAAAACCCATAGCCACCTGATGACCCAGTTCCATGGAAGGGCCTAGTGGGCTGGGGGACTCCTGGCTATTAATAATACCCTGAGTTAGATCTTAGTGTGAAAAACTGAAGAAAGTAAAGGGCTCACTCAGTTGTGCCTGGCTTCAAGTAGGTGCACCAGGAGACTGAGAGGGACAAAGGAGGCCTTTTCATCCACAGCTTTCATACCCCATGGCAGAGCTGGGCCTGTGCCCACCACTTGGAAGGGCTACTTGTGTCAGGTCCGACGGCTGGTGCTAGACTCCTCAGATGGAACGGGGAAGGGAAGAGCCTTCATCCACCCCTGCCCTTCACTCATTCAAGGGCAGTCTCCTTCTACAGTCCTGGAGGGTTTGTGCAACTGCTGCTGGATCGGTGCTCTGCAGCAGCTCCTAAAGGCACTGTTTAGCTCTAATTGCCTTATCTCATCTTGGGTTTTAGAGTAGCCGATAATGCAGGATTAAGAGGCTGTAATTATTCAATGCTTAAAGCAAAAGCCCTGTAACACTGGAGATGTCTGATACTTGCTTCCACAGAGTGCCCGGAGGGTAAGATGATAACAGAGGAGGTGGTAAAGGATGAACTCATGCCTATTTACTATACCCCTGAGGAATTACAGGCCTGTTTGCAGGGTGTTACTCTGGTTGACCACCTGGACCTAATGGCGCAATACCCCTTCACTGATCAGCAATTGGCTGTGCTGAAGAAGAAGCTGGATGAGGTAATGCACAGCAGAAGGACACCAAAGCATCTACTCATGCATTTGTTTATAAGCTCTAGCAGTCAGGAAAGAGATCCAGAGGATGTGTCCAGCTCTCTTCTTCCCAAGACGGCTGGTGTGATCGAAGGGATGGAGCAAGCTTGTGTCTGAGCATGACCAGATGGCGAGTGTGGGTGTGGGTGATGCAGAGAGCATGTGTGGGCATGGGTCGGGTGCTTGGGAAAGGAACTGGAGAATGTGCAGGGAAAGAGAACAGATCTATTCACCTGTCAACCTGTTGGTCCTGCTTCTCCATTGCCCTACAGCCCTCTTACATCATCAGAAAAATATAGTGAGTTACCATGATTATAATATCTGTTTGTCCACAGCTGTATCCCAATGGATACCCTGAGAAGATACTTCCCAACCTTGGGGCCATCTCTTCCTTTGTCACTGCCGATGACATTAAAAAATGGAATATAACCTCAGAACATACGCTTGCCTTCCTGCTAAGCAATGAGCCTCCTGATGAGCAGGTAAATAGCTGGCAGCTCAGTGCTTATCTGTTTATTTGGGTTTGCTCCATGGTTTAGGAGATCCTTGTTTTCGTGAAAGCTGCTTATTTTATTCAAAGTTGAGTGGCCCATCCTGGATCACTGGACCAACCTTTTTTGTTTTGGGTTTGGTTTTGTGCATAGTGTACTTTTGCTTCACTCTGGGGGCTGGGGAGGGAGGAATGCTTCCAGGTGATTCAACTTCTTTTTAAAAACATTTGTAGGCTGCTCTAATTATCACAAAATACACTGACTTGGGAAACCCACTGAACGTCACTGCTCTGAATGCAATCGGTACAAGATATATATGCCTTCTGAAGGAGCCTCAATTGAAAATGATAGAGCCCAGCAACCTCAAGTGAGTGAAGGATCTGACCTTTTTTGTTTCTATTTTCCCATCCAGCCAATGCAGGTTCCTTTTCTCTTCATCTAACACAACCTAATTCAGGAAGCAGTGTTAACTACAATGGTGGTTAGTGCCCAAGCCTAGATGTCAGGAACTGCACTCCCAACTCTGCCACTTAGCTGATGTATGATCTTTGGGCATGTCACTTCTATTAGCTTATTTTTGTCTATATAACCCTTGACTTACTTCAGTGGGTATTGGGGCATAGGGTTCTCAGGTATAGCAAAAAGAAACTCAGATAATTATTCATGATGGTGCAAGATTTCCAAAGGTAGAAGTGATGCAAGCTTTTATCTCCCCAAATCTTCACTTTTCTGCAGAATGGCCAAGTCACTGGACCCTTCAGCCTGCCCTCAATCTACAAAAGACTTCCTGTACCCCAAAGCTAAACAAGCTTTCTCCGACCAACGCAACCAGTTCCCAGCTTATTACAACCTCATCAAGTCATATCTAAGTAAGCAGAAGGACTCCATGACCAATATAAAGCAGTACTCACAGTCGAGATGGGCTGAGCTTTCCGGTTGAGTCCAGATCAGAACTTCTGCAGAGTTTGAGAGTGTTTGGATCTGGGGAGTGAAGGTTCGGGAGGGCTGGATCAGAGGCTTTGGTTTCAGGCCCTTTTCTATTTTACAGCTGTGCAAAACTTTCACAAGAGATTGAGGGGGTCCAAACCTGCCTGATTTGAAATCCCCCCCCCAGATTTGTACATCAAACCCTGATGGACCCAAACTTACATCTCTGCTGGGCTCCATGTGAATGGGATCAGTCTGTATTCAGTCTGATGGGGCAACTTGAAGCAGGACTAGCACTAGGTGTTGACCAAATGGGTTAGTCTCCATCTCTATGGGAGAGTTGTGCTGGGGGCCCCGGGCTCATGAAGGCTGCCTACACCGTGAAGGGGTAAATACCAAGTCTGGACCACATGATCAGCATGACCTGGCTAATAAGGTCTATGCAGACTAGGAACTGTCTGCCCTTCATGGCCTCACAGTTATTCACACACTGCACAATCGCTGAACATCTGGGGCCAAAGTCATCCCTGGAGCGACTCCGTTGATTTCCAAGGGATTGCCAGAGAATCCCTGTGGGTTTGTCTCAGAACGTTAGCCGTGCTTTCTGGGTTTGCTTCATTTTGTTTCTTTCCCATCCCAGCTGGTGCTCCTGGAGAGGACCTAAGAGCTCTCAGCAAAGATAACGTGAACATGGATATTGGAATTTTCATGAGCTTGAAAAAAGACTCCGTGCTGGTGAGTCTGACGTGCTGTGAAAAGTTGCTCCCTGACTCACATCTGAGATGCATTGGCTGGCTGATTCTGATCCCACTTACACTGGTGTCAATCAGAAGTCACTCCACCATACTCAGAGGAGTGACTCCAGTGTAAAACTGTTGTGAGATTGGAGTCAGGCCAGTGTGAGTCACTTTATCAGTGGAGTGACTCCAGAGTAAGTGAGATCTGAGTTGAGCCTCGGGGATGCTGCCTCCAAATGGAGGCAGATTTGGTGTGGAGCTTCATTTTGGATGTTTGTCCAGATTTCAGGAATCTCCCAAGATCAGGCTCTCTAGTAGTAGCAGCAGCAGTAGAGACCCCATTGTGCTAAGCACTCTACAAAACTTATTTTAAAGTTAATGCCTGCCCCCAAAAGGTTACTTCCCAAGCCTTCTAGCTTGGGCTGGGCCAGAAATATTATTGGTAATATTACATTTCTTTTACAATACAGATGCCCCTTTTGAAAATCTTGCCCTCAACTGTTCTAATTTGCTTTTCCCCTAGAATCTAACAGCTGACGATATCAAGGGCTTGCTGGGACTAAATCTTGAAGATCTGAAAAAACAACAATACAATTCACCTGTAAAGGACTGGATCCGATTGCAGAGACAGTCAGATCTGGATAAACTGGGCATTGGGCTCACTGGGGGAATACCAGATGGATATATCAGTATTCCACCCAAGTTCGAAGGTATGAAATACACGGCTTTTGGTTTCCATCAACTGTGCTTAGATGCCCCTTTTTCTGATAAAGTGGGGAACAATCGTGATCATTTCTGGTTCAGAAGTTTCACAGTTGTGTAACACCAACAGACCCCAGTCGTCATCGGGCAGGATTGAACCTGGGGTCTCTGGAGCTAAATGCATGAGCCTCTACTGCATGAGCTAAAAACCATGTGGCCCTTAGCTAAGGCTGTAGAGCAGATGCATTAATCTCCCTGTAAGTGGTCTCGGTGCCAGCAGAAGGGACAGAGCACCACACCCAGGAGGCATGTGGGTTACAGTTTCATGTCAGTAAAGCATATGTGACTGCATGATGCTGTGCCATAATTCCCCAGGACTTTGAATCTATGCAGTAAGGCCCCATATTAAGATAAATAATCCAACAGCTTTATTGAAAACTGTCGTAAGCCTTTCTCCCAAATCTGGACCTTAGCGTCCAAAATCTGGGTGCTTAGCATGAACCTCCAAGCTTAATTACCAGCTTGGATCTTATCTCGCTGCCACCAGACAGGAATTACAGCGCCTGCCTCGCTCTGGTCCCCCAACTTTCCCTGGAGGGACCCCAAGACCCAGAAGCTCTGAGTCTTACCGGCAAGGGAAATACTCCACTTCCCTTCCCCCTCCCTCTCCCACCCAGACTTTCCTCTCTGGGCTAACCTGAGAGTATTGATGCAATCTCTTTACATCACAATACCAAGAAGCATATCTCCTCTATTCCACAAAGAGACAAACCCCAAATACAAGGAAACAGAAATGATTCTATCTCTCTTTCCCCCTCCCACCAATTCCCTGGTGCTGCAGAGCTTATCCTCCGTAGATCTAACACAAAGAGAATTCCCTCCCCTTGTTCCTTAGCCTACCCAGAGAGAAAACTCAAACAAGTCTTAAAAAGAAAACTTTATATAAAAAAGAGAAAGAAAAAGACATAAGAATATAAACTCTGCATCAAGTGACAATACAGGGCTATTGCTTATAAGAAAATATGAATAAACAGTCTGATTCAAAAAGATATCCAATTTGAAACATTCCAGCAAGTTACACACATATAAATACACCCAAAACAACATAAAAGCCTATATTGTTTTTCTACCTGTACTTACAAGTTGGAAACAGAAGATTAGAAGATAGAAAAAAGCTTCTCATAGCTGAGAGACAGACAAAAGACTCAGACCCCCCAAAATCCCCTCCCTAACTTTTAAAAAATCCGGTTTCCTGATTGGTCCTCTTGTCAGGTGTTTGGTTCCCTTTGTTAACCCTTTACAAGTAAAAGAAACATTAACCCTTAGCTATCTATTTATGACAAAAACATTCATTCTATCTGGAGAACTGAATAGAACCAGTTAAAAACTTCAAAAATGTCCCATTCTAGCATGTGTTGGATGTTCGGTGAAACCTGGGAGGGATAATTTGGGAGGGATATTTCAGTTGTCCCAAAGTCCTAGTCAGGGGGTTGCAGATCTTGCCTGGATGTTACCCATAGAGGACAGGAAATGATGACGGCTGAGTGTTCAGTTCCTTGGCAGTTACATTTCGTCTCATTTCTCTAGAGCCAACATCAGCCTTTTCGAGGACCAGCGTCAGCATGTTCCACCTACTGCCTGCGTTGCTCCTAAGTATTCTCTTGACTTCATTCCTGTCATGAAAAGCTTCACCCCAGCAAAAAGGAAAGGGGAACTAAATCTTGATTTCTTTACGGTGTGTCAAAGGAAGACCCAGAAACATACAACTGCAGGGAAAATCCTATATCATCAGACAGCATGTGGGGGAGCAGGAGCCATCTTAGCTGCTTTCCTTTTTTCATTCATTCAGTTCGAAAACAAGATTGTGAGCTCTTCCGGGCAGGGACCCTCTGCTTGCTCTGCATTTGTACAGCACCAAGTGCCACAGGATCCTGGTCCACTGGGGCCCATAGATCCTACCACACAATGCAAATAATAAATAAACATAAGCTTACCACATAAACTGTATGGTATTAGCCCAGTAGGCAAAGGGGTTAGAGGATGGGCTGGTATCGGGATATCATGCATGCTTAAGAATTTATCGAAAGCTTGCTGTTTGCCCGCTGCAAGGCTGTGTGGACTGGGGATGGAAATCATTGAGTGGTTTTTAAAAAATATAAAGGAACTGGGTTGAAAATTGCCGAAGCAAGACGGCAGGATTAATAGCGCCATGCTCCGTTCTGCGATGCACAGACTAGGGTCTACATTGCTTTGTGAGTATTGGCCAAAATAAACAGTCAGGAATCCCGAATGTGTCTATTACTCTTCTCTCTCGCCTTGCTGGCGAAAGCTGAAGTTTTTCAGCCCTGGTCTCCTTCTGACTGGGGAGAGTTTAATCCTCTTCTCAACACTCAGCTATTTTGCACCTCAGTGAGCACTGAAAAGGTGGTATTGTCCCTACCAGCCTCAATGAGTCACCTAAGCGTGTTGGACCAGCTTTCCCAGGAGGGGAAGAATGCACTCAGGAACCTCTGCTTGACACGAGCCTGAGACGTGCACTGATTGATTCATTATCATGCCCTGAGCCTTTTGCGTTAAATGACACACACCTTTATTTAACAAGACGATATTATTATTTTGCCGTGCTAGAGCATGCCAGTGCCTGCTGGAAGGGGAAAGGAGACGCAGAGCCCATCCTACCAACCTCACAGTCTAAATAAGGCCACGGCTCAATGAGTGATTGCGACAAACACTGGGGCTGGAATAGGACGAGAGGGCAAATGTAAGATCGAGTTGTTGTGTGCACATCCTGGTGGTCCTTGTAAATACAGACCTATGGCTATAACCAGGCCCCACTGCAAGTTCTATAACCCGAGAGAGATGTGACAGATGTTAGCCATGTTTTCCTCTTCTTTATGGGCAGCAGTTGTGGAATAGAGTATGGGGAGCCATTGAGATCTGGTGTCACTGACTAGTTTCCCTTGACTTGGTTGGGGGCACAGAGATGGTAAGAAAGTCAGACAGCCCCTGACCTCCTATTCTGCTGCTGATGCTCTCAGAGGATCAGGATGGGTGGTTGGTGGCCAGCCAGGATGCTGTCAAGAGGGTGCCACTCACTTCCTGTGGCCCCAGCCAGGGTCCCCTAGCCCCAGTGGAGAGAAGTGGTGGTGGAGTGGAAAGCTCAGTTGCCCCTACTTCTCCTGTCGCTGATGTCACTTGCAGGGGAGCTGAGGACAATCCAGATGTTCAGGAAGCAATAAAGGATCTTTCTCACCAGAGGCAGCCTCTGAAGCTGGGCTGCAGGGTTAAAAGCAGAGCAGGCTGGGGAATGTTCAGTGCATCAGCTTTTCATCAGAAAACACTGATTTTTGTCGAAACAGAACTTCATGGCATGTACCAGGTTCAACAAAACTCTCAGTGGGAAGGTTTCTCAGGTCCAAGATGGAATTTCTGGTTAAAACCAGAGAGAGAAAGAAAAAAGTAAAGGCATTCCAGAGGGATATACCAATTTATTTCAGCCAAGCATATAGCTATGCAGGCTAGACCTTTTGCTTCCCATTAATGTTGTTTAAATGCCTCGTTTTTCTGATAACATAGGAGCAAATGCTCATGGGTCAATGAGGATTTCCAGCTTGGAAGTGTCACCGTTTACACATTTGTAGGGTTTCAGTGAGTATGAGAGACACAGTGCTGTTCCACAGGTCACCACTACTTTGAATACGAAGGATCTCAGCAGTAAGGTAAATAATTTTGCAGGTTTATTGAAATGGTCAGTCCTAGCTGGAGATCTCTACAGAACTGACTAACAGCTCCAAAATGGCTTGTTCCAGCATGAGCTGGACATTGTGCAAAACCTGGGATGCAGTGGTGGGGATAGACAGCTATCACACTAACACCCACATGTTTTGCCTCTGACCACTTCACTTGCACGTTTAATGAAAGCCTACGAGTCACTGCTCACTTCTGGCTACACTGTGCAACCTTTCCTCACACGGATGAGCACTTGCTCAGTCTACTAGCCCCATTGACTTGCCCTCAGCAAGAAGATGTATAAGATTCTCTTCAACCCATGATGTAAGAAACCATGAAGGTAGAGGACCTGGAGGGACGAGACCAACTCTGAGGTTCCCTTCCCAATTTTTCCCTTCTGTTCACTTCATTGGGGAGAACTTATAGGAGAGTTATTGGCATATAAGATTGAGAATTCAAGCCTGGTTGGAGGAGATATACAGAAATAGCAACTGCATTTCTCAACAGGTGGAGGAACTCAAAACAATCTCTGAAAGGAACTGGTATATTTTATTAAAACTAAGCAGAAAGACAGCTTAAACTGAAAGCATTGTACACATCAAGGGACATCTATGGTTAGGAAAAAGTAAAATACTTTGCCTGACGTTACCTATACAGCAGTAAAATGATAATCCATATACACTCTTTTTAATAAATGTTCCCACCCAAGTGGCTTTGGCATGGCTTGAACAAATCCTGATCAAAGATCTCTCATAAGTCCAAACTAAAACAAATTAAATACATCTATGGGATTTCTGGCAGAGCCATCAGATGGACACATGACACTACTGTGTTTATAGCGCAAGAATAATAGACCCGATTCTGCGCCTCTTACAGTGGGCAGTGACTTACCCCATGAGTTTCAATTGTGTTTCCAATGGGACTACTTATGGGCTCAAGTACTACTCCATGTAAGTAAGGGAGGCAGAGTGGAGACCCTTGTCAGATCAATATGGAGCCCAACCACAATACAACTGATCACAGTATTATGACTAGTATTTATCTAGTAGGCATGTGTGTCTTCCAGGTTCATGCCTGCCTCGCAGCCTGAAATCCTAAAGATTTTGGAACTGAAGCTGGATAGGTTCCTGTTAGCACCTAACAGGATAAAAGACCCCAGCATGGTGGAGAGGTCCAGATTGTTGTAATGGGAGCCTAGAACTCACAGTCATCTGACTTGATTTTGACTTGTATTTTTGTGCTAGAAAAATGGTGATTCCCCACACCCACCCCCGCTAACATTATTCACTGGTGGTATAAATTGCTGCAGCTCCCTTAACTTCAATGGCAGTGCGGCAATTTATACCAGCCAAGGACTTGGCCTTATCAGTTTTATTTGTAACCACGTGTAGTTAATGTGTCATGCACAGAACAGTGGGTCAAATTAATCGCTAGCTTCACTGCGTTGAAACCAGTGGAGTTACATCAGCAATGGATCTGCCTACCATAGCCTGTTTATTTCAAAGTGAATCAGTATTTCAGCCCGTGTCCTTTACTTCCTGCAACCTTCCCCACAACTGGACTTTCCTCTAGGTAACCCTATGGGCTGGCTTCACCCTTGCTGACCAAGAAGATGCAGAGTAGGCATCAGGTGCTGCTCCTGAGGAGGGCTTGGCCTTGGAAGTTCAGCTGGAGAAGGCTTTGCATACCCATGGATGGGGCAAAGTGAGCTGATATGAAGGGTCCTTTGGGGATTTTCAGCATGCTGCTGCTGCTGCTGCTGCTGCTCCTGGCGTGAGATTCTTGTACTGCTCTTCTCTCCAAACAGCTGAGCGACAACACCCACAGTGTAGTGTTAATGGGCTTTCCCTTTTCTCAGGGATGATTGCATTGCCCCAGGGAATCAGAGTGACGGTGCTACAGCTGCTTGATACACTGTGCGTCTCTGCTTTCCATGGTGTCACTGCTTCCCTTGGGGGTGGGACATGAAATGTCTGCAGCTGCCATCTCAGCTAGTTTCTGTCAGGGGAGGAGTTAAAGGAAGGAGGAACATGGTGGAGGCAGAGCCCGTGATGGTGGCCTTAGAGAAACCTGCTCAACAAAGAGATTCCGATGGTAACGGAGAAGGCATGCAGCAAATGGAAAGCTGGTTTGGATCCTGATGCTGGATGATGGAAAGAATAAAAATTACTTGGCGTGTCCGTATGGTCAGCATGGTCAGACCCAAATGCCCAAAGGGGTGATGGGAGCGGTATTGTGTATGGGATTCAGGCACTCCTGGCGGGATTTTATGTAGCCAGAAAGGAGTTGCCTTTTGGCCTACATCATCTATTGTCCCTACAGGTCCCTAAGGTCACATAGCTGTGCAACAGTGACCAACAGGTGGGGAGCGTGGTGGAATAGAACCTACGCTACATGGAAGGACAGGTTTTCCTCTCACATTAGGGCACGGTAGCTGGGGCGGTGGTGTTACAGATGTAAGGCAGGAGTAAACCCACTGAACTCAGTGGAGTCACACCAGTCTATACTGACGAGAGAAGCCAGCTCTTTGTACTATATGACAGCAGAGCATTTTTGAACAAAAGTCATTTAAAAATTTGTCTGTGTATTCCCCACCTGCGCTCCAGCCCAGGTGTGACGAGGCTATCTCCAGATCAGCTCCCCTGGCTTCACCTCCCAACCCCGTATATTATACACCTGCTCCACAATGACCAACAATACTGTCTGATTCAGTGGGCCACGTGCAATGAGTTTGGGGTATCAGTCACGCAGGTATATTTTAGCGAACGATATTATAATGTGTCACTCATGGATCCTGTTGCAGGCGGCCTTAGCAAAAAGGCCAAAGGCTGACGGTCAGTGGACATTGATCTCCCCTCTGTCTCAGAGAGAGTTTATTCAGCTCAGGGATGGGCCCTTGGCTGGCTCAGTATGAGGACGCTGCCCTACAGCAGCTTCAGCCTTTGATATACTTGGTGTGTGGTTAGGGGACCCTAAGGGCTGTTAAAATCTCTCTTCAGGAGTTCTAAATGCACCAAAAACATGGTCAGCAGATGTAACTAGGAACAGCTCCACTAAGGTCAGTTAAGCGATACCAGCTCATATCGGCAGAGGCTGGGGCCCCAATATACATCTATGTCTACACTGCACAATTACCCTGGCACCCTGCTTAGCCCAGCCCAGGCGTGAGCATCGCCACTGCAAAGCCCTACACGCATTCCCACTTCCTCACTCGCCCGTGTGGGCCTAGAGGAATGGTGCTGCGGCACGCTAGGATTCTTTCCCAGTCAACTGTGTCAATTGCAGAAGACTTTGTCTGTCCTTCCAGGGGGATTGTGGGAAAGCACTGGGGGACTATCAACATTCGAATAATTATTCTGGAGCCTCACTGCAAAGTCGGTGGATTCCAACCCATGTGAACTTGCAGCCTAGGCTCAAATCCCCACTCCCCCAGCCGTGTCAGCCAATCTAAGCTCAAAGCATCTCCAAACCCTGGTGTGAGGTTTTTCGGTGTGGATGGCAGGGGAAGTTGCACTTGCCAAGAGCCCATGGGAACTGTGCAGTGAAGACATACCCAGAGCATGTGTAAATATGTGCTAAGACATGCCTGACTGGACTGCAATGCACGTGGTATCTGGTGGCAGCACGTTTCATACTGTGAAATGATAGCACTCCCCAGTGGGGTGTCATTGCTTCATTTGCTACCAGCTGTAACGAGTGCCCTTACTTAGAACAGAACGCATATTCTGGTGCTGGTCAGGAAAAGATTCAAATGACTATGTTAGTCCCGGGGTATTTTTTCACCAGGATTGTTTCCTGAGACTTTCCTTCTTCCTAATTTTTGTGCATTGCACAGATACATACCGGTGACCGGTTCAAGAATGATGTATCCTGGTGGTAATGGCTTTGGTGGCCATGTCGTGTTGGTAGCTGGTTTTTTAGTGGCTGTCTTGGGGGTGATCTTGGTTGTGGAAGACACGGTGATGGCCAGTGCAGGGGGAACAGCTGTCTTGCCAGGGCTTATGGGAGTGGTAGCTGTTGAGGTAGGGGTTGACTTGCTAGTGAATGTTGTGGTGCTGCCAGCTGGGGTGAGGACAGTCTTTTGAGTGGATGTGGATGTAATGGGAGATGGGGAGGTGGAGTTTGGGATGGGCTGTGGCGGAGTGACAGGCTTCTTGGGGGAGGTGATGAAGGTGGTGTTGTGGGTGGGGCCAGGTAGGGAGGTAGCAGGTAGGGCTATGGTATTGTGGGTGATGCTAGTTGTGGTGATAATAGTAGCTGGGGATATGGTAGTGTGGATAGTAGCAGGTAGGATGGTGATCTTATGGGTGGTAGCAGGCAGGGAAGTGGTGTTGTGGGTAGTAGTGGTATTGTGGATGATAGCAAGTGGGGTGGTCATAGCAGGTAGGAAGGTGGTGCTGGGGGTCGTGGTGTCATTGTAGGTGGTAGCAGCTGGGGAGGTGGTGGTGGTATTGTGGACAGTAGCAAGTGGAGTGATAATAGCAGGTGGGAAAGTGATGTTGTGTGCGGTGGTAGTATTGTAGGTGCTGGCAGGTGGAGAAGTGGTATTGTAGGGGGTAATGGCATTGTAGGTGGTAGCAGGTGGGGAAGTGGTGTTGTGGGTAATAGTGGTATTGTGGATGGTAGCAAATGGGGTGATGATAGCAGGTAGGGAAGTGGTGTTATGGGAGGTGGTGTCATTGTAGGTGGTAGCAGGTAGGGAAGTGATGTCATGGGGGGTGGTGTCATTGTAGGTGGTAGCAGCTTGGGAAGTGGTGTTCTGGATAGTAGTGGTATTGTGGATGGTAGCAAATGGGGTGATGATAGCAAGTAGGGAAGTGGTGTTGTGGTGGATGGTGTCATATGTGGTAGCAGGTGAGGAAGTGGTGCTGTGGATGGTGGTGTTATTGTAGGTGGTAGCAGGTGGGGAAGTGGTGGTGTGGATGGTGGTGTTATTGTAGGTGGTAGCAGGTGGGGAAGTGGTGTTGTGGATGGTGGTGTCATTGTAGGTGGTCGCAGGTGGGGAAGTGGTGCTGTGGATGGTGGTGTCATTGTAGGTGGTAGCAGGTGGGGAAGTGGTGTTGTGGATGGTGGTGTCATTGGAGGTGGTAGCAGGTGGGGAAATGGTGTGGGTAGTAGTGGTATTGTGGCTGGTAGCAAGTGGGGTGGTCATAGCAGGTAGGAAAGTGGTGTTGGGGGGGGTGGTGTCATTGTAGGTGGTAGCAGGTGGGGAGGTGGTGGTGGTTTTGTGGATGGTAGCAAGTGGGGCAATGAGAGCAGGTGGGGAGGTGGTGTTGTGGGTGGTGGTGGTATTATCAGTGGTAGCCAGTGGGGAGGTGGTGATGTGTGTAGTAGTGGTATTCTGGATGGTAGCAAACGGGGCAATGATAGCAGGTGGGGAGGTGCTTTCGTGGGGGATGGTGACATTGTAGGTGGTGGCAGGTAGGGAGGTGGTGTTGAGGGTGGTAGTGTCATTGTAGGTGGTAGCAGGTGGGGAGATGGTGCTGGTATTGCGGATGGTAGCAAGTGGGGCAATGATAGCAGGTAGGGAGGTGGTGTCGTGGAGGGTTTTGACATTGTAGGTGCTGGGAGGTGGGATGGCGCTGGTATCAGGGGTAGCGGAAGTCCCAATGCTAGCTGTTGTCATTGAGACTGGCTCTGGCATTCCCCCGTGCAGCCCGATGCCCAGGACGCTGTCCAGTTCCAACTGATAGTGCCTCTGGTTCCAGCTGGTCACAGATGGATGATTTTCAGCTCGTTTTAGATCAGGGAGGTTTACACCAAGCAAATTTTTCACATTCTTGACACTGAGGGCCTGCAATGCATTTGTGAAAACAGTTCAGCTTCACAAACAGGCAGTGTTACCAGAGGCTACTTTTTCTAATATGATCACAAACAAAATAATAACATTTAAAAAACTATGTATTAAAGATACAGCGTCCCAAATCCCTCCCACCCAGTTCTGATTGGGCAAGAGCCTTGACGCTAACCACTTGCTAAACATAATTGTGCGGCCTCTTTCCTGTGAAGTTACATTCTCAGTTTACTTAGATCGTCAGCGCTTCAGGACAGTGAATGTGTAAAGCTTTCTACACATGTCAGTGGTGCTACCGGCATAATAGCTAATACAAATCCCCTTTCTCTGTTGATCCCTCACTTCACCAGCTGTTCTGTAGCATTGCATTGATGGACATTCCTCTAGAGATCCTGACCACAGCAAGACAGCTGGAAGAGTCTCTAGCATGGAATTAGGGTCTTCTACTAGACATTAGCCGGCAGTTTCAGGAGCATGCAACGAATGCATGTAACATACCTGCAGTTCGCTGGGTTTTAAGGAAGTAAATGTGTCAATATCCATGGCAATATTAGATCCTGCTAAGTGTTCCAGGTCCTTTACTGGAGCTCCACCTTAATAAAAATAGGTAGGGTTTCTAATAAACTTGCAGACGCGGTAGCATTTTCCAAGCAGGGAGCAGGGTTGTTACTGTATGTCTTTTATAAACACCAATCCTGTGTCTAAAAAGCTCCCCCTATCTCTGCTGGTTATGGCAATCTATGGAGGGGTGAGGGGAGGGCCAGTCCTGCATCAACTGCACTAGAATAAAAGAAGAGAAAAGTTTAAATACCTACCTAAATATGGCTGAATTAAAGGGTAGTAAGCACTGGTTCCAGTTTGGCTAGCAAATGCATCACGGGCTTTTGCATACAGCCGGTCCTTCTTGCTTTGGGAACAAGAAGAAATGTCTAATTTCCCAGCAGTCCTAGATGAAGAGAAAGTTGCACGTTACAATCTGTGGCTCCTGCCCAGAATGAGAGCAAAGGCCCAATCCTGTGACCATATGAACCCTCCCAAGATCCATAGCTAACTGAACAGACGATTGACTCCTTGATCCTAAATATGGCAAGCGTCCTGACCCTGTGAATATGGGCTAATAAACTGAGAATGGTGGCAGGGCCAGCGGCTCCTGGTGGCCACTCTGCAGAGTATGAACTCAGCACAGCAAGCAATCTGGCCTATGATGTTTCTGCATGAACAGCCCAAAATCACATGGCTTTTTTTTGCTACCATATCAGAGTGCAAACACGTATCTCATTAATTTTTTGGCATAACCCCAAGACTCCCTCAGAATGACTGTTTGCCAATTAGCTAGCTCCCGTTGTTTTTTGGCATTTTCTCTCCAGGTTTATTGCAATTTTTTGTTCCTACCTACCCATAGTTCTAACATTTGAGCAGGGCTGTCACTACCGGTGGAGGGGGTGGGGAAAAGGGGACATTTTCCCCCAAAAAATATATATTCAAGGGGCCCCAAAGTGTCAGAAAGTCCAAAATATGTACAAAGTTATCCAGTGTTAAGCAGTGGAACAGCAAATACCGATGCAGTATCCAAATACCGATGCAGTATCCAAATTGTACTTTTTAAAGCCCTGAAAATACCAGATTTTGTAGGAGTCCAACTAGCCTCTGGACTCGGAATGTTGTTTGTTTTTTAAATAGCTACACACAGGCCCCAAAGTACCCACAGCGCCCCTCCTCCCCCGTAATGGGATCCTACAACCAGCCCTGCTCCATAGCAGGCAAATCTTGCAACTCTTACAAGCACAAGTATTCCTTACTCCAAGTGATCAGTTCCTTGGCAAGGGTTACTTGTGTGAAGGCACAGAGAGGTTAAGTAATTTGCCAATGTTCACACAGTTAGTCAGTGGTAGAATCACACCTAAAACCCAGGCTGCCTGACTCCCATGACCTCTCCAGCCCAGCTTTGCAGACCCAAGAGGTATCCAGAATCTGGAGGGTTTTCAGGAGCACTTGTTACAACACACCCTGAAAGAGTGGAGTTTTGTCCAACACTACTCAGCACTAACGTGAATCTAAAGATTCACTCGTGAAATTAAAGTGTCCCTTCTATTTCTAAAGGTGATTTACCCAATTGCTTCTGGGCTTATTTTATTAATCTGATCATCGTCCAGACCACACAGATCTCTACCACCAATTTTATGAAGTAAGGGTCCAGTTAAGGTGCCCCCCAGGTCCGTGTATCTAGTGATCAGTTGCTTGGCCTGGAAAACAAAATTAAAGAAGGTGAATTTATTTAGGGAATACAAACCCTCCCTATAAAAAACACACAAGAATAGTATAATAACTGCTACAAACACTGTATCCTTTCAATGATCAAAGCTGTGGCTGTCAGAAACAGAGAAACTGACTCATTCTAGCCCAGCAGCCAAGATGAAAAGAGGAGGAATGTAAATCCAGACTCTTCCCCATCTACGCCTGCTGGCCAATGCCCCTGGGAGGGTCTCCTTGGTCCTCTACAAGTTGTAGCTGCATCCTCTCCATCAAATACTTCTCCCCAAAACTCACCTTTCACACCAGGCTTGTTAAATCAAATCCTGTGTTGTAACCATCTTTCTAAATATTGGCTAGGATTCTCTATCTGTTCCAGTTACTTTGCTCTGCTGCATCAGCACAAGATGGTAGAATCTGGCCCTAACCAGGCAGTTGAAAGTTCTCCTTGTGTAAAGGAAACCAGCACATCTGGCTCCTACTTCCATTGCCCCTCCGCAGCCTGGTCTAGGCTGCGGGGCAGGGAGGAGGGGGAGTGTGCCCATGCTGCATCAATTCTCAATGGGGGAAGAGTCGCATGGAGGCAATAGCCAGCTGGAGTAAGGTAGAGCAGCCCGTAAGCTGCTTTAAAGCTGGTGAAAATGTGCCATGAGAATCTGTGTGCGGAACAGGAGAGAACCGGTGCCATTGTATTTCAGAGAGTGAAACTAGCAAGAAAGCAACAAGGCCAGAGCTTTCACTTCTGTCAGCAAAGGACACTGGGCCCCTTAGTCTTGCAAACCCTTCCATATACTTAATGCCACCCTCTGCCTTCTCCCGTGTCTATCCACTGCTGACTGTGGGATCACGCCCTCTTGCTCTAGCGCATCAATAGCTATGTTAACAGCCACTGGCATTTTTACCCCAGCTGCCTTCCAGCGTCCGCCTGCTGGATCCAGTAAGGCTGATAGTGTGTCACTGGACGTCACTCTCCACATGCTGATCTTGTTCCCGTCGTAGCGGCGTGATAACTGACCAAACAGCTTTAACTGGTCCTCTGGGATCCCAGCGGGATAAATCTGGAAGGTCCAGGGTGACTCGTTAGCAAAAGGAATATCACTGAACGTGCTGAACAGCTAGATGTCTGTGAAACATGGATATCTAGAGCAGGAGGCTAATTCCTACTGGTTTAAAGTGTAACAAAAAATCCTGTTTCTCTCTCTCGCTCACCACCGGACACAGAATTCTCTTGGCTTCTAGACCCACCTCACTTCTATCACTGCCTTCCTGCTCCCACTGGGCTGCTGTCTCCTTGTGATTGCTTTGGCTTGATTTCTGATGGTGAATCCCTGTGGGTACTGAGTTGAGGTGGCCTAGTCATATGGGCAGCCAACATCCCAAAATCAGGCACTAGAGTAACATTGCAGACTACCAACATCTACCAGTTAGACACCCAGTGCAGGCTCCTCTGGACCACTCTGTACTCATCCTGGCCCATTCTCCAGCTCTGATTTTCCACTCTCTCACTTCCCTTGGTTCAGCTCCTCGCTTCACCTCCCAACCATTCGACTTCCTCTCCTTGATACCCTCTTCCTCCTCCAGTGCTAATCACCATTCCCTCTTCCTTCCCCCTTTCTCCCACTGATCTTCACAGCCCTCCTTGCATCTCTCCAGAACTCTCCTCCACACGACTGCCCCCGGCCCAACCCCACCCCCCTACAGAGAATGATACCCAAAGAACTACAGATGATAAATGTAGACCACATCGTTGTTTAACAAGGGATGGACCTAAGCTGCAAAGTTCAGCCTGGATTCCTCTTTGAGCTCAGACACGCTGCTTTTGAATGATTTCTGCATCATCCCCCTGGCAGTTTTCATCATCTCTCAAATTGTGCGACAGCACCAAGAGGGCAGGAGAACTTGGCCCGAACCGGACTCTCTGCATGTTCCTTGCAGTGAGGAGTGAACTCATCCCTGAGGGAGCAGGTCAAAAAATTGTGCCTCCAGACAAGGTGACTGGAGTAGCTTTTGGCAACTGCTTCTCCTCCAGCATCATGACTCCAAGGGCCGCAGAAGACACAGTGACACAGAGGAAGCACTCTGGTTATGTAACCTCGTGATCTGTTTAGTAGGGGTTAGCACTGGAGGGCAGAGTCCCCGGAATAAAGATACAGGCCTGAGTTCCGTAAACAACAAAACCACGTCTATGTATTCGTGGGAGAGGGGACAGAAGCAGCTCCCCTTATGCTTCTGGTGTGGCTATTTCCTTTCTCCCACAGGCAGGAAGCACAGAGAGAGCCCTGAACCTACTCCCAGAGTTACTTCCTCAGGCAGTGGTCCTCTCTGTCCTTGTAAGGGCTGGGTACGGATATACTAAGAAACACCCACTCTCCCAGCCAGCACATTGAATGTTATAGTCCTTCAGGATGTAGAAATGAGCATCCCAACACCCCCCACCCAACATGCATGTACTCTGCTCTTGTCAGAAATCTTTCCCCAAGACACTTATTCCCAAGGATGAAAATCACCTACAAACCGAGCTCTCCCTGGTTGGAAAGGCCATGTATTAACTTGGAGCTCAGCTGCCTGTTATTGTCTTATTTTGTGATAGTCTTTGTTACCTCACTGAGTTTTCTTTTCGTGATATCAAGGTACTCCTCTGTGAGAGGGTGCTCCAGCAATGGAACCAGGTTGGCTTTCAAAATCTCGTTACTCAAGCATGCATCAAACTGCCCCTTAGTGTCATAATACACAATGAAGAGGGGGTCTTGGATGGTGCTGGCGGTGATAGGTTCAGACTTGCATTCTGTTGATAGAATTAGTAGACAGAGAAAGATTTCACAGATTCATAGATTCTAAGACCAGAAGATGGGGCCAGTGCGATCATGTAGTATGACCTCCTGTATAACCCAGGCCAGAGAATTTCCCCCCAATAATACCTAGAGGAGATCTATTAGAAAAACATCCACTCTTGATTGAAAAATTGCCAGTGACTGAGAATCCATCCTGATGTGTGCTAAATTGTTCCAATGGTTAATTACCATCACTGTCAAAACTTTATGCTGTATTTCCAGTCTGAATTTCTCTAGTTTCAACTTCCAGGCATTAGCTCCTGTTAGATCTTTCTCTGCTAGACTAAAGAGCCCATTATTAGATATGTGTTCCTCATGTAGGTACTTACAGGCTGTGATCAAGTCACTCCTTAACCTCCTCTTTGTTAAGCTAAATAGTTTGAGCTCTTTGAGTCTGTCACTATAAGGCAGGTTTTCTGATCCTTTAATCATTCTCGTGGCTCGTCTCTGACCCCTCTGCAATTTATCATCCTTCATCCTTTTTGAACTATGGGCACCAGAACTGGACCCAGTGTTCTAGCAGTGGTCACTCCAGTGCCAAATGCAGAGATAAAACAACCTTTTTGTTCCTACTTGAGATTCCTTTGTTTATGCATCCCAGGATCACAATAGTTCCTGTTACAGAACACTGCAGTTTTCCTTCCTCCACCCCCTACAAGTCCTATTATGATATATCACAGCCCTGGTAGAAAAGTCTTATAGAATTTAACAGGGAATGATAACAGTTCTATGTGGGTTTTTGAACCATCCTACAGAAGCGGATAGAGAATTATCTCCCTGCTGCAGAAACCATATGGGAATCCTAGTTCATAAAAATGGTTTATTCTCCGTTTCACTCTAGAGCTTTTGTCATTATTTCTATAGACGTCCTACTACATTTCTACAGAATCTTGATGGTTTTTCTCCCTGTTGAATTCAATAAGATTTTTCCCAAGAGGGAGAGATTCTTCCCCACCCTATGCCCGCAAATGACCTTGGGGTGTGGTATGCCCCCCAGGCAGGGTCTGAAGGAGTTCGGTGCAGCCCTGAGAGGCCATTTGTGCTACTTAGTGCCAGCTGGGGGTGGGGAGATACAGACAATTAGAGATGAAGCTCAGGTGGGGAGGGGCCGGGTGGTGGTTATAAAGAACTTGGGCTCCTAGATCATGTAGAAGCTTTTGAAAATGCTACCCCCAGACCACTGAGTGATTATCCTGCGATTGGCCCATTGGTAATTTTAACCCTCCTCCACTTACGTTCAGTGGCACGCTTAGATCTGGGAGATGAAGGTGATGCGGATCCAATAGATTTTAAGAGGAGCATCGTTTTCTCCTTCTGAGACGCACTTTGGGTTTGGTACCCAGCTACAACACTTCTGAAGAAGGCCTTTCTCACACTCTGGGGAAAAGGAGGAGAAAGAGTTCCTAAGTCACTGATGAAGCTGGGCAATAGCCCAGAGGTCTGCTGGCATTAGCTCACAAGAAGCATAATCAATTGCCCACTGAAGTCAATGGGAGTCTATCCATTGATTTCTTTGGATCAGACCCAAGCAGAGAGGAATTAAAAACGATCAGGGTTTGCCAAAGAGGGAAGGATGGAGTACCAGATGGCAAGACTGGTAGAGGAGAAAGCTCAGCTGACCGAACAATTGTAAGATCTGTGAAGGGAGAGAAGAGGTTGGTGATAGAGGAACAGAGGGAGCAGGGAGAGGAAGAGAGAGAGACCAAGTGCATGAGTATCTGCTGCGCACAAAAGGATTTCACAGTGTGGAACCTAGATCGCAGCTATAATATAAAATAATATACACTCTTATGCAACCCAGTGCATCTCAGAAGCAAGCCCCTGTTTCCCAAAGAGTGAACTCAGCACATCTATTTCCCTAATAAGCTGCCTAGATGGGTAACCTACCTCCTTGACTGACCTCCAAGTTGTCCGGTTCAGATACAAAGTGAGTGATCCAAGCCTCTGCAAACTCCCTAAATCCCAAGATAAGGGAGCCCTGCACCACGCAGGAAAAGGCAGAGTTTAGATAAGTCACAAACAGTATTCTGTAGTCAAACCCATACACAAATAACCCTCCATTTCAGGGCTGATTTTGTTCTTTCCAGAACAGCCCAAGGGGAAGCGCCTACCCATCCTGGCTTTCCCCACTGCTGAGCAGAGCGTTGAGAGCAGCTTTCTGTGCCCCTGCTAGATCTGGACAGAGCTTCAGATTCTCCAGGATCTGAGGGTCGGAGTCTGTAACGGCTGCTGGATCCATGTCACACACCAACCCACCGAGGTGGCTAAGCTGTTTCTTGCTGAGTGTGTTATTCGTCCTGCCCTGGGGGAAAGGGTAACACAGCAGGTGTCAGAATTCTCTTATAAACCAGGCAACTCCCCAGAGCCTGGTGAGTGAGATCCCTCAACACAGTCAATATGTTTTGCAATATTTCTGAGTGAACTATTCAAACTTGTTTTCCTTCAGTATTGGCCCAGCTTACAAGCAAAAGGCTGCATCTGACCACTCTATCTTACAACAGATAGTAACTCAATTACTCAGTGAGTAAGTTATAACACAACATTAAAGTGGCAGGATCTGGCCCCAAATATTAGCAACTAATATCTGCAAGGAAAGGAAACTAACTGGACTTAATTTACTCTGGGACACTGATGTCATGCATATGGATACTACCGCTAAAGCACTGAACTGATCATTAGAGCACCAAGAAGGTGTACTTGAAAGGTAGATTGTAACTTACCAGGCACACTAATGCATTATTCAGGAGTTGTGTCCTTTGGGCCGATCCATTTGGCAGCAGGTTTAGATTCCCTTGGGAAGCCAGACTGTAAAACTCTTTGCAGGTGTGATTCTGCACTTGGGTGAAACTGTAAGGAATGGAAATTGTGTAAACTAGGGCAGGAAACAGACCTCAGAAGTGACAAATGTGGTTTGCAGCATGTGCACCTTCTTCAGCAACTTGTCCCAGAGGAGGTCCCTGGCACGTCAGGACAGTAATACCAGCAGCTTTCCTGAGCAATGAGCTAATGCTGCTCTGAGTGGGATGGGCCAGAATATAAACCTTGGGGATCCTCTGGTGTGACTTAAAGAGGAATCAAGCCCATCAGCTTCTGCTCCATGCTCTGCGCTCCCCATGGAGAAGGCACACAGTGCATCAGGGCTGGTGCCATTGCATCCTCTGCTCTCCCAGCTGCTAGACGAGCCCTCATTGTCAATGGCCCCGCATTGCCACAGAGCAAGGCAGTGCCAAATGCCCACCTGGCTTTCTAACAGATAGCAAGAACTAGCATTTATTAACAGCCACTTGTGGTCAGCGACCCTCAAAGCTCTACATTAAAACAGAGATCCAACTTTACCCCTGGACTTCGAGGATTAAGGCCTCAGTTCATGGAAGCACTTAAGCGTGTGCTTAACTTTAAGCATGGGAGTACTTCTAGTGACTTCAATGGGACATTTGTGCTTAAAGTTAAGCACGTGCTTAAATACTTTGCTGACTTGGGTCTGAAGTTCTCCATCTTGCTGTCCTTGTTCAGAAAAAGCTCCCACTGAAACCAATGGGCAGGGCTTAAGTTCTCACCATGTATTTCCTGCGGCTCGGGGCTTCATCCTCGCAGATGTGCCGGGGCTCCCACGGGTTTAAAAATATTTACTAGAGCTCTCCTCCAGATGGCTCCAGCTGAATTTACGCCCCCTGATGGGGATTTTTAATGAGTAAGGGCTGCAGGATTGGATCTGAGAGCCCAATTCTGCAAACCTTCCCTCACATGAGTAATCCTTAGACACATGAGGACATAATTGGCCTTGAATCGGGGCTACTCTCATGACCAAATGCTACTGACTCAGGACTTCTGTTTTCTCACATGGGAAACGAGCCCTTATGCCCCTCTGAGATACTCACTCAAAGAAGAGCAGCACGTCTGGTGGGTAGCTGGTGAAGTTTGCTGTCAGGTTCTTTGCAGCTAGTATTTTGGCGATGCAGGATAACTGATGGAAAGAAACAGGCAGATGACTGTCAATATTACCTGCTTCTCATAAACATTTCAGTACATTAACTAGAACTTATCTTGGGCCGTAGGGTCAGAGAAAAAATGAAAAATAACCCTGTTTACTCAAGTGGGAATACTGGGGACCTCTTGTTTTTAAATGAAATGATTCATGCCTCCTGCTCTTTCACAGACGCATATTCATCAGTCCGGTTTTGCTTTTGCCATTGCTTTTCTTCCCCACATTGGTTTGGTCCTCTGTGTGTATGGGTCAAATCCATCCCCAGCTGAACTCCGCTTGGAGTGAAGAGAATTACACTGAGGCGATCAACTGATCCTGGTGCCTTGCTCCCTGGGTCGTCCCTTATGCTGGTGCCAGCTGGACATACAATACTACCACTCCGGTAATGCCCAATTGGAACTGGGGTAAATGACTTTGCCCAGGTGCAGGGCATGGGAGAATCAGGACAATAATTTTTAAAATCTCTGATGGTGGGAGGTGCGAGGTAAGTCCCATTTCAGCCAGCTCCCCTTGTGAGGTGTGCAGTACCCCTCAGGGTCAGGGCCACTGTACTTTTCAGGGTAACCCATCCGCATTGTTAGGAAACAGGCCCTTAGCAAATCAGGGACCATAAGCTTAGGAATGACTGTATTTCTGCAATGCCGATGAAGCTTGACAGACAAGTAAAAGGAGCGTGTGAGCACATGACAACCTGTTATGGTTGAACTCTTACGTGGTCTGTCTTAGGGTGGGATGTCTCTTTAAGGGGACTGGGTTTAGCCCCCACTTGTGACTCCCAGCTGCTGAGATAAAAGGCCAACGAGCAGGTCACATAAGGGAGAGTGAGGTGCAGGGAGGTTTCTGCAGCAGACTCTGGATCAGAGAAGGGGCTGGAAAGGGGCTTATCAGACCAGCGAGATTGATCCTGGCTGGGGATAGGTTGCAAAGTCGGGAGCAGCAGTGGGAGTTCAGAGGTGGCAGGACCTGGCTGACCTGTCTTGACTGATGTTGAGCTGTGTTTGAACAATAAGTGCATCCCTCAGAAAAGAGAATGAAACAGTGACTCTGCTGAGAGTTTCATTGATGCAGTGGCCTGCTGGCTAACATGAGAGTAGGGAAACTGAGGCAGAGGAAGGTTCTGGATGCTGGGCTTGGGAAAACCCTATTACAGGATTCATTTCAACCAGAGTTAGGCTGAAATCCAGGCCTACCTCCTGGGGCACTGTCATTGCAGGACAATGCGGTGTTTTGCGGGGGGCTTTGTGCATTTCTACCCACACTTTAAAAAATATAGCCTGTAACTTTCCGTGTAGTGATTCCCTGGAATGTGTGGCGCATCTATCAGACAGCAACATGTTACACACATGTTAATAACATGCTCTTCTGGCTTTCTACCCCAGCCAGCATTAAGACAAGGAACCTCCTACCTGGTGAGCGCTCAGAACTGCGTTTTTGTTTTTCACATGTTCCACCAGCGACGAGATCTTGTCAGGCGACAGTCTGCTGGCTGCGCCGCACTGGAAACCTTGCAGCACTGCTGCTGAAAGGCTAAATTCAGGGTGGGTTAGTTCTTCATGGGCACAGGGCCTTTGAAATGAGATTTTACTCAAAGAGGAAGCTTGATCACAAGCCAGTGGAAATTCCAGGCTGCCTCTAGTCTCTACGACCAATGGCTGTGGGTTTGTCTATATGCAAGAGACCGTGACCATAAGCTGTCACAATTGGAGGGGAATTATACAAAACGTACTCTAGGCTGCATGCTGCGTTCTGTCCTGACTTGAGCCACCCTTCAGGCCTTTGCTTTAACCTTGGGTGAGGCAAACAGCCTACGCCTGGATTTTAGTTGAGGAAAGCCCTTGTATTTGTGTTTGGATTTAAAGAGAGAGGGCCTTCTTTACACTTTCGTTTTTGTTCTACAATAAAACACTACACAGAGGTATTTAAACTCCACCTAGGCATCCAGGACCACGTATGCAAAGGCGTTTAGGTGCGTACGTATCTTTGAAATCTGGCCCACATCCAAGCAGCCTGTCACACTGATCCTTAGCAGCGTCAGAAGCACATATGATATAGCTCCATATAAGCCATCTACTGAGATTATTTTATCTACCCACAAAGCTTGGCGTTCTGAAAACATAGTACTTACTCAGCGTAACTATCGGTAGCATTCAATACATCCACAAAAAACACAGCTGCCTGTGAGGGAGAACAATACACACTCAGACAGACGAGATATGGGGTGACAAGCCAAGAGCCATGCGAACTAACCTCACAGAGAAAAGAAGAAAGCTAACATTATTGTGTGATTACATGTCTTGCTGAGGGCTCTGACCTCTCCATAATCATTTTTATAAGTGGCAAACAACTCCCTTAATGTTCACACCACTCAGGTCATGGAGATGTTTGAGAAACCGTGGGTAGTTAAAAGCAGAGCATGTAGATAAAATAATACAGATTTATACAGCGCCTCTCACAAAATGTCCCTGGGGCCTTCACCTCCCACGTGCAGTTAAATGCAGCCTTAAACCTAATAAACTCCTCTCTGAATGCAGATCCCAGCCCTCACTTAGGTCAACCCTCCACTGATTTAACATATAACTAACTCTAGCATCAGCCTTAAACACCCTTCTGGAAATGAAGAGAATGAGACAAGCCCTTAACAGCACCTGCTCTGGTGACCATTGTTTCTCACTGATTTTGCGAAGATCTAGGAGCTCGTCTCGAAACACCAACAATGGAATTGGAACCTGGTCCACCAAATCATCTGGCACGTTATTTAAAATGTCATTCAGCGATGAGGAATTGGAGATGATCTGCAAGGGATACCGTCAACTTATCAAAATACATGGCTTGACCTCCCGCGTGACTTGCCCCATAAATGCTTTTAATGCATTGGGATGAAAGAATCGGGCCAATAATAGCCAGATGCCCAAATTTTCTGATGGGATCTCCACATTTTGCAATTCCAGTACCAGAAAATTCAACGGCTTGGGCTGCAGATCTGGGTTTCTTGCTAATTTACTCTACTTTTTGCTTGCCATAGAAATGTAGGACTCAAAGGGACCTTGAGAAATCATCTAGTCCAGACCCTTGCACTGAGGCATGACCAAATAAATCCCTACACCATACTTGACAGGTAAAACCCTCCAGTGATGGGGATTCCACAAGATCTCTTGGAAGCCTATTCCAGAGTTTAGCTACTCATACTTAGAAAGTTTTTCCTAATATCTAACCTAAATGCAGATTAAGCCTATTCCTTCTTGTCCTACCTCCAAAGGACATGGAGAACAACTGATCACAGTCCTTTTGATAACAGCCCATAACATAGTTGAAGACTATTATCAGGTTCCCCCTCAGTCTTCTTTTCTCAGGACAAAGCATGCCCAGTTTTTTTAACCTTTCCTCACTGGTTGGGTCTGCTAAACCTTTTATCATTTTTGTCACTCTCCTCTGGACTCTCTCCAATTTGTCCACATCTTTCCTAAAGCGTGGCCTCCAAAACTGGACACAGTACTCCAGCTGAGGTTTCACCAGCTCTGAGTAGAGCGGGAAATTTCCTCCTGTTAATACACCCCAGAATGATATTAGCCTTTCTCAAAACTGCATCACAATGTTGACTCATATTCAATTTGTAATACACTATAAACCCCAGAACTTTTCAGCAGCTCTACCGTCTAGCCAGTTATTCCCCATTTTGTAGATGTGCTTTTGATTTTTCCTTCCTAAGAACACTACTTTGCACTTGTCTTTACTGCAGTTCAACTTGTTGAATTTCGACCAATTCTCCAATTTGTCAAGGTCATTTTTAATTGTAATCCTGTCGTCCATGGTGTTTGCAACCCATCCCAGCTTGGTGTCATCCACAAATGTTATAAGCACTCTCTCCACTCTGCATACACTTCATTCCATTATCCAGTCATTAATGAGAATATTGAATAGTGCCAGACCCAGGACGGAACCCTGTAGGACCCTGCTAGATACGTCCTCCCTGTTTGACAGTGAATCATTGACAACTATTCTTTGAGTACAGTTGTGCACCCACCTTATAGTAATTTCATCTAGACCATGTTTCCCTTATAAGAACAATCTGCTCCCAGCTGTCAGAGGGACCCAGGTGCTCAGTAATAAGAAAGAAGGCAGGTTCTCACCTAACAGTTTTGCTTACCTTGTCCACAAAAGCTCTCTTTAAGTAGCCAGGAGCCTTCTTGATGGCTGTATGGAAATTGGCATTCTTAGACATCTTCATTGCAGTGTCTGCTGTGATGTTACTGAAGATGCGACTGGGGAGGCCTGGCACCAACGTTCCAAGTCTCTGGAATGCCTCTGCTGTATCAAACTGTGATGAGAAGAAAACACAGAGCAGACCCGACTAGAACTCTAAGGTGCAGCGTTTACTGGAGACTTCCCCATCCCGAACCCTTTGCTCAACCCCACAGAAACTGACTTTTCAGCTAAAAGCCAAGTCAACGGGGAGTGCGCCAGCTCCACTAATGATGAATGTGCAATCAAAATATATGTGCACTAGATACAAAATGGGCAAAATAACATCACCAAGAGATGCTCTATTCAGACCCACTTAACAAGATGACAAATTCCTACCGTGAAATTACTGCTGATTAACTTATTCATCAGTCCTTGAGATTGTCCCCTATCCCAGCCATTGACTTGTCCAAGCGACTGCAAGGCCAGTGGATCTGCTATATCCTGTGCTCTGAGTTCTAAAATCTGCCCAGAGGTCAGCCCCACGGCTTGCTGCCCTAAAGCAGCCAGGGTCCTTGCATCAAAAGTAGTGATCTGAGCTACGAGCATAGTTGCAAGCTGGAAGGAAAGGGAGATGAAAATTGTAAATAATAATTGACAAATCGCTAATAACTAAGTCCACCTAGAAAATTCTGTGGAACATTCACCTGAGACAAAATTCTGCTCAGGAATGTTGTTGTTTTTTTTATTACTATGGCCTAGAAGCCAATCTCCAGATGATCAACCTACATTCAGACTCTGGGTCTGGATCTAAACTTTATAACTAAATTAAGGGTCAAACCAAAACCACACAGATGACTGGTTCCAAAGCCAAACTTCCCTGAAATTTTGGAGTGTTGGGATTCAGCCTTTACAGAGAGAGGTTTGAGCTGCAAACTCCGATTCAACACTTCCCCAGAGCCCTGCACCTGACCTCCCCCTAGAGTTACACTCTGATGGGATGTCCCTCTGGCTTCTGAAAAGCTAAGAAACATCACACAGACCTCTAGATACTTACCTGGTGGTCAGTGGTAAAGGGGTCTTTGAGTTCTGATGCGTTTGAAGGGCCACAATGGAGATTTATCCTAGCAATGATGCGCAGTGAAGCACTGGAGTTGAGCAGGCGTATTGCAGTAGAACGTCTGGCAAAGCAGAGGAGCTGGTCTGGAAGGCTTTGAGCAAAGTGAAATGAGAAACATATTAGTAGGGTAGATGGGTGGGTGAGACAGAGAGAGTGTCTGCAATTGGCTATTATTTATACAGCTGGTCAATATTTCTCATTTGAAACTTTTTTCCTATTAAAATGGACTTTTTTAAAAAAATGAAAATGTTCATATAGAATCTTTCTGGTTTCATTTCAAAATTTTCTAATTTTTCAATCAATCAGTTTTAAGGTTTCATTTTTGTTTGCTTATTTTTTTGTTTTTCCTCTTTCTTCCCCACCATCCTTCTTCAGAGGAGGGGGGAAAAAAGGGGAGGGGGGGACAAAAAACTGAAAAACGAGAAAAAAAATTAAAAAGTCAAAAACATTAAAAAAATTCACAAAAAAACCAATAAAACAAAAAGATTTGTGTGGTGGTTTTTTTTCATGAAACTTACCATTTTTCACCCCACTCTCATAAATATAGTGAGCGTGTGTATGAATTTAAAAGAACAATAGATGCTTTTCTATAAACATTTGCACAGTACATAGAAGCAAACTCACCATCTTAATTCCTTTCCTGCAAATTTTTTTTTTTTTTAGTGTTAATAAATATTTCTTACTCACTTGTCAAGACTGAAGTTTGAATTCTTGGCAAACAGCGCTGTGGCATACAGCTCTGCTACATCCTTATGGATTCTTGTGTGGCTGATGAGTCTCAGATTGTCTGAGTTTATGGCTAGATCCTGGAGCTAGGAAAGGGTGAATGTGTAGTGTCAGTCCACTCTTAGCGTGATTTTCAGAGATGCTGAGCATCTGCTGCTTCTGTAGACTTCAGCAGGAACTGACAGCACTCAGTAATTCTGAGATTAAGCCAAAAATTTTTTTAAAGCCTGCTAGTGTAGGTCTAAATACAGTACTTCTTAGCACAGGAAACACCTGTTGGAGTATGCTACCCAGAATACTTCACAGGAAGTTGGGCTGGGTGTCTGCTTGGAGTGGGCGAAGTAAAGCGTGTGGATTGTTGGCAGCAAAGATCTTTGTCTTTTCCCTACAGGAACCTGCAAAGCTAAATCTCACATGTGCACAGTGCCCGAGGTGGATTCAAGGCAAATATAGACTGTGTCACTGAGTTCTTTTCATGGTATATAGGGCAGGGGGCCCCAATGAGCACATGGGGAGTAAGTCTGGGTAGGATGCCGAGTTTATTTTCCATGCCTGCCAAGGCTCCGTGAGTGTACCTGTCCTTGTCCCTTGTCAAAAAAACCCTTCCCTCCCACCCAGGGAACTGGCATCCCAGAAGAACCTGGCTCTTGGACTGCACCTTAACTACGTAAGTGAAGACCTTCCCACTTTGAAGGATATCAACTCTTATAAAAGGGACAAAGAGTCCTGTGGCACCTTATAGACTAACAGAAGTATTGGAGCATAAGCGTGCATCTGACGAAGTGGGTATTCACCCATGAAAGCTTATTCTCCAATACTTCTGTTAGTCTATAAGGCGCCACAGGACTCTTTGCTGCCTTTTACAGATCGAGACTAACACGGCTACCCCTCTGATACTTAACTCTCATAAACTCAACTCTATAGGAGTTGTGCATTCTCCCCATGCTAACAGGTTGTGCTGCTGTCAGAGGTCCAGCTGTGGCTGGCAGAGCTGTTTTGGGGCCCAGTAACTGCCTTGACCATGCCACCAAGGGGAGCTCACAAGCCTGTGCTTTTCTTCTCAATGGACCTGCTCCCACACCCATTGAATTCAATGCAAGTTTTACCCCTAACTTCAGTTGGAGCTGGATCCAGGCCTAGAATCTCATGCTGTGGTAATGTCCATGTTGGCTTGCATCGCAGGCCACTATCACACTGAAGCCGCAGCCAGCATACTTACAAGTGTTGCGTTGTTGTTGATGAATGATCTTACATCGTCCGCACTGCTGTAGTGGATGGAACGCCCAAGGTAAGCAGCAAACCAGTTTTCTGTGCGTGGGTCACTGGCATTGTAACATCTGGGCCTAGAACTTGTTGCTGCATAATAAATGACAGTTAAATCATAAACCAGGTGATGCAGCTAGAGATAAAGCTCTGGAGCTATAGATATCTGCGCTGTCATGAGAGTTTTACTGCTGGAAGTTAAAATTTCTTGCAAATACTTACTGCAATTCTACCACTGCAGAATCCAAACTCAAACCCAGCCCAGATTCTGCCTTGAACCTGACCTCTGAATTTCAGCCTAAACCAGATCCAGGGCGGGGTTCAAACATTAACTTCTCACTATCATGTGAGAAGAGAATACAGGCTATTCTCTAGCAGACCATCTGCTCCTAGGCTGGACGTTGAGACTTACCAGTGAGATAGGCTTTGGTGAAATTATAGATCTCTTGCTGGCTGACCTTGAAAGCTGTAAAGTTATTGCTCAGTTTGCCCATGCTGTATGGAGAAACGGAAACAATGGAGTAGTGAAGATTAGACAGCAAAAGCAAACACATCCTAGAAATGGGGAAAGGAACAGGTATGCAGCTAAGCAACAGGATGGCTTCCTCATACAGACCGGGAAGCTGGTACTCGAAACAAAGATGAAACAAGGAAATGTTAAGAAATGTTCTGCGACTCTGAGTATTTTGTGTTACAGACCCATAAATGTCAAGAAATTTGTTCAAATAAGGATCAGAAATACTTGTGACACCCGTGCTCCACTGAGGGTGCTTACATCTTGCGAAACGCTGTGCAGCTGGCGGTCTGCGTCCCGCTGAAGTTCAGTATGTTGCCTTGGATAAAAGTGAAATATTGCGACAGACGTGCGCTGAGCCACGTGTCCACCACTGTCTCGTTGTCACTCCTCAACACCGCAGGCCACACGCCAGCAAGAATGGCCGTAACGGTGTCATTTGGGAGGGTGTCCTAGAGGGAAGGCAAAGGAAAATGGCAGCAACATATCCTTCTTTACTCTAGTCTGTGCTAGATTATTCAGATTGCACCTTAGAAGATATTAATGGAGCTCTTGGTCCCATAGTCATTTTTAGTTGTAGATGTAATTTTTTCTCCTTTTTTGTCCTTCCTATATTATAAAACCCAATAAAATACTCTCGACTTCCAAGAACACTCTGCAAGATCCAATATATCCCAAAGGCAAGGAGTTTCCTGATTTTTAGTACTTGCAATGTCCGGACACATTTTCAATATCCCTTTGCTGCCTCTGGAACTCACTGAATTCTCTTGATTTGGACCCCTGTTAATTCAAGTTACTGGTGGGGTGTTTCTGTGCAAAACCCATTACAATATGGAGGTTCATTTGGACTTATGGAAAGTGAGAAGCAAATATCTGACCTACCACAATGCTCCTCTTGTTAAACAGGTCAATGAAGGCCCCTCTCCTTTTATAGTTCTTCAGAAGAACAGTCAGGAAGTTGTTGTCATTGAGAAAGTCGGAACTGGATAACAAATCAGCCAGTGCAGCTGGTGCCATTGTATTCACAATCTGGGATGAAGAGATAAGGATTAGGCTGGAGAAGGCTGATGGTAGCGACTCTTAGACACCAGGAACTGTTTGCTGTGACTGTTGTATGGGTGATAGGTGCTGGATTGACAACCCTGAAGCCTGTTCATGTACAGAATGGGTATAAACCACAGAGCTGGTAACTTCCCTCTGCTCTCTCCTACCAATGTGCCCAACTCTGAAATGGAATGGATCACCCCTAGCAATGAAAGTGGAGGTCAGACTCGGCGGCCAGTTAGCCCTTGGTCTCTCTGCTGAGATTGTCAACAATGGAGTCAATTAGTGCCACATGAAGTGGTGGTTTTGGTAGTGTGGACTGGACAACTTGTCCACTAGGAACCAGACTCAGATCTATCCATTTAGGGTCCAGCTCTGTAAACTTTACTCACAGGAAAGCTCACTTGAATCGCCCCAATGTGAGTACAGGTAGAACTTTCCAAGGCCAGCCTCTTATTTCACCTGTGTGACAACAGGCTGTTTAAAGTGCATTAGAAACTTTCAAGAGACTTCATTAAACATAGGTCAATGATGAACAGAGGAGTGGAATGGGGCAGTTGGCTCAGATACTACTGTGATTGATCCTCTGTAAATATGAGAGAGAGAGAGAGACGTGCCGCTAGCAATTGGACTAGTAACTGAGAGAAACTCTGAAAGAATATCTCCCCAAAAAGGAGGTACATCAGGAGGCAGAATGCCCCCTCCTGCATTAGGCAAAAAATAAATGTGGAGACCACGCTCTGAATATGTGTACAAATTCACAGGATTGTTCAGGTGGGCTGTGTGTGTAAATGGGGGTTGTAGCAAGATCGCGAACACATTTCCTAGCTATTCCAGTACCTGTTGCATTTCAGATGCTGGAACGATTGAGGCGAGATCTCTCAGATTCAGAAAAGCAGCAAAGCCCTGAAATGTCTCTCTTAGATACATGGCGAAGCTAGTGTTTGTGGCGTAGCACCGTAGGGAAGAACCTGATGTAACCAGAGGGAAAAGGACAATGGCTTAAAAATAATGCATGAGAGTGGGGCTCAGAGGAGTGGAAAGAACTAATTACGATGAAAGGTTAACGTTTTGTCAAAGCAGCTGAATCGTTTAGGGAAACCTTTTCGTGAACAATGCTCCTTACCGGCTGTCAAGTTCAGTATCCCGTGGTAAATGCTCTGTCGTGTGGTGTTGCTGAAGTCAGTGATGGAGCTATTAAGCACAGTTACTCTGTAACACAACAGATACATCACTTAACTCATTCCGGTTAAGCAGCTTAGCAACCCCCTCCTGGTACTCAAAGACCTAATCAAACTCCTGTTGAAGTTCCCATCAAGAGTCTGAATTGACCTCAGTGGGATTTGGCTAGGAGCCCCGGTAAACTCAGCTCGGGTACAGTGTTGAGACACCCAACTCTCCAGCTGGGTTGACTGAGGCATGAAGTCCAGTGACTTGGCTGGAAAATTCCACCAGGAGCCAGGGGTTTGGACCCTGGAACCAGATTAAGGCTAACCACTGTTTGGCTGGACCAAAAATATCAATATGCCAATCTGCTTGTGTATTTCATGGGAGATGGAGATGAAAAATTGGGAGGCCCCTTGGAAACAGGGAACCCTGAACCTGCTCATGCTTTTGGAAATGAGGGGGGCAAGGGGATTGACTGGAGATTCAAAAGATGCACATCTCTACATGGCAACAGTCTGGAATAGCCAGTGCATTTAATCTAGGCTAGAATCCACCAGTTGCTTGTGTCCATAATATAACACCATCATCATCATCACAATATTCTAATGCGCGGACCTTGTGTTATTAACGCTGCTGTATTTTAGCAGCTGTGCAGGGTTCACAGAAATAAACGGCTTTCATTACATGTAGATCTGGCTTCAGTGTAATCTATACAATTTAATACAACCCCCTTCTCCCATAAAAAAACAAATCAAAACAATGTAACAGCTTTTCAGGGCAGGAACTGCATCCTTATATACCTGCACTTAGCAGTGGGCAGCACAGTAAGAAATAATAAGCATATAATCAACAGAGGATGTAAAATGATGTCCTGGTTAGATCATAGGAACAGGAGTCAGGGCTCCTGAGTATTATGCTTAGCTCTGCCACTGCCTCACTGCATCTGTTTCTCCCTCTGAAAAATGGGAATCATAATAGCCACTCGTCTTTGTAAGGTGCTACTTGAGGTCCTTGTCTGAAAGGTGCTCTGCATGTGAAAAGTGTTGATAATAGGGGTGGTCAAAAGTTTCCTGTCAAAACTTTTTTGACAGAAAAATTGGTTTTTGAGGAACCATTGTCTACACTATGAGCCAGGACACCCATGATGTACCACACTGGCTCACCAAGAGGGCAGTCCAATGTGCATCAAGGGAGATGTAGTCCAACCAGGAAGCCTGGTGTATAGAGGAGAATGGGAGTGCGAGGCATCTGAACTGCAGCTCCCATGAGGCACTGCAGCAGCATGTCAGAATCAAAGTATGTCAGGGTTTGGCTGACATCTTTTGGACTTAGATATTTTGCTGAAAGATCAAAACTTTCCATACTGGAAAGGGGAATAACCTTTTCCAACCAGCTTTAATTGGTGATAATAATAGTCTGAGCCAGTCCTATGATAAACAGGGGAAGGAAATAGCTCCTACACAGCATTGATGGCAGAGCAGTTTCTAGATTCTAGACCGCTGAAAACGAGTGGGACATGGGTGCTGTTCAGTCCTGAGATCAAGCCTGCAAGGCGAGGATCCATCCAGTGCATGAATTCAGCATCATCTGCCTTCTGAAATATTGGCTGGGCTGCAGCTAGGATGTGCTGTAGCAGCGTGGCTCTGATGTCCTCCTTCAGACTCAAGCTGGCCTGGAGCAAAGGGAACCAGAAATGGAGAGCTGTAGGGGGCAGGTCCTCAGCTGATGTGAACTGACATAGCGCTGCTGAAGTCAAAGGAGCTATGCAGGACACCAGCAGAAGATGTGGCCCAAGGTGTCTTGGATTCGAAGCCACTGGGAAGGGAGCTGGTCATCTCATTCTAATAGTCTGTAGCCTCTGGAGAGCACTGCTTGCTTTTAGATTCCCCCTCTGCCTCTTTTCCACTCCCATCCTCACACCCTCACCCAGATGCCCAATGGAGACACACACTACTTTGAAAATAAAAGCACAGTTCTCCCGGTCCCAAATTCCTCCCAGCTGCAGTGTCTCACCCCAAGCCTCATCTTCCCTCTCTGTATCCACATGTTCTTTTTGGAGAAATAAGGAACGTGTCACCCACGGATGGGCACGCAGAACAGATACCGTATTGTACCTACACTCCCATAAAAGTACCCCAACATTCTTGAGGAAGTTGAGCCTATCAGGGCTATGAATCCTGCCATGGGTTTTTGCATAAAACTTCCACTGCCTTCAATGACAATTCCTCCAGTGGCAGGCTATGACCTGGACACTGGAATGACTCTCACCAGCCTGACCTGTCTGTTCAATTCATCGATGTACTCGGTTACTGTAGAGGTGGTCACAAAACTCATCAGTCTCTGAACATCTTTGGGGGTCTGCAAGGTCCCCTGGGTGGCTGATAATTGCGCATGCTGCTTCACTGTCAAACCACTGAGCACATCGAGCTAAGATAGAGGCAGAGTGAAAGGAGAAGGGATAGGAATGAAACATCTGCTTTAGGTAGGAAGGATGCCTAGGGCAGTAATTTTAGTGACTCAAGGCAAAACACACATTGCTCTAGTTTTCAGAAAACCCTCCGTGCTGGTGAAGGATGGGGTTGAGTTGATTTTCTGCAGAGCTTTTGATTTCTGCAGGCTCAGGGCTTGTGTTTATCCAAACAACAGGCACCACATGGACAGTAACAGGGTAAGTGTCCCCCACACTCGCTGATACCGATGTGTTTCAGCCATTGGCCCCAGGAACCACTCCTAGAGTAGTTCATTCTCCAGGGCACAATCAAGCACTGACCTCTCTGCTGGGACCTCCACCAGGGAGCTGTTCAGTGGTGGCAGTGACAACAAGGTTTCTGATTATTAGCACCTGTCTGACTAGGAAGCAGCCTGAAGCCAGCAACTCATTTGGAACAGGGTCCTACTCCCAAAATATAACCATGCCTGTCTCTATATGTAGGAATAATCATAGCCACTACTTACCCCATTAAATCTGGAGTTCAAAGAGAGTAAGTCGTGATACGCAGCATGTCTGCTGAAGTTTCTAAAGTTGACCGTTAGCCAAGCAGTGCTGCTGTTAAGGCCATCAACACATGCTGATCCTACAAGAGAACAATGCACAGCCATGGGGGAACCTCTAGCAGTTCAAATGAAACATGATGCTGAAAAAATGATGCTTCACTAGAAATTGCCATGAGATCAGACGCTGCTGAGGCTATTCAAAAGGCCAGGATCTGCAGGCAGGAGGTGCTTAAACTCCCCTACCCCAGCACCACTCAATAAAACTTGAAGAGGCTTCAGCAAAAATATCCAAGTTCTAAGCCAGCATTGAAAAGTGCGCTGGTTTCTGGGCTGCCATGCTTGTACTACAGGACATTTGCAGCCCCTTTGCCAGGCAGCTCTCTGCATAAACTGAGCTCTCCAGCAGGAATCACTGCCTACCTGGCACTCCAAGTGTCAGAGCCAATCCACCATTAAAATCTCCTGAAAACATCCAGCGATGTGTCAGGTTTGCCTTCCCTTACCTGCAATGTTTAACCCTTTTAGGTAAGGAAGCTGGAAAGCACCGTAGACTTCCTCTTGGGTACTGTGGCTCATCTTTTTAAATTCCAGATCCAGGCCTTTAACTCTGGAACAGGGAATGATACATCACAGAGAGAGAAGGGGCAGATTAGTTCTCACAGGCAATATGTCCCATTCAGCTTTTTGCTTGCCTCTCAGTCTTCAATCTCAATATGGCTGTTTATCATAGATTCCACTTAAAGGAGGCCACAGAATCTCCTCACCTGGCTGTGAATGTTGTACACATGATCAGTACATGCTGCTCTCCCACTGTGGGTACCATGCCCACACACCAGGCTCTGAACCGCTGTCTTACGTAGCTCTCACTCCACCTTTCCCTAACATTCTTCTCTCTCTCTCTTTCCCTGATTAATCTCTCCAACTTGCTCATAAAAGAAGCAGATGTTACCAAATCTAAGGTATCAGTCATTTATATAGATACAGTATCTATCTATCTATCTATCTATCTATCCATCCTGCATCCATAATCCAGGAAGGTGTCAAACTCAGATCCTGATCCAGCCTGATGTTCAGCACTTACTGCTTGATGCTAAGCACTTCCAGCTCTCACCGATATAAACAGCAGCAGACAGCACTCAGTCCGTCATAAGCTCAGGCCCTCAGGAACACTATTTGAATTGAATCCAAGTCACAGATCCATTTCTAACACAGAGAGTTGGGAGATAGGAGATATTTACTAATGAGACTAGATATAACCAGTGAAACATACACTGCTTGATACTGCTCGCATCCCAAGGTCTCATTCTGAAGGCACTGAAGTATGTTGACAGAGACTGCGGCTAAAAAAGGCCTTAACCTCTTCTGGAACCATGGCCCCACAAACTCTGTCTTGTTATAAAGCTCTTCGTGTCTCAACTTCCCATCCCATAACGCTTCCAGTGCAAAGCCTTTCCATTCTGATGGGATCAGTGAGGAGTTAACAACCTGCAACATAAATATTTTATCTTTGATATTGGGTAACAATCAGCATCCTGTACATCACCTGGCTATAGCTCCAGTCAGCCAGGGATCCTGAGGAGTTTCACAAATGCTAATTCTTTAGGCCTCACAACCAGAGATGGACAATCAATTTGGCACTAGTTATGAATTTCGCTGTTTTTTGTGCTAGGAAACCATTTATGAGCTGAAGTTGGCTTATCAATTTGTCATAATATTTTCTTTCTATTCAACCACCTTTACTGACAGCTCCCTGCACCCAGTGAGAGAGGGCAACATTGTATCCCTATTTTACACATGAGGAAAATGGGACACCAAGAAACACAGTGATTTGCCCCAAGCCAGAAAGCAAGTCAGGGGGAGGAACACAACCTAAGCGTCCTGGCTCACAATCTTGGGTTACATGCATTCTCTAGACTGCACTGTATCCTGTTATAGTGATGGCTGCTTTCTTACCATTCAGGTAACAAAAGTATTGGCACTCTGCAGAGGGTAGAATATAAGAAGAGTATCTGTAGTTTAACAGCCAACACAGAATAACACAAGGGCAAGAAAGGAGAGAGAAGGTAATGTTCTTTCTCAAAGCGCTAGAGTAAGAAGTGTCCTTTAAACAAATCCTGCACTTTCTTCATGGAGCCTAACTCAAAGTGCTAGTTTACCATGTCATTAAATTCTTCCAGTGCTTCCTCCAGCTCTTTCCCCTTCACTTTGCTGACAAGGAGCTTCAGAACATCTAGCTGTAAATCAACGTCTTTCTTCAGCAAGAACTCAAATGCTTCACTGATAAAGGAACTGTTCCATGTTGACAAGTTGTGTAGCTGGAGAAGAAACAAATCCATTGACCTGGACAATAAATAATTCTTTCTTTCTTTCTTTCTTTCTTTTTCTTTCTTTCTTTCTTTCTTTCTTTCTTTCTCCAAAATGACATCACTTCCTGCTTGACATGATAGCAATTAACTCCAAGTTATTCATAGAGTTTAAGGCCAGAAAGGACCATTTGATAATCTATCTGACCTTCTGTATGACAGACCCTCATTGGCCACTCAGTTATTCCTGTATTGAGCCCACTAGCTTGTGTTTAACTAAGGTAAATCTTCCAGAAAAAGCCCCAGTCTAGATTTGAAGACACCACCACTTCCCTTGCTAATTTGTTCCAGTGATTAATCACTCTCCCTGTTAAAAAACTGTGCCTTATTTCTTATTGGAATGTGTCTGGCTTCAGCTTCCAGGTATTGGTTCTTCGTATGTCTTGCTCCACTAGATTAAAGACCCCTTTAGACCCAGATATTTTCTCCCTGTGAAGGTATTTACACCCTGAACCTGGCATGGTTCTGCTATGGCTATTACCTAAATTTATGCTACTACTCTGGGAGAGTAAGGGAGAGCAGGGCCTCTCCTAGCTCCCTTGTATGGCCTATGGGCGTCCCACGTCACTTCCATGGGACTGCTGCTCCCCCTTCCTTCTGCTCAGGTACGAGAGGAGAAGAGCAACAGTGGGTAGCCTTGTCTCTGCCCCACTAGTGCACTGGCCAGTGTGGAGGCAAAAGTTCTGATAAAGACCCTCCCTTTGAAGCAGGGGGTGGACCAAGCAGGGGACTGTGACTGTTAGAATCATCATTTCCTTGTTATCAATGCCCATAACGTTCCTAGCAAACTCAACCAGTTTGAAATTATGGAAGTTAGCAAGATGTTAACATTGCAGTGAAATAAGGTAGACTGGAATAGGAAGGATATTTGCAACCTCTTGACTAGCACTTTGTGATACTCACATTGTCACAGATTAAATGAGTGAAATTTGAGGCCCCTCCAACATCATTACTGCGAAAAGAGAGGAAGAAACTGCAATGTACTCCATAAGAGCAAACACATGAGTGAAACAAACGTTAATTCAGTGTCTTTAGTGACTGGCTAACGAGCTGCTTCTTTTTCAGTTCAGAACATATGGTATGTGAGTTCAACTTCCACTGAAATCAATGGCAAAGTATCAGTGTGTGCAGAGAGTCTTTAAATACATGTTTTCTTACTACTAATATAGGCTGCACATTGAGTATAAACTGGTCAGAGAAAGGCTGTAAGTGGCAGAGTGGCATAACTTGTCCCAGGCTGGTTGAACAAATTCAGCTTTGGCATAAGCAGGTGCAGCTCCCATGGTGATCTGTGGTTGTATCTGGCACCATTAGGGCGGAGCTGAATCTGAGTGTTGGGGATGGTGGGGAATATATAGTGTGAGAATATCCTGCTTCCTCTCACAATCTCCTGTTTGTTGCTTTTCCTGCTACATTCTCTTGGCTTGCAAGTTACACTCAATATGTCAAATTGGTGCAAATACATCCATATTCTGACCAATTTACACCCAGTGTGTAACTTACCCCTCTGTTTAGGTCACCACTGAATATGGCTCAGGGACTTTAATGGGAGTTGCACCCACCTACTGCAGCTTGAATTTGCCTGTTAGCCTTCTCCAAGTCTAATGTCAATACATCAGACCTGGTGATGCTAGAAGGACTCATTTAATCAGTCTTTGCAAACAAGGGCTTCACTAATGAAATGAACCTGGATTTTGCCTAGCCTTGGGCAGGTTCATCCTGAGATGGTGCATCCAATCATAGTCCTCCTGTGCTAACTCTGGGCACCCAATGAGCCAGCTAGGTTTCCCATTTGAGAGTTACCATAATGCAGAGCTGAACCTTTAAAATACGGGTTGTCTATGATGGACCTGTCTATGATTCCAAAGTGTAGGGTTTAGAAAGATAATCTTCTCCCACCTCTGGTTAAGATGACTTTGAACCTACTCTGGGAAAGCATGCAACAGCCAAACTATGCTTCCAAAAAAGATTTTTCCAGTTATTTTCTGCAAATACCTGGTTATGTTCTCGCAAACTTCTGTTGCTGATAAAAGAGGAAGAAAAAGAAAAAATTAACAATGTTTCCTCCCCACAACAAACCTTAAGGCTTATCACAAAATACGATAGATTGTACACGGCAATCACATACCATTTATCTGAATGCCAGGCGCAGGACACTAGAGTGGGAAGGGGAAAAAAGGCAAACAAAGAAATTTAGCCTTTCACTTTTTTGCATGAGTGTTTGACATGGTCCTACCACAGACTTTATTATGGCTACAATACCATATCGTAATATAATATCAAGTTCTTATGTTGTAGAACTTCTTTCCTCCTTCAAGGCGGCAAGTCATTTCACAGACGGTGGGCTGGATGTTCTGGGCTGTTACCACCCCTTTGTGACACTGGAGCAGTGCAGTGGGGATTGGAAAGCTGCTGGCTCTGGCAGAAGGGTGTGGCCGGAGTGCCACTGCTATCAGCATTCTATAACAGCTGGAATGGCCCCTTGAGACTGTAGACAGCTGAGAACAAATCACAGCTGCTCTGAGGCTGTTCAAAGCTACAACAAGGGCCAAGCAGAAGCCCAGACGCAGCACTGGGGGCTGCAAAGGTGGCAGAAAGTTACTTTTTCTATCTTCCTTGGGTGCTGCATGTGTTGGCACTGAGCCAGACCCAGGACCAGGCCCTCTCTATACAGAACTAACTGTCACCCACCACCAGAATGCAGCAACACCTTGTTCTCGGCATGTTGCTCCATTGCAGTTCTCACATGGCATTCCTCAGCCATGACACATCCAGATCGTGGCCCTCACGCCACTTACTTAGAGACAGAATATGCTGTAGGACATGACCCCACAACAGAGGCACAAGACAAACTAGTGGGCTGGATTCAGGATACAAATATCTGTACAAAATAATTGTTTATTTTTTTCATGCAATTACTATGATTGATATGCAAATTAGGTAATTACACACGATCTACTTTAGTACAGCATCTAGCACAATGGGGTCCTGATCCATGATTTGGGCTCAGATACACCATGGTAATGCAAACAAATAATAATAATAATTAATAATTCTCTCACCATAACTGCACTTACTTTAGATGTGCAAGTCATTTATGTACCTACATTTTTTTAAAATGTCAGGTCCAATGCAGCTCTTTTCCTTCTACTTTATATAGCCTTAGTATTATCATTGATTTCTATTGCATGAGCCAGTTTCAACATCTTATCATCCTAATTTCTTATTGCCCTGTTTTCACCCTTCTTTTAGAGGTCTCTGCTGATCTCTCTCTCATTCGACTATCTGGTAGGATTTGCTGAGTGACCTGAAATACCTCATTGTTAGCATTCCTTAGGAGCTGCGTTAGTATCTTGATGATATTTTAGCAGATGGCAAAACAACTTACTGATGCAGCTTTCACTGGGTCCACTGAAAATCCTGCAGCAAATTGGAATAATGTTAAAAATAGCCCATAGTTATTTAAACAAGATTAAATCAAAATTCTAAAACTATCAGAGGAGTCTTGTAAAGCATCCCTTAATTTATAGTCTGTGACAAGGAGTCTTTTCTTCACCTCCTTATTGATAAGTCATTTTGATAAGCTAATACAGTTACTATACTCAGGCAAATACTATTTGAAGGATCAAAAGAACATATTCTAAAAATGCAGCAGCCTAGAAGGCTATAGTCACTTTCAAGGAAGCGGGACTCAAATAATCTAACCCATCCATTGATTGTGTGTTGGCCAGTTGAAAAGAGAGTGAGCTGAGTATATATAGGGACAGGGTGGGTATACTCTCCTCTGGAAGAGTGTGAATAGTGCAATACATTTCCTATCCAGTGTCCATTTAGTCAATGGAAAGATGCCCCTGGACTTAATAGGGTATTGGATCGAGCCCTTAGACAGAACTCTTTGACAGTTTCAGTGAACTTGGGAGCAATGTGGATTTGTAAATTAAAATCCATTGTAACCTAAAGGTATGTCTACACTACCCGCCGGATCAGCAGGTAGTGATCGATCTATTGGGGATTGATTTATTGCATCTAGTGTAGACGCGATAAAATTGATCCTCGATCGCTCTGCCATCGACTCCAGAACTCCACCGTGTGCAAGAGGCAGAAGCGGAGTCAATGGGGGAGCGGCAGTGGTCGACTTGCCCCCATCCTCATGGCCACGTAAATTGACCTAAGATACGCAACTTCAGCTACGCTATTCGCGACTCTCCCCCTAGTGTAGACCTAGCCTACGGCTGTGTGCAATAAAACAGAAGACATACTATTTAAATCCATGTCTGAGAGCCTGCTCTTCTGACAGTTTGCTCTAGCAAATGGATGCACTGATTATACACTGAGAAAACAAGTAAACTCACCCAGGCAAAGGGCAAAAGCCAATATGTAGGAAATGCAGCTCATCTTGGCTGTGAAATGTCTTTGTTCTCAAATGAGGTCTGGAAAACAGAATATACACAGAGCACATATTGAATAAGCGTCTATCACACTGAAGCTCTCTATGTCAGGTTAATTCCCATGGGATGAATGCACCATTCATGTAAACTAGCAACACTACTGACAACTGATTTATGTCCCATACCTTAGGCAGGGAATATGTGCAAAACCAAGACCCAAATCAGTTTGCTTTACATAAAAGTAATTCGTCTTACACGGGAGCTGATTATATCCCAGACACATTAGTGGCTTAGAACAAACCTGCCCCCAGCAAGCAATCACACCACTAGACTGTAGCACAAGGATTCAGTCTGTTGTTAGGTGGTGCACTGTTGTGCTGCCCCAGGAGAATCTCCAACTAAGAAACTGGGTCTCCAGCAGCCACAATTCATGTCTTGCTTTCCCCTGGCTCTAGGCAGTGGTAATCTGCAAGTGGCTTGTCCCAGCTACAAATTCCCACCCCATTCCCTGCATTGACACAGCACTCCTGGCTGGCATGGTGGAATGGGAAGAGGGGCCACACTCCTCCTGGAAGAGAGTAACAGGCAGCACGACTTACAGCTGAGCACCCAGCTTCAGCACATGGTCCCGATTCTCCTCTATACCAGTGTACCAGGAGGAACTCCACTGAAACCAGTGGAGCCCCAGTGCTGTATGAGTGCAGAATCAGACCCATTCTCTCCACTCAGTGAGTACGACCTACCAGAAAGAAAACCAGTGTGCCTTTCACATGAAAAGCAAGGCAGAGTGAACACTGTGTCAAGCTTTTGGTGCTGTAGGGAGGAGAGAAAGCTGGTGTCTCCCCAGGCCTTCATTGGCATGACAGCCTAGACAATATTAATGTGCTAAAGGGTGACATTCCTTTAGCGTCAGATGAGAGTATATTTGGCCTAGCTACTCAGTCTGTGCAGTCAGTGGCATGACCCCTAAAGTAACTGACAATAATGAGGTAAAGCTAATTGATATATTGGAGAGAAAGAAAGCAGAGCACAATCATTGATTTCAGGGCTTCACAGCCCCTGATTTGAATCTGGGATTCAGAAGAGTGCCAGAACCCAAAGGACCACTCAGCTGAACTCAAGTTTTTCCTGTGTTCTACCCAAGCCATAAATCTGCTCAGGTTCACACAAAGCTGGGAGTGTGTGGAATATTGGTAACAAAATGCAAAATAACTTGAAATCAAAGATTTTCATATTTTGGTAGGAACTCAGACAATGTGGAGATTTTTCATGGCAAAGTGGGTCTATTGCAGGCAAAAATGGGATTGTTTTTTGAGTGAAGTTGGTGACTTTCCCATTGCAAATGTGATCATTTGTGTTTTCCTGGGGTTTCTTTGAGAAAATCGGTCTTTTGCCTGCCCTGCCAATACAGGGAAGGAGGGAATTTGTGCAAATGAAGTGGGAACAATTTGAATGCAAAATCTACAAAACAAATATTGTGAGATATTTTGTGGCTTGTAGCAGCTCAGTCTCTTGGACAATTGGCTTTTTTGTGAGACTTCGGGAAACCTTGAATGAATCTGAGATTCTGAGCAAGTTACGGATGGTAACTCAACCAAAAACTGGACAGGTTCTGATGTTTTTGTGCTGTTTTCATTCCACAAGGTTTGCACAACTCTAGTCTGAGCCTTTTAAAATGATTATTATTTATACTACAGTGTGCTGGTATTGTGCAAACATAGAAAAAGAGACAGTCCACGCCTCAAACAGTTTACAGTCTAAGACAAGACACAACCAGGGAATGTAGTAAGTAGCCTGAGATAAGAAACCTGTGGTTATGTAGACATGCTATGAGCACTCTGGTATTGTGGCTGGAGTCAGTGGCACACTTCAGTTGCTTTGTGATGCTCTGACAGTACAACACAGATGTAAACCCTGTATAGCTGGTCAGTTATGTTGGGTTTAAGACTGTTTTGTATTGCTGGAGGGCTGCAAAGCAGCTACAGTATATTGCTTAATCTGGCCCCTCAAGCCAAAGGTTATTTAGAAAGAACTAAAATAAAAATACTCAATTCACAGACTTTAAAACTAGAAGGGACCTTATGATGATACAGGCTGACTTGCTGTATAACACAGGATGCAGAACTTCACTCCGTGATTTCTGCATCAATCCTATAATTATTAGCTGAGCTAGTGCATATCTTTGAGATGGCAACAGGAATGACAAGGAATCACTCTTGTTAGCTATTACCCCTGACTTTACATGTCCTTTGCCGGCTCTTGTGTGATAGCAGCAGCATCTTTCAAATCTATTTATTCCCCTTAGATATACATGGCGAAAACATCCCTGTGCCTTGAGTGTTAAGCGAGGAAAGCCGGGTGGTGAATGATGCAAAGAGTAGTTAAAAAATAATCCCTTTGAGCTGGGAGCCAGACTCACATCCACTCTCTCTCTCTGTCACACACATATAGCAACCTGTATGGAACTTGGAGGGAGGAGCACAGATTGCAGGAGGGAAGAATTTGGGGGATGCACCAGTCTGTGAGCACATGGCTGGAATGTCAGCTACAGCGGCAGCACTTCTGTGAAAAGTTCTTTCTCTAATATCCTGGGACCGACATGGCTACAACTACAATGCATACTCTTAATAAAGAGACAGTTTAGTTTAGAAATGTGGAGTCCTCTCATGAAATTATCTCAGGACATGGTCGAAACATAGTGGGAGCAGGGTAGAGAGAACCACAGTAAGGAAGAGGGTGTAATTAACAGGAAGACAAAGCAGCACCTAGAAACAGAGAAAACAGGCAGCATGGGGGGATGCAGAGCACCAGGAATGCTGGATTTCCAGGCAAAAGCTTGTGCATCCATGGATGCAGGGGAAGCAAGAAATGGATCTGGATACATATCTGACAGTGGGGGATAAAGACAAAAAAACGAAAGTAAAACTTTTTTACAATGTCACTGGGGAGAAAAGATGAGAAGTGAGTGAGACCCTATTGCCAGGAATAATACCTGAAGCACTGAAACAACTGATAAAAGTGTCTGATGAGTACTGAACAGAATGAGACTGTAGATAGATACTGTTTCTTTACTCAAAACCAAGAAACAGAAGAGAAAATAGATACTTCCATCACAGAGCTGAGAACTCCGGCATCCACATGTAACTTTGGAGCCTTAAAAGATTCACTAACCTGAGACAGGATCATTTGTGGGACCTGGAATTTCAGCTTATGGGACAGTGTGATGGAGTAGGGAGCGGGGTGGATTGACCAGGGAATGTTGCGTGGGAGTTTTATTGAGATTGTCTGCATTGGTGATGGGATACCAGGGTGACAATACCTGAGCATGTAACCTGACCCCAGGAGGGGGGCTGGGGCCAGGTGACACCTTTTGCCCGGATAAAGGCGGGGGGAGGAGACGGGGCAGTGGCTGGATGAGACTGCTGGAGGGGTTTCAGTTTAGAACTGGCTGGGGAAGCGGAGGGAGCCCCAAAGCTGAGGGATAACCTCCCTACCCCCCAGGGACCTGATTGAGGGTCCCTGGTTGTACCTACAAGCTCTGTTTGGGACTGTGTTCCTGTCATCTAATAAACCTTCCGTCTTACTGGCTAGCTGAGAGTCACGGTGAATTGCAGGAATTGGGGGTGCACGGCCCTGACTTCCCCACACTCTGTGACAGACAGATTGTTGAGACAATCAGATCTAACCCTAGAGAAATGCCTCCAAATAGCAAGAGCACCTGAACTGCCTAGGCTGGAAAGGATCAAAACAATGGCCACTAGTGCAGAACAAGTACATGGGTTCAAGCTAAAGGAACTCAGAAAGCAGGACAGAGACAGACTGGCCAAGAACGCAGGCATCAGGGTGCAGCATATACACTGTTGAAAGCAACACGAAGGGCAGAAAGAAAAATGCCCAGCCTATGGGCAATGGTGTAACAGGCTGGGAAACAGACCCACTTTGCGCTGCAGCTACTCCCGGAAGACAAGGGCAGCGGTTCATGCAGTGAATGAGGATGTAAAGACATCCAGTGAAGAGGAGCATGTCTGCAGCGTGACTTTAGCAGCTCCAAAGACTATTATCAATGTGCATGCACTGCAGAAGGCTGCCAGCCATTCAAATGCCATGTTCACAGCCAGGTTATTCGATCAATCACCAATTTGATTCCAGCTGGATTTCAGAGCCCTCTGTAATGTAATCCCAGCAACATGGATAAGCAGCAATATTAGACTGTAGAAATGTGACCAGGTGCTGGTGTTGTACAATAAAAACCATTCTGAGGACAGTGGGCAGATGCAGGCTGTCAATAAGAAACCCACAAAACCAGAGGCACTATTGCTTGGGAGATCATAGTAGTTGACACACAGACAGGGTCAAGGCCAGGATAAGGAGGGCAAAGAAAGAACCTCGGCCATCAGCTGGCTTGAGTAGGGGAGTCAGAAGCAACTAGGTACATGAGCAATACAGAGGTTGCCACCAAACAAAACAGGCAGCTACAGGATTGACGCAAGTCCCCCCCACCCTCCACTCCCCAAGCAATAATGCAATCAAGAAGTGGGAGACTGGTTTGACAACCAACACACTTGAAAGACTGAGCCGTAAAAGACTGCAATGGAGTGGCAGTCCAGGCCATGTCTCTAAAATGGGATAGGTACTAGTAACCTCTGGTTCCACCAAGTCAGCAAAAACAAAAGACACAACATCAATTGTTAAAAGGAAAGATGTAGCAACCTGCATGGAATTTGGAGAGAGGAACACAGGTTGCAGAAGGGAAGAAGTTTGAGGAGGCACCAGGAAGCCAGTCCGTGTGCACATGGTAGAATGCTACCTGAGGTTTCAAATCCCTTCCAAAAAGAATGATAATAATAATAATAAATAATAATAATAATAATAATTAATAATAGCATTATCGCTTCTAACTCTAGTTAGTCTTGTTATCCATATGAGTGTCAATCCATACTGAAATCATGCTACGTTTTGGCTTCAGTGACTTCCTGTGGCAGTGAGTTCCACAGTCTACTTACAAGTTGAGTGAAAAACCATTTCTGTTTATCAGTTTTGAATGTGACCCTTGCTCTTGTGTATTATGATCCAGGGAAAAAAGAAGCTCCCAACCATCCTGAACCATTTGTTAGTGTATATACTTTCATCATGTCACCTCTTACATGTCTCCCCTCTCAGGTAAACAATCCAAGTCTTTTCAATCTCTCCCCAGAGCAGCGTTTTCCCATGCCCTTAGACACTCCTGTCACCTGTCTCATTGGTCCTACTGAAGAGGCGCAGGACTCTCTGGCTTGTTAAAGGGTGGTCTGTGAGACAGGATAGGATTACACTGCCTTTCAGTGGAGTTCATGCATTCCTGCCCACTCACTCAGCTGCAGGAGCCTGTGCCTTTCAGAGCTTTCCAAACCACACCAGAGGTGTTTGTCATGGTCCCCAAAAAGTCATCCTGCTTTTAGCACACAGCGGGAAAGCCCAAGAATTCCAGCCAAACCCCACAAACAGGTTAAGCACCTGGGGTTGTACACTATGAACCTCGCTAAAGAGATCCCAAGGCAGATGCTCCACTGAACTCAGTGGACCTGTGCCAGTTTAAACCAGCTAAATCTCTGGCCCTCCCTGTTTCCCTAACACACAAGGAGACTCAGTGTCTTGTCCCTGGAATTCACATGGGAATTTGTGTGGCTTATTTTCTTTGTCAGATAATCAGTCATCTGAATAAAAATTAACATTGCAAATGCAGAACTGTGTCAAAGGTGTGATTTCCCTGGGGCGCTGGAACAATGTGCATAGTGGGGGGGCTGAGAGCCACTGAACCAAACTGTAAACCCTGGATATGATGGAAACCTCTTCAAGGCAGGGGATGCAGCACCCCCTAATTCCAGCACCTATGGATTTCCCGTTTTTCCGCTTAGAAGTAATGGGACAAATTCTGCTAGCAATCACAGGGCAATGCACCTGTGAAGCTGAGAGCAGGACCCTGTTCATCATCTCTAATTAGCATTCCTCATGTACTAAACAGAAATATTTATCGGTACTCCGATTTGGATATTATAAGGGTACCACATATTTTTACGTACCACTGGCTCTGAATCTAAATGACAGATCAGGCGTAACTCCATTGTAGTCCATACAATTATATCTGTATAAAACCAGTGTGAGACCACTTAGGTGTCACATCTCCTCCTTACCCCAGCTAGAGACAGAAAGCAATAACATCAACTAGAAATAGCTAGTAGAAAATAAAAAGCTAGAGATCAGATCATTAGGTTGTTCACATATTCCACAGCATAATTATTTCATTGCTACCCCTCTGAAACAAGCCATGTTAGTAAACTTTCAGCTAAATCTCATTACATTCTAACTACTCCATGGTACTACTGGCTATAAAGTTAATATTGTTTCATCATTGCTCCACTCTGGGCATCTGTTTTCTCCTGCTTTTATTAGAGTGAAATTTCTTTAACCCAAATAAAGATGTTCACCCACCTGTTAGCAGGAGAGCTGAAAACCCAGCTTCTGCTAGTGCCTGGTGTCCCTGGGATGAGTAATGCTAAGGAACAGGTCTGTCCCGGTCTTATCACTCCAGGGTGGGGGATGTTGCTCTCAAGCAGGGGGAGTGACAGGTCAGTTTCTCAAATGGTGCTTTGAAAAAGATTCTTTAAAAAAACCCTGTTAGTTTGAACTTCCTTGAGAGTGAACTAGTTCCTTCATGAAACATTTCAACAGGTGAGAAAGGGCCCAGTCCTGCTTTCCCTAGTAAGTCAAAACTTTCCTCGAAGTCAGTGGAAACACTTTAAACTGTGTTAGAGATAGAGTTTATATATTGCAGGCAGAGCTGTGGTGTGGTACTGCATTGGATTGGACTGTATAGCAATGCGCACCATGCACTGCTTAAGAGACCTAAAAAGTTCTCAGTGAGTTTTTCCTTCTTTCCACTCGCTTTCCAGATTGCAGGCAGCATGTACTCTCCATTCTCAGAGTCTGCTCACAGAGAGTTCCCACTCCAATTCTGGAGTAGACTACATATTGTATATTGTTCCCTGGCCTGGCATCCCAGGCTGGATTCCAAACTGGTGTGAATGCACAGTTACTCCACCAATGTGCCCCACAATCTCTGATCTGGATTATTAGTTCGCTAGACTGGAGTCACTGTGTTAAAGAAAAAGACAGAAATTTTCAGCCAGGCCTCTCAGTCTGCGCACGCTCCAGCCGCATGCTCAAACCCTGCATCTGCTTACAAAGAGCTGCTTGTTAGACACACAATTACCTGATGTGCATGTCAAGGGGAAAGTGTGGAAGCAGTTTAAAAGGCCCATAAAAACGTGATGGCTTCTAAAGCTAAAAACTGGCTGGAAGCAAAGTGTTCGGACAGGACAAATACAGAATCCTTACCCCTTGCTAAGGCACCCTGAGCCATCCTCCTTTGTTACCAGTGAGTCCCTGTGGTGTCTGCTTTTCAGGAGGTGTTACGGACAACAAATGATTATAAACAGAAAATGGTTGTGCTGGGGGAGGGTAGAGGAGAGATGAGCCTCTCCCATGGCCTGACCATTGGAATGAGCTGGCCCATCCTCCACCAGATGAAGAAAAAAGGGGGTTTAGAGCTGAAAGACAGAAGCTGGGGAAAGGGTGTGGAAGGGAAGAATGCCAATCCTTCACTCAGGCCACCCCAGGCCCCCAGGGGGTTTGTTTGGATCACAGTCCGTTGGGAGACTGTGTTCCTGGCAGGTCCAGCTGCAAATTCATCCCGTGAAAGAGGAAAATTAATTCTGGACTGCTGTAGCCTGATGGAGAATATGTCTCAGTAAAACAACCTATTAATAAAATATAATAATGATCATTACACCTCTACCCCGATATAACGCTGTCCTCGGGAGCCAAAACATCTTACTGTGTTGTAAGCGAAACCACGTTACATTGAACTTCTTTGATGCGCTGGAGTGCGCAGCCCTTGCCCCGCCCCAGAGCACTGCTTTCCCCCGTTATATCTGAATTTGTGTTATATCGGGTCACGTTATATCGGGGTAGAGGTGTATAATAATGAGCTAGACCTGGAGAGGTCCTAGATTCATAGATCCCAAGGCCAGGAGCTACCACTGGGATCATCTACTAGTTTAATTTGTTGTATGACACAAGCCATAAAACTTCCCCCAAATAACTCCTAGAGCAGGTTTTTTAGAAACACGTCCGATCTGAGTTTAAACATTGTCAGTGATGGAGAATCCACCACACCCCTTGGTAAGTTGTTCCAGTGATTAATTATTCTGTTAAAAATGGACTCCTTACTTGCAGTCTGAATTTGTCTAGATTCCACTTTCAGTCACTGGATGATGTTATACCGTTCTCTGCTAGACTGAAGAGCCCATTATTAAATATTTGTTCTCCATGTAGGTAGTTTGAGATTTTAAACAAGTCACCCCTTAACCTTCATTTTGTTCTTAATATTTACTCAGGTAATACTCCCACCAAAGACAATGAGTTTAGCTCAGCAGTACTAACAATGATGAATAAGAAAGTAATAATAATGACTCTTCCTAGCCATTGAGTTTGGCAGCCTTCTCCTGATTTTAATCAGTTTTTGCATTCATGTAAATACTGGAGAGTGAAAGAAAAGTGTGTCTGTGGGGAGGCTCACAGTTGTGAGGTGCCTCTGGCTACTTTTAGCCATAGAGAACAGATGGGTGAATCACAATATCTTCCTGTGTTGTTTTTGGCGGCATCACTCTTTGTGAACAGTTTGTGGGCACGAGGGGTCAACTCCTCTGCTGGTGGAAGGTGGGTGGTGTAGCTCTGCTGAAGTCCTGAGGATCTGGTCCCATAATTCCCGCTCTATTTGCAAATAGAATTAAAAAGGTAAAGCAGCAGGAGGGCCAGGGGCGATGGGGGACACGATGGAGGGAGGTGGAGGAAGCAGCAGGGGTCAGGGCAATGGAGCTGGTGAGTCTGAGGCCAGAGCCTGAAGCCCTGCAGCTGGGGGACGGAGCCGGCCACCGCATGGCCAGAGCCTGCTGCCCACCACCCCAGGGCTTGTGAGGAACTCACACTGGTCACCTGCAACTACAGTGTTTGTGGCTCCAGAAAGGGGCACGGATCAACCCCTGCTGGTGACCCCAGAGGAGGGACTACTGCTTTGCCTCCCCTATCCCCACCTCCCAATCACTACCCATGAGGCTGCGGCAGCAAGAAAAGCCCCTGGTGGCCGCATTTGAGAAACAGACACTACAGTGTTCTCCAGTGGGTCAATGGGCCTAGTCTTTATTGAGGCTAAGGAGGTCTGGGTTCTTCTCTTCTGCCCTGTTCCTGGAAAGGATGATCAGGTTATTATTTCAGCTCTCCTTCTCTCATTACCAGACAGCTCCTAGCAGAGACCATGATAAGGACAAATGCAAAGCACTCCATTTAGGAAGGAACAATCAGTTGCACATGGACAAAATGGGAAATGACTCCCTAGGAAGGAGCCTTAAGCCAAGCAGAGCGCTTCTGCGAGCCGTCAACTCTCCAGAGATCTGTGTCTTGGATCAAATGATCCACCTCTGAATGGAATGTACACATCAGCCTAGAAGCTCCCTTAGTTACTGTCTTGGTGACCTCTTCTAAACATCCCAGCCTTATCGAAAGGCAGAGGTGTGATGCAGTGAGAACTTCCCCTTCTGTCTCAGTTACACGAAACCAAAGACCTCAAGTGCCAAAAATCCATGAGCACAGCGTTGGGAGCTGGTCACCTCTCTGCCCCATGTGGATTTCTGTAGCCACCCCCATCTCCCCTGACTGCAGCTCAAGGATCAGACCCTCCACAGTCTTGCCTCAAATCCTTGTTACTTGAAAACAGACTTACCGATTGCTTTCCAGCCCCACTTCTGTGTCCTTCACCCTCAGCTGGTTTTTATGTTAGACCCTCATGTATAGAGCTTTGGTATATTTAAATACATGAACTTTGTGAAATGGAAAAAAAAAAGGATTACTGTGAAAAGGGATTTGGGGATCATAGTGGACCACAACCTAAATATGAGTCAACAGTGTAACACTGTTGCACAAAAAAAAAAAAGCAAACATCATTCTGGGCTGTATTAGCAGGAGTGTTGTGAGCAAGACACGAGAAGTGATTCTTCCACTCTACTCTGTGCTGGTTTGGCCTCCCATTGGACAATGGAGAGGCCACCACTCCCAGCGCTGAAGTATTGTGTCCAGTTCTGGGTGCCACATTTCAGGAAAGATGTGGACAAACTGGAGAAAGTCCAGAAAAGAGCAACAGAAATGATTAAAGGTCTAGAAAACAGGACCTATGTGGGAAGATTGAAAAAATTGGGTTTGTTCAGTCTGGAGAAGAGAAGACTGAGAGGGGACATGAGAACAGTTTTCCAGTACAGAACAGGTTGTCACAAGGAGGAGGGAGAAAAAATTATTCTCTTTAACCTCTGAGGATAGGACAAGAAGCAATGGGCTTAAATTGCAGCAAGGGTGGTTTAGGTTGGACATTAGGAAAATCTTCCTGTCAGGGTAGTTAAGCACTGGAATAAATTGCCCAGGGAGGTTGTGGAATCTCCATTACTACAGATTTTAAAAAGCAGGTTAGCCAAACACCTGTCAGGGATGGTCTACGTAATACTTAGCACTGCCATGACTGCGGGGGACTGGACTAGAGACCTGTCAAGGTCCCTTCCAGTCCTGTGACTCTGTGATCTGTCTCTCCAAGATAAGATTCCGAGCACAGCCCCGTTAAGCCAGAGGGTGCTGCTCTCATTGTTTAGCTTCTTGTCTGCCGGCGGAATGACTCCCAGGCAAGGGACACCAAACCTGCCCAGCTGGTTCTCCCAAAGCAGCATGTTAGTCAATACCGGCATTTATATTGGTTTCTATTTTAGAATGATCTCCTGCAAAGATAGCTGCCTGGCAGGATGATTAGGCTACAGAAACCTGTTTGATGGGACATTATCGACAGGAAAAGGCCTTCGACTGCCTAAGGCTTGCAACCCGAGGGCAGGTCTAATATTGGGAACGAGAACACAGCACGGGGACTTTGACAGCTCATTGCTTACAAGACAGGAGCTTAAAGTGTGCATGGTATTGAGTAGACATCAGTCAGCACAAACACAGCAGTCTTAACAAGGACCCCAACAGACACTGCCATGTGCACCGTCAGCCAAATGCTGAAGACCCTTTTAAAGACGAGTGCCCCTTTCTGTACGTCAGTGGAGAGATGGGGAAAAGAAAAAGGAGGGTGAAAATGGAAAGTAAGGGGTCAGAGCAGGGGAAATAGAAAATGTAATCAACCCCCAAAGAGGTTCGGTTTGGACTGTAGGGAAAGGTTCTGGGACCGGGTCCTATTTTATCCCAGCTACTTCTCCTGCTCTTATAGATAATCTATAAGATTATTATAAAATAATCTATAATCCCAGCTGCTTCTCCTGCTTCTCCTGCTCTTATAGATAATTCGCTAGAAGATGCCTAATCAAGACTTCCATCACAAAGGGGTCTGTGAAACCTGCACGAACCCTGAGCAATATGAATTAAACCCAGGAAACTACACCCCTTAGGGACACTTTCCCCTGAATAAAGAACCTGTGATGTACCAAAAGCATTACATGTGAAAAGGGGTATTATGAATAACATCTCTGTCCGCAATTTCCTCCCTGAACTAGCTGAGCGCAAGTAAAACAAGTCTCTCATCTCTCTATCTAGCTACCTATGGCATTTCCAGTGTGCCAATCACCATGTCTGTGCTCCAACAGGTGGTTAGTATGTTTAAATCCAGTCACTTCAGTCTCGTTTGGCTCAGGAGAATAATAAGATGTTGGTATTGTCAGTGGGACCGTTCCATCTACAGTGAAGTCCATTTTTTACAGTAATAATATTAAAGGTTATTAGTGAACGAGGCATCATTCTCCAGGTGAGGAAGAGCCTGATGGCTGCATATGGAACAAATCCGGAGGAAAACTTCCAAACAGCTGCACCGGTAGGTATCTATCAAGATGTGAGCCAAGCGGACTCTTCGGAGATGCCCCAAGACAGCTAGTGCCACCTCCACTGCTGTAGCTCCATTGACTTCAGTAGAGTTACCCCAGAAGGGCATTTGGCCTGTTGGGTTTAGAGCTATGGCCTATTCCTGCCTGGGAAAGGCAGGTGTGAGAAAGGGTTGAATTGCAGATGTTTGAGACAGGAATGGCCCCTGTATGCAGAGCTGGGCAAATAACTCACAGAGGACAACTGATACATCCAATTTCATCTCCTGCTCTGGGTTCTAATCCCAGTTCTGATGTTGAACTGCTAGTGTATCACTTACTTTCTCAGAAACTCAGTTTCCCCATCGGTAAACTGGAGGGCTATTATTTGATAGCTTCACAGAGGCATTGTGAGGCTTAACTCAATAGTGTTATAAAATGCTGTGTACCTGCAAAGTATTCAGAAACCTAGGCAGTGGCATCTCTGAGCACAGGACACAGGAGTTCTGGGCTCCCAGGCCTAGGCTCTGAGTCTAGGGAGACAAACACCTTCTCCTCCTGGAATTCACAGTCATATTCCTTGTTAAAATACTGCATCAAAAAGAGTCTCATGTTTTTTTGCTTCCCTGTGAAAAATGTCACCAACCCCTCCACTGATAATATATGGTCTATAAGGTAAGGATTCCATGAAACCTACTAGTGGAAAGTTCCACACGTGGCCACCAAAGGAACTGGTAGCAAGATGTGAGGCCTTTCACGGATAGGTGTCTGGTTCCACCCCCAAACATGGCTCCAAGCTGTTTATAAGACCCTGCTACCAGCCTGTGTGAAATGAGCTGGGGAAGTCTCAGTCCAATTTCCAAGGGACATGTTGCCAGGTTACTAAAAGCCCCATTGTCATTTGTCCCCCATGCTGACAGAATCAGCAAAGAGGCCCAGGCCTGATTAGCTCTGAAGAATGATCCATTCCCAACCCCTACCCCCGCTTCTCAATTTAAAAAAAGAGCCGTGTTTTAAATGCAGCTGCGGATGGGAGATTCAATCATCATCTAGTGACTAGGGGGCATTAACAGAGCCCTGTGCACATACAAAATCTGAACCTGAGTCCATCCCCGATCCACAAACATGGTCCACAGAGATTGGCAGATTTGCAGAGCTCTAGGCATTAAGGGTCTGAATGGTATTGTAAGCATGAGGTACAATGCAAATCGGTCCAAGAAACCAAAAAATCACAGGTGGCATCTTTGCATCCAGTGCTTCCCATCTGGTGGGGTGGTGGGAAAGCAATGCACTGGAATCTTCTCGTTAAATGCTTAGGGCCATTTTTCACCTCCCTGAGTGCCTTGCCTGGCTTTTTCTCATCGTAATTTGCTAAAAGCTCTTTAACGATGAAGCCTCTTTGTCCATCTTCCATGCTCCAGTCACTGCTGACCAGGAGAGCCTTCAAAAGCTTAGCACTGGCAGCTGTTATTGATGGGATTTCCCTTGAGTGACCGGTCTGAACTAAAGCCTGTGTTTTCATAGCAGGTTTGCCAGGTTGGCGTGAGCAGTTGGGAGAGTCAAGATATTTCAGCCTGGCCAGTATGTGCTCATTCCTCCTTAAAGCCCCTCCTGGCTTGTCTGGCCTTCCTTGATACTGCAAACAATTGCTCTGCCCACTGACATCAAAGCCAGCTTCTAAACCGCTCAAAAGAACCTTGCTTTGAACGTGCTTCGGCTGCTCAGAGTAGAGGGGATCAGCGTAGATGGGATCAAACGTCATTTGGAAATTTCAAAGCCAAACCAGTTATAGATTGGTTCAAGCGAATGCAGGCCAAGCTCCTGTGTGGAGAGGGCCAGAGAACTAGGAGGGACCTGCTGTTGCAAGGAGGATGACGAGGTTGGGCTCGGATTACTGAGGTCACATTTCGGGCATTCTGAGGGTTAGGAGCGGCCTGGGCAATGCAATGCAAAAGGGGTGGTGTGCAGAGAGCGAGAACATTCCCGCTGCCCCCTCACTCTGAGCAAGGGGCTGATGCTCTGCTCTGATGAATGAAAATAACATCCTAGATGCACAGTGACTCATCCAAGCTCATGTCTGAACAAGGAGAACATGAAGTTTGATGAACTAGACTCACCCTCCAGCTCCACCTCCAAAGAAGCCAAGAAGCTCAAGAGCAGGTCAGGGAGAGCATGTTCCTTCCCTGCCTGTCGCTGGCCTGAGTCTAGGTGACCGGGTTAGGTAAATCACAAAGACGGTCAAAAGTCTCGCTCTGTGTACATGATATGGAGGTATCTGGTTTCAGCTAGTGTGTGTGTGTGCAGAGGGGATGTGGGAGGAGGGTTCATCTAGGCCATGAATACAGGTAAGAGAATCAAGTATCAGGGGGTAGCCATATTAGTCTGTATCCACAAAAACAAGGAGTCCGGTAGCACCTTAAAGATTAACAAATTTATTTGGGCAAAAGCTTTTTTTCTTTACCCACGAAAGCTTATGCCCAAATAAATCTGTTAGTCTTTAAGGTGCCACCGGCCTCCTTGTTGTTTTTTTAGGGAAGATTATGGAGACAGTAACTGGGCTGCAATGAACAAAGCACCCCTTTAAACTACGCGTCATTCTTACTTTTCCCTCCAAGATCACTATGGAGGAAATGGTTTATCTCCCTGAGGCCCTTATCTGACCCTCATCACTGGAGGCCTCCCAATTTTAATGAATGCATCCTCAGAACTCCCCTGTAAGGAAGGGTAGCGCTGCTACTATTACTCAGGTGGGGAACTGAGTCACAGAGTGACAACATGACTTATCCCACGTTCACACAGGCAACCAGTGGGGGAGCATGGAATTGAACCTACCCACAGGACCCTCCTTGGTGTTCCACAGAGTCTGTTCCTTTAGCAAAGAAAAGGAAATGTGTCTAGTAGCATTTGTAGAATGGAGATAATTCCTCGTCAGGATACCGGGAGGAGCAGTGCAGAAAGCTTTGCCTTTATTTAAGGGGCTAAAGACACTGGCTATTTATTTTTTTTATATGGCAGCATTCTTTTCATGCAACACCCTGTCTGTGTGAATTAAACAGGCCATTGGTACAAACACAATGCACACTTAGTGGTTTATTACAGGAATGTTCACAAATGCATTAACAATAAACAACAAGGATTATTCTGAGGTTTACAACATGTCACAAAACACTCCCACAAAAACTACCCACACCACATTATAAATATATAAATAGATCAACTTAAGGCTCCTAGCAAATTACCCAAGGGAAGTAACTGTCAAATCTCTACCACACGATAAACACAGCTGAGGATCTAAAGAAGAGCAAACACTGTACAACAGGGTTCCAGGGTGGAAGCAGTGTGAAAGTGTTACTGCAAAATATATTTCTCAATCCACAATTCATAAAATTTCAGGAAAAAAATATTCATCTCTGATTCCTGGAACATTGGATAAAAGTGCAATACATAAAGTCTAAACCCTCTTGGGCATGCAGAGCAGTCAGGGGATGCTGTGGTCTGTGCACCAACATTTGGTCCACAGGGTTTTGGATGGAATGTTTTCAAGACTTTAAACATTTGGGACAAGTTTCGTCCATCAACCGGCGAACAAACACTAGGCTGCGCTCACCTAACCAGTGAGGTTGCCTGCACAATGGCTTAATTTCCTCTTTGCCTGTATGTGTGCGGGTTTGAGTGTGAGTGTATGTATGTGTGTGAGTTCTGGGTCATGACAGCGAAGACAAATTGAGATCTTCATGGCCCACAGGCAGCCACGCTCCAATGTGAGCCAAATGCCGATGCTGAGGTGGTAGGATCTATGCTGAGCATATCTCAGCTGGAAGACACTTTCTAAATCTCTTACAGGGCACAATTCACCCCAGTGTATGCCCTGCACAAGGCCCTGCGTGAAGAGCATAAAAAGTGTTGCAGAGGACTTTGTGTGTGATCTCTCCACCACAGTGAATTTCACCTTTGCACACTGATCAGGGAAGTCACTTACTCAGTATACTGGTGCTCATCATTGGCTTAGAGTTCAAGGAATCTCTCAGGCTACTTCCCAACAGGCTCCACTCCCTATATTTCTCCTTTCACTCTGCATGTGTGTGACAAAGGTAGGAGAGACTGGGACCTTTGGTGCAGACATTATTGATAAGAGTCTTGGAGGTTTTGTCCACAGAGCTTCTTATCCCTGGTCCTCTGCTTCCACAAATATTCTGTCCACCTTCAAATGGGCAGCTAATATTAGCCTGCATAGCAGCAGTGTGTCACCTCCAGCCAGTAATGCTGATAATCAGGACTGCCTTGAGCCAATGCTAATGCTACTCCATGAATTGCTTCTCAAGATCGTGACTCCTATGATCATGCTTCAGCCAACTGATGCACGTCACGTCCTTTGACTAACACAATCTCCAGCAGTCCCTGGAGCCAGAGATACGTTCTCTACTGGATGAGACTGCCTGCCTGGCAAAATAGCAGCAGCTGAACTAGGATACTCAATGGGGAGGTTCAGATACTAAAGCAAAACCAAGCTAGAGTCTTTGCTTCCTATAGCTACTAAAATTTGCTGAACGCTTTGCTCCTAATGACTGTCCCTTAGGGTCAATTCACATTCATCGATCAGCGGATCACTGCTTCAGATATGAGTGGGAATAGTGTCGAGAAGAACCATGAAAAATAATGACCCACTAGGTATTTTCTGGCCCTAACTGCCTGCAACACACGCACAAAATATCAAGCAATAAAGTGCCAAAGAGGAAGGTTCTCTTAATAATGCAGCAAAAGCTCTGATGATGAACTGTTATCTCGAAGACCCATTTCATGGCAATTCCATACAGTTACTGGAAACTGCAGACACATACGTGCATCCACTGGTGCAATGAGAGGTAATTCTATAAGACACAAATCCTTCTCCCAGTGGGTGTGTCAGTCTGAGCTACATGTGCTCCAGAAGGGGAACATCCCAGCTACACTGCCGGAAACAAGCGAGCCTGCCTGCATTACACTGGCAGCTGAGACTATACTGAGGATGTATCAAATGGCATCCATGGAATTAGGTGGCCAGAGCCATTCTGAGGGGCAAAACCCAAGCATGAGCTAAGTGACCCAGCAGAATGTTTATGTTTCCATGTCCTGGGGAGAGCGGTGAAGTTATTTTCATCTCCCAGTAGATGTATTTGTCATCTAGGGGAACAGACAAGGTGGCTGAGGTAATATCTTTTACTCTGACCTTGAGAAAAGCTCTGTAGAAGCTCAGAAGTTTGTCTCTTTCGGAAGTTGGTCCAATGAAAGATATTCCCTCACCCCCTTTGCCTCGCTAATATCCTAGGATTGGCATGGCTATAACAACACTGGAACAGTGTGCGCTGTCAGATGCACAATAGGCTGGGGATTAAGGAATCCTAAAGGCAAGCACTGATGTGAAAGCTCAGTTCTTAGATACTAAGGTGACTGGTGCGATATAAATAGCTATGATACACAGGTCACAATAGATTTGAATGGGCTATCGTGGTTTATTGTCCCAATAATCAATGGACTGTCTCACAGAATTCCATGACAGTTTTATTCTATTATTTTAAAACTACCATTAAAAGGAAAAAATTAAAACACAAAAATGGCAAGCACAGCAGCACTGAAGGTTTGAATGAGATTTTCAAAGCAAGGAAATTCTCGGTTAAGACTTCTCTTCAACTCTTGACTCTCCCAAAACAGGGCCATTGAGTCTAAGTCTTCCTTGCTATGGTTTGTGTGCACCAGTCCCTTAACATTCCTTTAGTTTTTGTGTTTTTCCTCTAGTCTCACTGCTGAAGTTCTAAAACAATTTAAACAAATGGTCTGTTTGGCACGATCTAGTGGTGAAAGCTAGGCAGTGCCCTGTCACAGACATTACGAGAACAAAGTGAGTCTCATGAATTTACTTAAGATTGTGTTCTCCTGCTAAGAATTGCCTGAAAAGCACATTTTCAGTCATAGATGGAGTGACGTGCATCTCCAGGCAAGCGCAGGCTCTTAGAAAAGGAGCATATAAGTAAACGGTCTAATAAAATCTCACCACCCGTAGGAAAAAGTTTTGGGGTGCTGGATATTTTTAATTTGCTACTGGTGCCAACGTACTAGACGTGTGATGTTACAAACTTCTGAGACCGACTGCTAAAGGACTGTATTCCGTGTCAAATTTCCTTAGAAAGTTTAAAATTCAATTAAAAACCTTTTAAAAATACAAATGGTCTAAATGCAGATTTGGGAAAGGTAGTGAGTCCTACACTCCAATTAGAGGACCCTCCCAGCAGCTCTGTTTAACTGGGGTTCACCCACATAGGGATTTATTGGCAAAGCACATGGCTGGTTGGTATGACTCTCATCCTTTCAGTCGGATCAATGAAAAATGCTGCATGATATTTCTTTATGTCCTGCACTGGAAGACAGCAATAGCTAAAAGGACTCAGCGCATGGACATGATCACTCAGTAGGTGGGAATGGGGAAGTGAAAGCAGATCCAAAGATTCCACCCAGAAAGGCTTAAGGTCCACACCTTCTCTCCTCCATGACCGACTCCTTTTAAATTGATTGTATCTTGGCAATGTTTTAGTTCTACAGGTTTGAAAGGAGCTCCACCGTTCTCTGCATGAACATCATAAATGGATCAGCTCTGCTGACGCCCACCCAGCAGTTTAGCACTAATACAAAGGTGCAGTCCAACGGGGCATCTGCCTCATTTCTGATATGGTACATGACATTCAAATCCCATAGCTGAGTTGCAGAACAAGGAAAAGTGCATCCAGTGGTGGGGTGGAGCTTGACTCATGAAAAACAAAATTCTACTTGATGCTAAAATAAGTCACATTTCAGACCCGGAAATGGACCCTCAGAGGATTCATTCAAAGATAGCTCGGCATAAAAAAGTGCTGACGTGAGGTGGCGTTGGGTCCTTGGGGGGTGGGGAGGGGAGGGGTTGTCTGTCATGTCCCACAGTGAGTAAATGGAATATTGGGCTTGAAATGCACAGTAACAGCAGCATCTCATGCCAAGGCCCACTCCGCCAACCACTGCTCACACTTGGCTCGTTCTTCCTCTCTCTCCAGGGTCTTGGTTTTGCTCGGCATCTCCTCTCCTCCACTACTAAACAATGCTTCCTGGCTCCTCTCCTCTTCCTCTGCCCGGATAGTCTTGTCCTTCAGTTCCTGGATCATCTCATCCAGTTGGTGCACAACACGTTGAGGGACCCAGTTGCTATCCAGAGAGGTCAGAAAGGGGTCCGGGGCACTCACCTCAATCAGTTCCTTCCTGGTAGGGATCTGCAGGTAGTAGGCATGCAGCATCATTCTGTACGGGTCACTGTCCTTCTTAAAGCTGTACGTGAAGTCTCCCACTATGGGGTGTCCAGCAGCACTGCAGTGAACCCGGAGCTGGTGCGTCCTGCCTAAATGGAACATGGGAATGAAAGCGTAAAGGGTACAGAATTCAAATATTGCCACTGAATCCCTGGCTCTTGACACCCGTGCTGTTGGGAGAGAATGCATCATACTCTTTGACCGTTGGAGACTCAGGCTCAAGACCCATTTTAGGTCATGATTGACAATGAGTTTGATTTTCACTTCATCCTAGCCCTTAAATGCTTCTGGTCCACACTGCACAACCAATCACAACAGTGGAGAAAAGGCCCAGGACTGCAAATGCCAGCTGAGTAGAGTTTCTCCCTGCAGGATATCCTGCTCCTTCTCTCTAGCTCTCTTGCCTCAGAGAGAGACTCAATATTTTAGCTGATGTGACCCACCCAGCACCATTGTCAAGGTGAGTCAGCAGAAAAGCTCTGCTTCCTACTCAAGGCCCTACGGCCTGGCTTTCCCTAACATAAGAAACAGTGCCATGCTGGGGTTGCCTCAGCCCTCTAGCACTTACCCGTCAGTGGCTGTAGAAGCACTTTAGTTACCGGGTCACCACTGTATGAACCATGCTCAAGGACGCTTAGCTCTGACTGGCAAGGCTTTGGATTTTCACAGCCTAAAACAAGGTGGGAAATAGGAGTTCAGCCATATCCGTCATAGCTGCCAGTCTCATGAGACAAACAATCATGATAACAGTGCAAGGAAAGGATACTGGGTCTGATCTATGAGCAGGCTTACCTTCTGTCCCTTCAATACACATCATGTGGGTCATGCCCTCTGTCGTGTTCTTGCCTATGGCATAACGGATTGTCATTCTGCTTTCGCTCACATGGCCCCTGACCTGCAGCACAGAAGAGTTAGTTAGTTAGTTAATGGGACCAACCAACCCCTGAAACTCAGATCAGAACAATTCCAGGTCACTGAAAAAAACAAAACCCAGTAATAAATTGCAATTTAACAAACTTGGAACCTCTTCTGGGCCATCGACTCTGGGCACAACTGTTCCCCCAAGAAAACGGAAGCTTGACACAAAAATCAAGCTCACACAGAAGAAGGCAAAGTCCCAGCCCCAAAGAGCTTATGATCTAAGGTTTCGATCCTGGAACTGACAGTGCGCACGCAGACCACTGCATCTCTGTAGAGCCCATTGGACTCCAACGAAGCTACTATGTGCTGTCACTTTCAGATTCAGAACCTGAGTACCCGATTCTACATGTCAATGGCTGCAGCATCCGTCTGTTAATACGACACAGAAAATACAGTTCAGACACAATTCGCACAAAGAATACCCACTCTGAAAGCAATACTAACATACGCACGTATATACACACTCACATATATACAGTATATATAAAATCTTGGGTGAATTATCATAGAGACTGTTGATCGAGTGCTTCCTAACACCTGCAACATTAACAGTGAGTATCAATAATTATCTCCAGAAGCAAGAACAGTGCTTCCTAAGATGCCTCTGTGAGGAAATGTTTGACATCCCTCAGTTCTGCTGGACAAATTGATTCTGTCTCAGAAGCAACGCCAAGTTACATTTACTCAACATATGTTCGTTTTCTCCTGCTACACCATCCAAATGTCACTGATAATAAGCCGTTTGTCTGCAATTGGTTCTGAATTAAGGACTCAGCCAGATTGCTAGGCAGATAATTCCCCTCAGCTCATAGCTATAAACATAAAACCATATTCACATAACGGCTGTCTCTGAAACATCTGGGGCTAACAACAGCCAACAGTGGGAAAGGAGTTCCTTGCTCAGTATGAAAAAGGGACATTGCATACTGGAGCTGATCTTTGGCATTTCTTTCACTCCTGTCTCTTTAGTGTCTATTTTAAGCATATGGTTAAATCACATCGACTTCAAAGTTAGACATGTGCTTAAATGCTTTGGTGAGTCAGGATGGAAGAACTAATTACCATCTTTTTTCAACTGTGCTCGCTGTTGTTATTAAAAAGCAGAGATTAGAAACGTTTCATGAAAACCGAAGTTCAAAAGAGAATAACACACAAGAGCACAGGCAATCACACATGGTTATCCTCAGCTACTAAGACGAAGGAATCCTTGTATTTAAGGAATTCAATAATCTTGGTGTATTCCCCCACCTCAACCCGGCTGCCTTCACTCAAGATTGCTTCAGAATCAAATTGTTCTGATGTCTGCAGCGCCACATCGCCTCACGGAAAACCCTCTTCAGGGCCAGCATCATGTGCCTCCACTTACGTAGAAACACACAATACAGAAAAAGGGCACAGCTCATGGTCCATTTTGCTTGCTGCCTAAAGAGCTGGTGCCACAGTGCATGCTTGGAAAATTCACAATGGGAGGGTCAACATGAACTTTCTACAACAAGAAATAATGGCCTGCCTGCTGGAAATTGCACCTCAACCAAAAGCCAGCAGAGATTTTATTTGACCAAGCTAGGCATTAGCTCTGCAAAGGGCAGAATACTAGGCATTCAACAGCAAGGTCTGGGATCCTCCAGGTGTAGAGACTTGGCACACCCAAGAAGGAGCCCTAGTGACATGATCAGTGACAGATTTAAAAAAACCCTCTCCCAAATCTAAAGCTCCTGGGCACAACTGGCCTCGGGGTCAGGAGATTAATGCAGACAGGTCACAGGGAAACCATCATGACCCACAGCCTAGAAAAAAGCTGAGCGTGGGCAGCCCCGAGCACCACTGTGGGCCTGTCTTTTTGGCTGAGATTCCTCAGGGCTGATGCTGGTCAGGTTCGGAGAACACTCCCCCTTCATGTGCGACAGGCATTGCTCTGAGCACGCTCAGAGATGTAAACCTGACGTTAGATGCACAGCTGGATAGCAGGGGTGAAGGCAGGGAGAGGTTTTCCTCTGTGCTAGTCACGGCGGCAGCAGAAATCACCATGTTAAGAGAGACGGAGGGATGAGGACAGACCATGGGCAGAGGATCCATGGTCAAAATTGAAGGAAAGGACAGACCCATTGTAACTAGTCTCATTCTCCAATAAACACGTGCTGACCTGTACAGCGCAAACAGCTGCAGAGACAAAAAGTTCCATTAACTCAAGACATGAAACATGCAGCCTGGTCAGACTCTGATTGGCAAGTATGGAGCTAGGATCAACCTCTGCATCGGTTTTTGCTTTCTGAGACCCTTCGTCCGGAAATGCTACTCTTGATGGGGCGATTCCACAGCCCCTAGAAGGAAGGGTCAGAGAAACCAGTATGGGCCCTGAAACCTGGAGCAAATAGGAAGCGGGAGGATTAGAATGTTTAAAAATTAAGTCAGTCCCCGATCTTACTCTGAGGTGTTAGTCAAGCCTTTTGGTTTAGTTCTAGCACCTCATCACCGGTGCTGCTGCTGAACAGCTGTGAGCAAGATGTGCCGTCAGAATCCCAACCTTCATCAAAAATGGCTGAGGACACACCACCAGTTTATACGCCTCAGAGAGTAACACTGCCATTAAAAGGGCAGGATGCAATGAATGGTGGCCGAGAAGACATGGACCATGACAAAGCCCATGTAGAGGGGGCTACGCTTACCAGAGCGAGGTAGGCCTTGGTCACCATCCGTTCCTTAAAACACTTGTACGCGCTACCAGCAGCCGTTTTATTGAGAGCAACGCAGAGGGCCCCACTGGTGGAAAAGTCTAGCTGGTGGCAAAACCTAGGAGAGACAGATAGTGCAAGGGAGGGTCAGAAACACCCTCCATGGGATTCTGAAAAGCCACACCTGGCTCTTTCACCCATACAGCAGAAGTCTGGTGTAACAGTTTAAATGTGGGACATTGACTCTGGGTGCCTAACTCCCATAGGCTCCTTTGAAAATCCCACCATAAAAAGCTAACCTATGGTGCTCAGGTACATTTAAGTACATGCTGGATCTTGGCCCAAGTCCAGGCCCACACCAAGAGCTCTGAAGATGCAATGCCTTATGTAAGTACTCAGCATATTATCAAGACAACCCATTCTTAAAGGGACACTGGCAACTTGAATTTGCTTTTACTGGAATAGTTACAGTTAATCCCCATTGCTGATAGAGCACCATTTCAATGGCATGTCTTGTACTTTATTTATATATATTAACTGTAAGTGCTTTTAATTCTTGGTTCGTTTTTTCTGTAGTGCCCATTATCTCAGTATCTAGGGCAAGCTGCTCAGAGGATGGAGGCTTTCCCCTGAGATGGAGCCCCGCTAAAGTCAAAGGGATTCCGAATGGCCCAGTAGTCAGCCCACCTGGAGCAGTACTTAGGCCTTCATCCTCAAAGGCGCATAACTTCTAATGATTTCAATGGGAGTTAGGTGCCTAAATACCATTGAGGATCTGGGCTTCAGTGGATAATTTAGATACACCAAGCACTGACTGTACGCGATGGGATTCCGCTCTTTGCCGGTCCCAGGTTTCAGGAGCAGTTCTAGCTTTACTTTCTCCCTCTTTCCCCTTCTCTTTGCTTTCTTGGCTCCTGTTACAGTGGGACACAGTTGTATCTGGGAGCATGTTCTGTCTGAAGTTGGCCAGGTTTTGGTTCAGAAGAATCTGCTCTGGTAGCTCATTTCAAAGTCGACTGCCCCGGCCTGTGAACGTTTCATCTCTCGCTCTCTAGGTCCTAGTCTTGCAAGCTGCGTGTTCCTGGGACATCACAGCTGTCTCGGAGAGGACATGTACTGGGATAACATCTCTGTTAAGCTGAGATGAACGTTGCCCTTCTGTGCTCACTTACCTGAAGCCATAACACGTGTCTGGGTCAGCCAGCTCTGGGAAACGGTACTTCAGCTGGCTCTGCAGGGTCAGCTTCTCATACCACATCTTGCTGTCAATGCGAACATCCCAGTGCTTGTTGACCACAATGAAGTCAGAGCTCTGGTAGAGGATGGACAAATTATCAATGCTGCCTGGCTCCATGGCTCTTTGAAGGGAAGTAAGCGTTCCACCTCGGGAGTGTGCTCTTTCGTTTATAAAATCCTTAAAAACAAAACAAAACAAAGCATCAGAATTGATCAAACATACACTGGACTGCTAGGATGCGGTGCAGAAGCACTGCCTCACTCCAGCTGTTGAAAGCTTCACACCTCCCTTCGTCCACCCTCTTCGACTGTTTGTTACACCCACCTGATGTGTCTTCTCAAAGAAAGAGAGAAAGCTCCTTGGGGCAGGGACTGTCTTTTATTGTGTTAATACAGCAACAATGACTCATTGGAGCACTATCGCAACACAGGTAATTAATAATAGTGAGTGCACCCACCTGTTGTGGGATGTACAGCGATGTGGTGATGTTAATAGATTCCCCGCTTCCAGCTGTGTACAAAGGGCAGTGAACCCTCTCACATCTACTCTCTATGCAACATTTGGGAGTCACAATACACTGCACTTGCTGAACTTCAGACAGGCTTTTCCACTGGCCATGATTGAAAGGATGCTGTCAACACAGACTAGACCCCGAATTTAGACAGAGTAAAGCAAAGCTTCTACAAAACCCAATAGAAATGTTACTGTGCCATTAAAAATGTATAATCCATGTGGAAAAGTGATTCAGAAATATATATGTGCTGATCATCTCTATATTGTCTGAAACTGAAAAACTGCAGCCCTAAAAACAGAAGTGAAAGTCACTTCATCGATCAATGCAAAATGTAAACAAAAACCATCCCGAGTGAAAGGTTTTAAAATCCTTTCAGTTATTACAACCTAAGGCTACCTCTTTGCACTACAGAAAAGAACTGCTGGCACCTGATTCAGTGTTGTCAGTAATATAGGCAGAGAATGGTTTTTTTACAACAGATGATTTTAAATTGGAGGGTGTGCATTTAACGTCAGAAACCAGTGCGATGGGCACACAACGTGCGTTGTGCTCCTTCATCTCCGCATCACGTATTGATTTTTTGATAAAAAATAAATCACCTGCTGTTCAGGCTGAATGACTGGAAATGGAAAAGATTCTACCCGCTAACCCATCCATCACCCGCAGAGCACAATACAAGATTGTCCCCTATACAGTATATTCTCCTGGATAGTTTGAGCGCCTGCCAAAAACAAGGCTTGCTTTGGTAGCAGTCAGCATCCAGTGATGTACAGCAGCAGAAAAGAAGGATGCAGGCCCCAGTTGTTGTTGGTACCCACATCCCGTTGTGGCCCACATATAACAACCCCCTTCATCCACCGCTTCCTGTCACTGACCCCTCGCAACGGCAGACGCGCCAGCGGGGGGGGGGGGGAGGTGATTATTAATTGATGATGAGGCCGATTTAAGGATAACGTGCCAGCGACAGCCCTTAGCTGAGTCAGTGCGTCCTCCTGCCGCCCACAGCAGGACTTCTGAGCAACTTCTTCTTGAGACAGCTGCTCCAGCTGCAAAAACAGCACAACCAAAGGGGTGACGGTCCCTGCAGGGGACAGAAGGGAGGGAAATCGTGCAACCGCCCCCCCGCTTTGCGCTGGCCCAAGAGGGTCCCCAGCAGCGACAACCTGCTTCCAGCCCCCACCCCCGAAATGCACCGAGCGCGACCGACCTACAGCTGCTGCTGCCGCTGCTGCCCTGCGCCCGGGGCTGGCGGAAAAGCGCCGCAGCTACATTGTTTCCAGCCGGGAGCGACACGAGCCAGAGCCGCGGCGCGTGAAGGCCGAGGCAGCCAATCAGCGGCTCGCGAGGCGGCGGGATGGAACGTTACCCGGAAGGGCATGCGCGGCGCGCGCCCGGCTTCCAATTCCAATTGCAAGGGGAGCGCGGGCTGGTGGCGGTGCAAGGCTGGTGCGTGGGGTGCAGGGCCCCGGGAGGGGAGCGGAGCGGAGCTCGCGGCCCGTCTCATGGAGGAGCCGGAGCTGTATGGCATTGAAGATGAGTTCGATCAGCAGTTTGCAGACGAGCTGGAGGTGCTGGCAGAGATGGAAGGTGGGTGGCGCTGTGTGTCCAAAAGCGGCTGCTGGTTTGTTTGTGATGTGTTGCAGTCATGCTTGCACGGGGGGGTGGGAGAGAGACACCCCCCCACCCCTCCGGTCTCTGGCAGAGCTGAGTTCAGGATGGCAAAGCCTGGGTTGCCTGATGTATCAGGAGATTCAGCCTTGATCTATCAACCACTTGCCCCAGGAAGGGGTTTCTCATGTTGTGGCGTTTACTTAATGTCCTTGTACATAGTGTTGGTCTTGGATGTTGACTATGCTCCCTGCAGGCTTTAAACTTGAGAAACAATGAATCTTAGCTGAGGGTTTTACATGGTAATAATGTGCGTGGTACATTTCTCCATACAATCACCAATACTGAGGTTCCATCTCCCTGGGGTGAGCAACCATGTCCAAACGTGCTTGTAGCTGGACTGACCTGGAACGTGGCTTGCCTTGCAAATGTAGATGGAACCCAGATGGATTTTAAAAGAAACCTGTTCAAGCTCAGTTGGGCTAAAGGACCAGCTGCTTTAGTTCTATGCCCGCTGGCTGGCTGGTGTTTCTGGCTGGCCAGTGTTGCAGTCTGGTTTGGCATCTGCTCAGCTAAAATCAGGCTTATTCATGGCCACTTCCCCCAAGCAGATGGGGATCACATCATCATATTGTCTTTTTTAAAAAACATCTTTTTCAGATGTCCCATCTCAACCGTCAGCCCCCAAAGTCTCCCAGCTCCGAAGCAGAAAGCAGACATTTGAAGAAGCTCTCACAGCCGGGGATGTGGTTAAGGACTCTGTCGCTCTAAATTGCGAGCCAGACCAGGAAAAGGACTCTCAACACCAGACAAATGCCGTGAAGAGCACTGGAGCTAACTCTAAGAAGCGGCATCTAGAGCGTATTCTGCATGAATCTAAGGAGGAGGAGTGTGCAGAGAGCTTGCCTCCTCACCAGCCTCCTGCTGTGCTCAGTATGTGTTGGAAATGCTCCTTGGTTACGTGTAGGAGAAGGCCTTTTTGTGCCTCCCTTTGCCTCCACTTGGTGGTGTACCTTAAATGCTCTTCTTAGGTGCTGATCCCCTTTGCAGCTCAGGCTATTGGCGTGTCGCTGGATTGGCCAGTTTGTCATGTTTGTTCTGCTCTACAGGGTAAAGCAGATGCCTGCCGCCCTTCTCCCAAGCCCATGTTCCTCTTTGAGGCAACTGATATTCATTTCTCAGGGCGTCCCAAAGGTGGGCAGGCCATTTCACTGAAAAAATTTACTGTATGGAATTTCTCTCATTCAGGAAACATTAGTGTGTGTGCTAGCAGAACGATCTTGGAAACCTGGACTTCCAGTTTCTGTTCCTGTCTCTGTTGTTGACTCTCTGGGCAAGTCAGTTTGCCTTACTGTGCCTCAGTTGCCTGTCTGTTAAAAGGGGATATGAAGCCCTGTTCACTAATGCTTATAAAGTGCTTTGAGATCCTTGGATGAAAAGAGTTGTATTAGCTCTCAGTAAATACCCTGCTTTGATCGACATTCCCTCCCCCGCTTCCCTTTGTGTCAAACAGCTCCTAAGCCAAAGCGACGAAGACTTGAAGCTGTTAAGAAGCTGAACTTTGATGTGGAGGATAAAGTGGCCTCTCCTGATTTCCCCCAGGATGACATTACCCCGCCTCCTTCCCCTGGGGACTGCTCCAAACCACAGACTGCCAGGTTAACAGGATTTGAATCCCTTTCTTGTTATTTTGTCACTGTTGTGAGGAAGGCCCTTGACAGTCAGTCATTTTAAATCTTGGCGCTAAACTTATGCAGTAAACTAAAGGTCTTTGGAAGCTTGGGGTCAGATGTCTGTTTAGGTTACAAGGGAAAACTAATGGGGTGGCTTTATCCTAGTGTCTTTTTGTGTCCACTTCACAGAACTAACAACACAGGCAGTTTCTGCTCAGGAAGACCCCTCGCTGTCTAAACCTTTGTACTATACTCATTGCAGTGATATCCAAGTGCCTTATGTGGGCATGTCAGGAGCACGAGGTCAGGTTCAGGGACTTTGACAGGGAGGGAAGAGGAGGACTGGACTAACAGGAGATGAGGGGAGTCACGGTTGAGGGTCAGCAGAGTGGTTTATGGAGGGGACTGTAATATCAGGACAGAAACTGTGCAGGTGACTAGACTACAAAGTGCTGCAGACCAGCGTGTAGGTACATTGGCAGAGCTGTGTGGAGGGTGCCCAGTACTAGAATAGCTGGGAATGCTGCCTGGCAGGCTTTGTGTGGATGACAGAGCTAGGTTGGGGGAAGTTGGCACAGTATTTTCCAGCTTGTATTTATTGCCACTTTCTGGTGACATAGGCCCATGAAATCTGTTTTTGAGCATATTAGATTCTAATGTTTTGGTTTTGAAATAAGTTTTGGTACTTTGAGTTTAGCTTTCTGGGAATGTGATTTCATGGGCACTTTCTCTTGTGTCCCTGTGTTAAAGGAATCCAAAGTTCCTGAGCCCAGATAGCCTGGAAGTGAGCGACATGGATCTGCTACACATGACACCACCCCTTGAAAAGGACCCGAAACGGGTTCTCAAGCGCCCACCCATCCTGGAGGACTACGTCAATGTGACTTCTTCTGATGGCACCAGAGTCTTCATGGTTCTGAAGGAAGATCACTCCAGAATTGGAGTGGAGGTAAGATCTGGCAACTGGAGACTGGGCTGGGTAGGTTTGTTCTGTGGCCTCCAGCGTAGTGATGGAAGCTCAGTACTCTAGAGTCTCTTGCTAGGGGTGAAATATGAACCTGTGTTTTGTAAATACTAGTGCAGTCTCTGATCTTTACAGCTCCCCAACTCTCTGGGCTGGAATGCACAAAGACCACTTCATTTACTGGGGGTTCCTTTTTCCTACCTAAAGCAGCAAGTGTCTGAAGAGGTATGGTACCCGATTCCTATTTCTAGCTCTTCCTCTCAGCTCGTAATTGATATTTCTAGGGTCAGGCATCAACGACCTGAATTCTCAAGTGTTTGTTAATTCTGGGTGCCTCGATCTTTAGTTTCGATACAGCTTCAGCTGCTGCAGTTCTGACTGTAGTTTATGGAACATGTGAAAGAATTAAGCTATCGCTGTGTCAAGCTGGGTACCTAGAATGAGCAGACATGCCTGAACATCAAGGTTCTAGATGTTCTGAAGTATCGCCAGCAGCTGCATTTTGCTGATCTGCTGCTTGCTTCCCATTTGATGGTAGAAGTTAGAGATGGAAAAAGACTGGGATAACATTTCCAAAAGAACGTGAGTGACTTAGAGCCAAAATCCTGTTGGCTTTCAATGAGAATTAGTCTCCTGAATTCCTAAGTCACTTTTCACAATGGGATGTAGTCACTTACATGCTTTTGAAAATGTCACCCCTAGTAAATTTATTCCCGGCACTATGTTCTTAAGTGCTTTGCCCTCTTAACATGAATCAAATAATGTGTGAGATTGCTTCTCTCACTTCCTTTTGAGTCTGTTCTGTTGGACTAACCCTTCTCCCTCCTTTCCCATATGAAATGTTTGGTTTCCAGGCATGGCTCCATTTAGATTACCATCAAGAAAGCAGATCCTTAAGGGGCGTGGTCTCCAGGCAGAACGAGCACCATGCAAATTGACCGCTAGCTAGGTCTTTAAGACGATCTGGCTGGATGTCCAGTGTGTGTCCATCACTGGTGATCCAAGGTTTCATTGGTCACTTTCACCTCAGCGGCAGAAAAGCTTTTGGCCATTTCAGCTACGAAGACAATTGACCAGATTGTTGCAGGTGCTCCCACTTCAGTGTAAACACTCTCAGGATGTGAACTCGCCAGCCCCAGAGGGACCATATAGATTATATCAAACAACAAATTTACATGATTCATTTTTCTTACTTGTGTGGATAGAACACTGAGATCAGAATGAGCTAGGAGAGGGTAGCACTCTTTAAATTAGCTTTTTTTGTATATGGTAGATTGAAAAACCTGGTTCTTCAGAATTGGCCAGACGGCCTTGAAGAACATGCAGTGTATGAGAGCCCAGCCTCATTCATACTTGCACCAAAGGACCCATCAGGTGCAGACAGATTGTTTTATTGCAAGCACAGACAGAGACCCGTTGAAAATGTAGCCTTAAATATAGTGTCCCTGAACAGCCAGGTCTGGAACATGCCTACCAGGGGAAGTGACATATTTTAATATATGGATTTTAATTCTTAGAATAAAGCAAAATAATCTAATCTCAGCATAACCTCCTTGCCATCCTGCCAGGCAAAGAGCATTAATTATGAAATCCTTGCTAAGTCACCAGCCATGTATTAGAAAGAGCAATTCTGACCCCCATCGCACTTCTGTTTGTTTTTAAGCGTCGGAGGCGGGTTTTGGAGGCATCGCAGCAGCTGACCGAAATATTAAACAGGTAGGTCATTTTGGCAATTCTCCTCCTGTCCTTGTAGCATCTACTGCCAGGGTTCTCACACGTCACTCTCTGGTACCACTTCCATCAGCACAATGAGGCTTCTGTTGGGATTGAGCCGCTGACGCTGCCTGCTCATTGGAGCCTGCTCCAGAATGTTTCTTTAAGTCGAAGAATGGCCTTGTGGTCCAGCGTGTGAACTGGAAGTCAGGAGATCTGGGTACAATTCCCAGCTCTGCCACAGATTTCCTTGGGCAAGTCACTTAATCATGCCATACCTCTGTTCTCCAACTGTAACACAATAATCCTTTTTCACCGGTGGTTTGCCTCTCATGTCTGTGTAGACTGTGAGCTCTTGGAGGCAGAGACGGTCTCTTACTAAGTATATGTACAGCAGCTAGCGCAGTGGGACCCTGATCTCAGATGAGGCCTCTAGGTGTTCCTTTAATAATGTTACCAGTGAGGTCCAGCAGAATGTATTCTTGGCCCAATGCTATTCAAGATTTTTGTCAATGACCTAGAAGGAAACATAAGATCATCACAGATAACTGCAGATGACACACAAATTGGGAGTGTGGTAAATAATGAAGAAGGCAGGTCATTGATACAGAGCGATCCGGATCACTTGGTAAGCTGAGCGCATGCACACAATATGCATTTTAGTATGGCTGTATGTAAATGAATCCACCTAGGAACAAAGAACGTAGGCAATACCTGCAGGATGGGGGACTGTCTCCAGGGCAGCAGTGACTCTGAAAATAATTTGGGGATGAGGGTGGATAATCAGCTGAACATGAGCTCCCAGTGCGATGCTCTGACCAAAAGAACTAATGTGATCCTGGGGTGCATCAACAGGGGAATCTCCAGTAAGAGTAGAGAGGTTATTTTACCTCTGTATTTGGCAGTGGTGTACCACTGCTGGAATCCAGTGCTACAAACGTGTCATGCAAATGTCTGTCTTCACTTTCTGGTAACATTGTAAATAAGAAGAAGGCAGCATTATCCCCTGTAAATGTAAACTTGTTTGTCTTAACAATTGGCTGAACAAGAAGTAGGACTGAGTGGACTTGTAGGCTCTGAAGTTTTACATTGTTTTGTTTTTGAATGTACTTATGTAACAAAAAATTCTACATTTGTAAGTTGCACTTCCACGACAAAGCGATTGCACTACAGTACTTGTATGAGTTGAATTGAAAAATACTATTTCCTCTGTTTCTCATTTTTACAGTGCAAATATTTATAATAAAAATATAATATACACTTTGATTTCCTTTACAACACAGAATACAATATATATGAAGAAGTAGACATCCAAAATACTTAATAAATTTCGATTGGTATTCTATTGTTTTACAGTGTGATTAATCGTGATTAATTTTTTTGAGTTAATTGTGTGAGTTAACTGCGATTAATGGACAGCCCTAAAAAATACCCACAACCCCATTACCTCTATTTATCCAGTGCAGTCTGTGATCTTTTGAAAAACCTCAACACTGGCTAGGCAGCAGTTGCTCAGTGAGCTAGTATGGACCTGCCATAACCCGGGGCAGTAAGAGAAATGCGGTGAAGGGAGAGCTAACTGCTCAGGTGCCTGGATTAAGTTAGCTAGATTTAGGATCTCTTCATAGAATCTCAGGGTTGGAAAGGACCTCAGGAGGTCATCTAGTCTAACCCTCTGCTCAAAGCAGGGCCAATACCCAATCTTCTGTCCTTTGAGTGCTGGGTGTTTTGAATCTAGGCTAGTGTTTCTATTTCTATGATGACTATTGCCTGATCTTTCCTTTGACTCTCGTACAGGCTCTCATGGGTTGGGCACTTTGTGCTCTGAGGTTTTTAATCTCTGCCATGTTTCTTGCAGTCACCTCCATGGAGAGGCTGAAAATGAAACCTCTGAGCCTAACGAGGAAACAGAAGGTGCTGACGATGAGGACGAATCTGCGCTGCACTGCCTGTGGGTCGACAGATTTACTCCTAGACACTACACGGAGCTGCTCAGTGATGATGTAAGATCGCTATATAAAGTAGACCCGATGGGGTTTTTTGATGATAGTTCTTTAATCCTGGGGGTTTCTGGTGCCAAATTATTGTTTGTGTTATAGCAGCTCCTGGAAACCCCAGCTGAGATCAGGGCCCCATTGTGCTAGATGCCGTTCATAGACATAGTGAGAGACGGTCTCTGCCCCAAAGAACCTAGCATTTAAGTGGCAAAGTGAGGCACTGGGGGGGAGGGAAAACAGGCAGAGAGGTGGGAAGGGACATGCCTAGGATAAACCAGCAGACCAGTGACAGAGTTGCACATAAAACATAGGTCTCCTGATTCCTAATCCAGTGCTGGGCCCACTAGATGATGCTTGCACCTCCAAACCCAGATGGCATCTTCAGTTCAAGAAGATTAAAATGTCATATGTCTGAGTTAGTTAATTATATCCATGTAGTGAGACACACAGAGAGAGTGTGTGTATTGAGGTGTGGAGAAATCCCTATGGCCTCCTGAAGGCTCGAGTCTGATCTGCTCAACTCTGGTAGTTTCATGTGCACACAGAAAAGAACGTCCAACGAGATCTGTGCAGTCCATAAACAGTAGCTTTTTAAGCTACAAAGGAGGATGCTTTCAGCTCAGACATGTGCAAGAGACACTCCTATCTACAGTTTCTCATTTTCTGCTCAGGCAGATCCTTCAAGCGCCATTGATTATTTATCCTGCCTCCTTTCCCCCTCTGTCGTTCAGTACACAAATCGCTGCCTTCTGAAATGGCTGAAGCTGTGGGACATGGTGGTTTTCGGGAAGGAAAAACCCGTGAAAAAAACAAAACCGAGTGCTGATGCCCACCCTCCATTCAAACAGCTCAAGGAACAGCAGAACAAATGGAGAAGTAAGGCACAATTCACAGAAGAGATTCTGGAAGCTGAGCTGGATCAACACATGAGACCCAAATACAAGGTGCGGGTTAGCAGCTTGGTTCCTCCTCTTCCAGCACAGCCCTGAGAAATTTGGATTTACTTTTTAGAATTTAAGTGAATTCTTGGGGTTTTCCTGTCAACTGCTGCTTGCTCTTGCATTTTGCAAGTTTAAAAAGTGGGATTGCAGCTGGGGTGAAAGGAGATTGTTCCAAGCACAGGCAGATTAAATGTGCTAGCTGCAACTTGGCGCATACTTGTGCTTGTCCTGTAGTTCATTCTTGTCTTCTGAAAATCACCTCCACTAGAGGGTGACATTACATACACTTAAGGTGCCACAGGACACTCTGCTGCTTTTACAGATCCAGACTAAGGGCTTGGCTACATTAGACATTTAGCTTTGAAGTGTGAGTGTAGTCAAAGCCGCAGCGCTGGGAGAGAGCTCTCCCAGCGCTGCTTGTAAACCACATCCCTTACGGGTGTAACGTGCAGCGCTGGGAGCCGCGTTCCCAGCGCTGCCGCCCTGATTACACTGACACTTTACAGCGCTGCATCTTGCAGCGCTCAGGGGGGTGTTTTTTCACACCCCAGTTGCAGCGCTGTAAAGTGCCAGTGTAGCCAAGGCCTAACATGGCTGCTACTCTTATACTTAAGCAGACACGATTCCTTCCAGCAGAGGGCAGTGCGGCCCAAATGCATCATAGGAGGGTGAAATCATACACTCAGTTTATGATTTTATCAGCTTAGCTCTGTCCCGTAAATGGATTTAAAGGGAAAATAAGAATAGATACTCAACAACAGAATAGCACTGCATGCATCTCCTCTGTTGGATTAAACAGCAAGTTAAGGGATATAAATTAAGATTATGGCAAAGATTGTTTTAAATCAGGGTTCAGCAACTTTCAGAAGTGCTGTGCCGAGTCTTCATTTATTCACTCTAATTTACGGTTTCGCGTGCCAGTAATACATGTTAACGTTTCTAGAAGGTCTCTTTCTGTAAGTCCTATAATATATAACTAAACTATTGTTGTATGTAAAGTAAATAAGGTTTTTTAAATGTTTAAGAAGCTTCATTTAAAATTAAATTAAAATGCAGAGCTTCCCGGACTGGTGGCCAGGACCAGTGCTAGTGCCACTGAAAATCAGCTCGTGTGCCGCCTTCAGCACGCTTGCCATAGGTTGCCTACCCCTGTTTTAAGTAAATACATTGCTGGGATCTTAATTACTTATGCAGAATGTGTCACCCTGAAGGGATGCCAAAGCACTCTACTAATTTAAATGTACCATCATACATATTGCTGGCACTGGTGCCTATAGTTCAGGTTGCCTTATGTGTTCCATTAATGGATTCTCCCATCGCTTCAATGAATAAGTGAACTATTTCCACTTGCTTTTATAACTTGGCCAGATTTGGGTAGGTAAAATACATAGATATAGCAATGCGTGCGACCACTTCTAGGGTGGAACAAGGCTGATGTTTAATAGCAGTACCACAGGATCATTTAGGGCAGGAAGTGAAGAAGAATTTCATTGAAATGGCGGGAGTTAAATAGGCAAGGTTACAATGACCCGAACTGAGCTTTGATCAGGCTACTGGGCTAGTGTTGCTGTATAAAGCACCATAGGATCTTAATGCCAAGAAGTTCCCGGAGCCTTGGGAGGTAGAAGATGGAGCAGGTTTAAAGACAGAGCAGTTTTCAAGGTGTGGATCTTTGACCCTTGCAAAATAGATCTTGTTTGATATTGAGCGACTGTCTCCTGTGCTTAGGGTGACCAGATGTCCCAATTTTATAGGGACAGTCCTGATTTTTGGTCCTTTTTCTTATATAGGCTCGTATTACCCCCCACCCCTGTCCCGATTTTTCACATTTGCTGTCTGGTCACCCTACCGGTGCTGGACACACGGTGTGCATTGCTCTGTATTCCCACTCTCTGCTGCAGGTGGCACTGCTGTGTGGCCCACCAGGTTTGGGGAAGACCACGCTGGCCCACGTGATTGCCAAGCATGCAGGATACAATGCAGTTGAAATTAACGCCAGGTGAGTCGGTTCTCCTGCCTGGCCTTCCGATCTGTCCTGGCAGGATATCTTCAAGGCACAGTAAACGCAAGAGGGATATAAACGGCTCCAAATGGCTTTTGTTTCAGTGACGACCGCAGCCCGGACATATTCAAAACGCGGATTGAAGCTGCTACTCAGATGAAGTCCGTGTTGGGAGCCAGTGAGAAGCCCAACTGCCTGATCGTTGATGAGATAGACGGTGCGCCAACTGTAAGCCCTGTGACTTGTGAGGGGGGCCCAACCTTGGGTTTCGTAGCTTGGGAGATCCTACTATTTCCTCGTCACTTGCTCTTCTGTGTTGGGGGAGCAGGGAAGTGACCGAGACGCTTAAAGCCAGATTTTGAAAGGTACCTAGGCACCCAGTGATATTTTCAAAAACACCTACTTGCCTAACACCCACTGAAATCAGTGAGAGTTCAGTGGCTAGAGGCTTTTGAAAATCTCACTAGACGCTTTAATATCTTTAAAAATCTGACTCTTGGTGGTTTGCTGCAGGTGTGTTTAGTCACCATCGCTCTGCTTTGCAAGTCCAGACTGGTCAGAAACTTTCTGAGAGAGGAGAACTTAGCCTGACTTCTCCCTTGGCTGGGCCCAGTGAGAGATGTCAAAGCCTGATGCCTAGTGGTGGCGACTCATGTCTGCAGTGTGTGCCACGTGTAATGGGGAAGAGGTTGAGAGGGTTCTAAGCAAGTCGGAAATGGGAGAGAGTTAGTTCAGTTGTAGAATGGAGTGAAGCCTTTAACTGGGCTGTGTGCTTGTGGGCTTCCTTCCAAGAAAAGAATTTGGTACACTTGGGTGTCTTGGGGAGAGGATACGTACAGATCTGTAGAACTCAGAGATTGGATCGCGGCGCCCGCCTCCCAGCCAGGCCAGCATAGAGCCCTCCAGTAATGGACAGATCTCGTACTAATATCAGTTCTGTGCTTGATCTGGGGCAGAAGACCTGAGGAAGAGAGATCCAGCTGATGAGTGCCCCACCCAGCAACACTGGAGTCCAGCATCCTGACCCACCCCCCAGCTTTCCCCATAGCGGAGAATTAGCTCAGTCGTATTAAGTCTTTCCTGCATCCCTCAGTAACTGACGTTCACTCTTTTTTTCCCCCACCCAATTCTTTAAGGCTTCTATTAATGTGTTGCTAAGTATCATCAACCGTAAGGACATGGAGACCGAGCCGGCAGCTAACCCTGGCGGAGCAGGTGGCAGAAAAAGGAGACGGGAAGGTGGCATCTTATTAAGGCCAATCATCTGCATTTGCAATGACCAGTTAGTATCTTTTTCATTTGAGGCCTTTCACTCTAAGATCTTGGCTACACTGGCGCTTTACAGTGCTGAAACTTTCTCACTCAGGGGTGTGAAAAAACACCCCACTGAGTGCAGCAAGTTACAGTGCTTTAAAGCACCAGTGTAAACAGTGCCCCAGCGCTGGGAGCACGGCTCCCAGCGCTATAAGCTAATCCCCGTGAGGAGGTGGAGTACGTGCAGCGCTGGGAGAGCTCTCTCCCAGCGCTGGCGCTCTGACCACACTCACACTTCAAAGCGCTGCCACGGGAGCGCTCCCGAGGCAGCACTTTGGAGTTTCGAGTGTAGCCAATCCCTGGGTCAGGAAATTGAAGGTAGGATCAGGCGTAAAACCAGAGGATTGCTGGCTGGCTGCTCCGTTAGCTAGGGCTAGAATAAAGAATGGGGCTGTTTTGTTTTACTTTTGAATGCTTTGCTTTGCTTCCTTCTCTGCAGACCACACTGAGTACATGGTTTGTGTAATGTGACTGTGAAGACCAGTAGTCCCCAAACTTTTGAGGGTCCCCCCTTGTCCATGCACCCCTGCCAGGCCGGGAATGGGGCCATGGCTGGAAGGGGCTGGCAGGTGGAAGGGGTAAGGGAGCCGAATCTGGAGTTGTAGCTGTGGGTGGGCCGTGGGCGGGAGTGGAGCTGCAGCTGGGCTGTGGTGGGGGCCGGCAGCAGGGACCGTGGCCAGGTGTGGCTCCACTCCCGGCCTTGCCCCCAGCTTCAGCCCCGAGCCAGGAATGGAGCCGCACCAGGGATGGGGATGGCGCCAGGCACGAGCTGGGGGGTGCAGCTGGGGGTGGGGAGGGGCTGGGTGGTGCTCCCTCCCCGCCCCCATGGGGTCTGGTCCAGGCCCTGCCACGTACCCCAGGATGTTTCTCTATGCCCCCTTTGGGGGATGCGCTCCACACTTCGGGGACCTATGGTGAAGACACTGTGTGATTCATGATGTGAAAGCAATTCCTCCCCCTTCGCTCTCGCGTGCTCTCTCTCTCTCTCATCATTCAACTGTTTCTTTCTCCTCCAGCTAAATTACAATTGTAGCGCTGGTCAGGAGAGATGCTGGTACATTTCTGGTCCCACCACGTTCTCATGAGCAGTATCTGCCCACCACAGCATTCCCAAGGCAACTTAGTGACTTATCAAACCTCCCCAGAGAAGGCGCCTTTTAAAACTCATTCTTAATAGCCTTTCTTAAATCACAAAGTCCTCTGTTTGTGTGTGTTACAAACCCTCACCTACCCAGTACGTGTAAATGTGTGCTAGGGTCTTCAATAGAGAGCTTCCTATGGACCAAACTTTCACTGAAGAAAGGATTTAGGCCTGGCCTGTAGCTATAGGCTCATTATTTTGGTTGGTTTCCCTCTTCCATATGGGTTATTCTTAAAGGTCTCTGTGTTCCCCTTTGGCAGGTATGTCCCCTCTCTGAGGCAGCTGAGACAGCAAGCCTTCCTCTTAAATTTTCCTCAGACTGCCCCCTCCCGGCTGGTGCAGAGACTGTACGAGGTTGGTATACACTTAAAGCACCCTTCTGCCCGGGATTATTTCTCTGTGAGGGCTGTGTCACACGGGAGCTAATGCACTAACTCCCTTTTCTGTAGATTGCCGTCAAGCAGGGCATGAAGGCAGATACAGGGGCGCTCACGGTGTTGTGCGAGAAGACAGAGAATGACATCCGCTCGTGTATAAATACCTTGCAGGTACGGCAGAGCTGGCACTTCCCACAGGCCCGTGGGTGATATAGACTCTGTGGCTCTCGTTACGGGGCTGGGTTCCAGCTGGCAGTTTAGAGGGAAAGCTCTGTACCCCATCACTGGGCCTTTGAAATGTCCATCCAGTCTGCTCCACTTAATTTCTTTAAGCTCTCCTGTTAAGCAGATTTCCCCCTTTCTGGGATCACAACTTAGCATCACCCTGTAGACAGAGTATGTGAAATCAGATTTGGATGCCATTAACTGCCATTTTTATCAGCACAAGCTTGGAAGGATGAATGGTCAAATGCCTCTAAAAGCCTCTTTATGCCTTTCCCCTAATTGCCTTCCTCTTCAGCAGGGACCTCCCTCACGTTCTTCATGGCATTGCCTATAATCAGACTTCTTGGTTGTGTTTCCAGTTCCTTCATGGCCGAGGCAAGAAAGAGCTTAGCATGAGGATGGTGCAGACAATGAAGATTGGCTTGAAGGACCAGAACAAGGGGCTCTTCTCCATCTGGCAGGAGATCTTCCAGCTTCCAAAGGTTCAGAGGTAACGGGAGTGCTGGTTATGTCTCTAGCATGGAGAGAGCAGGGTAGCATAGGAAACACTCTCGTTTGTTCAGTACGCGGGAGGAGGGGGTTTCAGGTACCACTAAGGCTGCAGAAACGTGTAGCTATGTGCATTTGTTTGCAATAGAGAAATCTGAAATCTCCATTACAATGCATAGGTCATAATTCATATCCTGCGGCATGGAGGGCTTCATTTAAGCAGCTCTTGGGTATCTCGTATTCTTGTGTTCTCTTGTGCCGTCTCCAGTGTTGGTTGTAACTTAGATGGAGGGCAATGCTAAAGCCATTCTGAACAGCCTGAGTGTGTTCTGCTCATCTCTTTGTCTTTGGACCTCACCACCCTTTCTTCAGGGAGGATGGGGTTTATTATTCATGCACACTCTCTCCTTTGTCTCTCCCCAGACAGAGGATTGGAATGGACCCTTCCTTGCCAAATCAGATCCTCCTGGGAGGTGATGCTGACCTGTTAAACATATCGGGGGGAAGAGCTGGTCTTAACGCATCCACCCAAAGGTTCCATCACATCCTGCACCTCACCACCTCTTCTGGGGAGCAAGAGAAGCTCACTCAGGTACTGCAGTTTCAGCCAAAAAGCCAGGTGCTGTTGCCTCCACCCACCCAGGGTATTTTCTACCTAGGTTATGCGGCAGAGATCTGGCTAACACCAGCTACAGCTGGCATCGCACCAGGGAGGTCACGCAGTTTTAGTCTATAGGACCACATCTGTTGCCAGCTGACCACTCTAAAATAAGACCTAGCCAGAGGCTGCAGAATGGAATAGTGCAGGAGGTTGATACACAGCAATTGAACTACATATTAGTGGGAAGCTTGAAGCCGTGACTCCCAGCTATGAAGGTGACAGGCTGTCTAGTCAGGATCAATATGTAACCATCGCTTTGCTCTGTTCCTTCCAGGGCCTGTATGACAACTTCCTGAACATGAAATTAAAGGATTCCAGTTTCAGTGTGGTTTGTCTGGCTCTGGAGTGGCTGGGCTTCTCCGACATAGTCAGCAGCACCGTGATGCACCACCAGAACTTCCAGTTGATGAGATACCTGCCCTTCCTCCCTGTTGCTTTTCATCTGCTCTTTGCTGCTTCCAGCATCCCCAGACTAGCCTATCCCAACAGCCACTACGAGGCAAGTACTGAGGACGAACGGGCCCGGCCGGTGCTTTGGAGCCTACGAGGGAGGGTTATTGGCTTCCTGTTTGTAGGTGAGATGGGTACAGCTGTGTTGCTGGAAGGAAGCAGCCGTTGGAGCAGGGGAGTTTGACTTGGACTCCTGTGTTCCTAGGTGATTTACCTTTGGATGTAGGGAGGGAGGGATAGCTCAGTGGTTTGAGCATTGGCCTGCTAAACCTAGGGTTGTGAGCTCAGTCCTTGAGGGGGCCATTTAGGGAACTGCGGTAAAAATCTGTCTGGGGCTTGGTCCTGCTTTGAGCAGGGGGTTGGACTAGATGACCTCCTGAGGTCCCTTCCAACCCTAATCTTCTATGATTCTACGTAAGTGTGTTTGCAAAAACACAGTGGCTCACAGGTTTCCTGCTCTGTCTCAAACCAGGCCCTGACCAAACTGAACCAGATGCAGAATCTCGTGGCGTCCATGATATCGGGGATTGCGCCCAGCTCTCGGAGCCGCGCGGGACCGCAGTCTCTCATCCTGGAGGCACTCTGTCTGCTCTTAGACATCATCTCCCCAAAGCTCAGGCCGGTGAGTGACCCCTGGCAGGGCAGTGTCTGCACGTCTCCACGCCGGTGGCAAGTGCTCTATGCTTGTCCATGGGGCAACGGGAAAGTGTCCTTCGCACAAACTGGGTCCCAGAATCCTCTGAATAATTCCGAGCAGCAGACAGGGATGGGGTGTGAATTGCAGAGACTAGAAATGGGCTGGGCCCGCCACCCCAGAGCCTAGTGCCCCAAACTTTGGGTTAGCTTTAAAGTGGGGCTGCTGTGATAGGACATCCCAGTCCTGATGCTGAACATTTGGGGTCTGTGGAGTAGTGCTGAGTGCCTACTGCTGAAGTCAGAAGAAGCTGCAAGAACTTGGCACCTCTGGTAATCAGCTTCTTGGGGAGAGAGGTGTTCACGCACATGTCAGTTCTTATGCACTTGGGTGTCAGTTCCCACTTCCGTAGGTGGGACATAAACAGTCCTGGTAAGTCCCTGGTGCCTAAAAAATTAGGGTGTCTGTGAAGGTCAGATCAAAGCAATTAGGCCCGCAATGCTGGGAAGGGAGCAGAGACGTACAGGCAGCTGGCCAGTGAGGGGGAGAGACAGGTAGCCAGAGCTGAAAGAAAAGCTCTTGTACCAGCAGAGAGTACAGAGATGGCTGGAGCAGAAGCAGGGTACAGAGCAAGATTTGGTCTGAGATTGCAGCTGGAGAAGATGCTGTTGTTTTAGGACGGGATCAAAGCACCCCCAGTTGATTCTGGCACGCTAGTGCTTTCCTCTCCGATCCCTCTTACAGGCCCTAGTGGCTGCGGAGGCTGGGTCTGACTTGGGTCAGCAAATGCTGCTCTTTTGCACTGGCACTGGAGAGCAAGGGCCTCTGTCCCTACCAGCCAGGGGGAGAGTGACACAACCCTGTTCGGCGTCTCTCACTCCAACCCACATGGACATTGCTCTGGTGCAGGCCCGTACATTGCAGTTGCTGAGGAGTGAAGGCCGCTTTCTCCCTGGATGATGCGTCTCTATTCAGCAGCTCTTGTTTTTGCACAGGGATTGCTGGTTTCAGTTACCTGGGCACTCAGTTAGATGTCATGGTGGATTTTCCTTTAGGCCTGCTGAGAAGGCTCCCTGCTTCATCAAGTACATTGTGTCCCTAATAGGAAACTCTTCCCCCTCCTCTCTCACTGCTTTAATCCTGCTGGGTATTAACTGTCCTCCTTGTATCAGGGTAAAAAATCTATTTCGTGTTGTTTTTGTGTTTAAAGGTTTTACAGATTAATTGCGCTCGTCCCTTGGTTAACCTCACCTGTGTTCCAGGTGCATCCCCCATGGTCGAGAAGCTAAGGCTGGGTTGTTTGGTAAAGGTCTTGTAACTGGTATTGCTAGGATGCCGTGCTCTTTGCTTGTATTTCAACCACGCAGTGACAGAAGGCCCAGTCCTGCGAGGTGGAGGTTGTTCCTTTATGCTCTCTTGTTGAGCAGATCTTCCCCTTTCTGGGGGGCTCCTCACTCCCAGCTACACCAGATTAGGGTCATCCTGTGGACAGAGCACCTGAAGTCAAGAGTTAAAAGCTCTCAGGGATGCTCGCTGCGACCCAGAGTTAGCAGCGCTAAGGCTGGGTCCCTGTAAAGTGCTGGCACGTTCTGTCCTTTGCATGTCTGATGGCTGGCTTCGACCATTCACCCAGAGGAAAAAGGGGAGTGGTCTAGTAGATAGGAGGTTAGGTTGGCACACTGGAGAGCCAGGTTCAATTCCTGGCTCTGCCACAAACTTCCTGTGTGTCCTTGGGCAAATCGCTTAGTCTCTCTGGGCCTCGCTTCCCCATCTGTAAAATGGGAATCACAGCCCCGCTCTGCTCAAAGAAGAGGTGTGAGGCTTAATGCAGTAAAGGTGCTGAGGCCACCAGTTACCATTAATGGTGGATGGGGCACAGAAATACCAAAGGGATGTAGATTGTCCCTTAGTGGCCACAAATGAGTCTGGGGAACAGCCTGCCTGTCCTGCAGTGGATGGACTGAGTGTGGCTTCTAATCCCCACGCAAACCTCTCCCAGCCAGGTTTTCCCAGCCTCATTGTCACTGGGTCGAGGCAAACAGGAATTCGGTCTCTTCCTCACTCTTTCCCTGACTGCTGCAAAGTAGGCGTGTGTCTTGCTCTTCATCATGCAACAGGCAGCTAATTGCAAAGGGGAAGGCCCTGAATGGGAGCTCTGGTGCCTGGTCCCGGAGAGTCCAGCTGCAGGAGCTAGGCGATAGGAGCCACATTCAGTCCTGGTGCAAGTCAGTGCACCGCCGCTGAATTCAGTGGCACTGCAGTTGCTTACAGGTAGTGGGCTCAGGTCAGCCTTCCTGTGTTTGCCTAGGGAAGAGTTCTCAGCCAGCAGGATCAAGTTCAAATTGAGCCCCATTCCTAGAGCTGTGCAGCCCTCGATGGCAAGCGAGACTGGGCCGTGCTCCCTGGTGAACCAGGGGGAAATGCAGGCTCTGTTGGCCGGAGGGGAGCAGTCAGGCTGGAAGGGGGAGAAGCAGGCTGCTGAGACGGAATCCCAGACCCAGCCATGGGGCTGGCTTTCTCAAGCCCTCCCGCATGGCTTTGTGCCAGGTGGTGGGGGTGTCCATGGCAAACCCTGGTGTGTTCTGCGTTAGTGATCTGGTGCCGCAGGTTGCCTGCACCTGCTCTGTGCTTAGTGAGACACCCCCTCTCCCCCCTTTCACCGCTGCTTCTGTCATCCTGCTGAAATCCCCCCTGGCTGGGGGTCATGATGCAAGAGGAAGGGGAGGGTCTTTCTTTAGCGTGTATAATCTGGCAAACTGCTGCCTAATTGAAGCCTGGATCACAAAGGGATTTGACTGACCTGGACCCCTCTCTGTTGTCCCTCTGTGAAGCTGTGAGAGGTGTTTACATACAGACCAGGCATGAGTGAGATGGCAGTTGTGAGTGTAGGAGACCAGGGTTCCAGGCCCTGCTGTTTCACAGACTTCCTGTGTGACCTTGGGTAAGTCACTGAGCCTCTCCCTGCCTCAGTTTCCCTATGTCTCTGGTGAGGATAATGCTGCTCAGAAGATTAGAGGTGCTCAGACACTTTGGTAGTGGGGGCCAGATAGGTACCTTAGAGTGACAGGTAGCTAGTTCTTGTGTGAGGAGGTCTCAGTTTGGGTTATTTCTTTACAGGTGAACACGCAGCTGTACAGTCTCAAGGAAAAGCAGCAGCTGGCTGACCTGATCAGTACAATGCTGGCCTATAACCTGACCTATCACCAGCAGCGCACTCCCGAGGGGCAGTATGTCTACAAACTGGAGCCGTGAGTATGCGTTGAGCAATCGCGTGCGATAAAAGACCCTTGTGACACAAACACTTGATTGCGATCGCCCGGGGTCGTTAGGTGAAATGGAAAGGCAGCAGATTCGAAAGGGATAAAAGGAAATAGTTCTTCTCTCACATGCAATTAGCCCGTGGTACTCATTGCCACAAGAGATTGGTGAGGTGAAAGATCTTGGCAGGATTCAACATGAAATTAGACATTTCAGTGGCAATAGAAATACCCAGAGTGAGAATAGCAGCTGTGAAAAATAAATTCTTGTTTATTTTTCACGTTTGAGGGCATAAGGCAGCCTTCTGACTACTGGAGGTCACGTTTCCGTGGGGGAAGATTATGCCTTAACTGTGAAAGAAACCTTCCTCAGAAGCAGCTGGTGCTAGCCATGGGTGCAGACAAAATACTGACTGGATTCTCTGAGCCAATCTGGCAATTCATTTTTAATAACATTTCAGTTGAATGCATTGTCCTCAGAGTTGGTGCAAAAGATTTCCCTGTTTTAGCACGGAAGCTGCATTAGATCATCCAAAAGTTTAAAAGCTCCCCCAGGAAAATGCAGCTAATCGTACTCAAGAGGCTTCACTATTTACAGCCTTGGACACTTCCGCAATCAGCGAGCACTTGGATCTTTTCTTTGCTGCCTCCCCTCTCTCTGTATACAATACAGAACATTTCCAGCTTTAAAAATGATCGGCAGTGTCCCCTCAAGATTCAGAACAGAAATTGCAAGAGTCAGAACAGTGACAGAGGATATCCCAGATCTGCTCGGTTATGTAATCAACGCAAGAAAGCTCTAGGACTGGACTAAACTCTCACTCCTGGCTGCAGTCTTTGGGAAAAGCAGGTATTTCAGAGGTTAGGAGCAGATGGCAAACTGGCGAAAATATCACATTCATTTCTCTGCCTGTTGACTTTGAACACAACCCTGCCCCCACAATTCTCATGCTCTTCCACCCCCTCACTTCCCTCCCACTTGCTAATCAGACTTTGTTTCATCCTCCTTAACTTTCACCAATCTGTCTTGTCTCTGGCTTTTTTTTTTTTTTTTCATTTCTGTAGAAGGTTCTTTCATGAGTATTTTGGGGTCATGCCCTCTCTGCTTTACAGCAGGCTTCTAAATCTGGCGGCTGATGCTTTGCAGTTAACTCTTTAATAGGCGGGAGAGTGTGAACATCTGCTTATATCTAATCCCTGTAAACAGAAACCCCACTTTGGTTAGCAGATGGTTAATGGGTGTCATCTCACTGTCCAGAGTGGATATTCCATTCTAGTTGTCATTTGTTAGACATCATTGGTTTTTAACTGCATTAAGAAGGAATTGCTTGCATTATGATGGACAGATCAGAGCAGATGTTGAAATAAGTCCCATGGGAAGAATATAGTCACTGGGAAAGTTGTGAGTCTGAAAACTTTTAATTCCTTTATCAGGCTGAACAAAAAAAACCCATGCGTAGGCTGGAAAGGATTGGATGGAAACCATTAGTCATTGGTAAATGTCGATTTCACCTGACACACACACACATCTATGGGGGAAAAATTAACTATTGATGATAGTCTGTGAGAGCAGCCTCCCCTGCACGTAACACCTGCAGGGATCCGGTACCCCAGCCTTGCCCATGCAGGGAGCCCCCTGCAAACCCACCTGCTCACTTCAGGAACTGTCCGGCAGCAGAGCGATCTCTCCCGCAGCCAGGAGCTCGTCCTTCTTGTTGTGGTTCTAGGGCTGCCCGGAGGAGCTCTGCTCTGCTGGGCCAGGACCTCAGCCTTTCCCACAGCTTGTGTCAGGTATCTCAGGCCCCTTGGCCATGCAGGGAGCCCCCTGCAGTCCCACTTTCTTTAAATAATTGCCTGATTTCCACCATCACCCCTTAATGTCCCACAACTGTGAAGATTCAAATTGATAAAATCCAAATTTTCACATAACTGATAAAAACGAAAATTGATAAAAATAAAAACATGCTTAAAAATACAACCCGATATTATCCACGAAATTGCAGCCAAAGCAAAATCCGATTCTGCCACCCTTGCCCATAAGGCAGTCGTTGTCTTAGCGGCACGTGACCAGGATTCATCACCATAGAATATCAGGGTTGGAAGGGACCTCAGGAGGTATCTAGTCCAACCCCCTACTCAGGGCAGGACCAACCCCACAAAATCATCCCAGCCAGGGCTTTATCAAGCTGGGCTTTAAAAACCTCTAAGGAAGGAGATTCCACCACCTCCCCAGGTAACCCATTCCAGTGCTTCACCGCTCTCCTAGTGAACAGTGTTTCCTAATATCCAACCTAGACCTCCCCCACTGCAACTTGAGACCATTGCTCCTTGTTCTGTCATCTGCCACTGCCAAGTTCCATCGTCTGGAACCCCCCTTCAGGTAGTTGAAGGCTGCTGTCAAATCCCCCCTCACTCTTCTTTTCTGCAGATTAAATAAGCCCAGTTCCCTCAGCCTCTCCTCAAGAGTCATGTGGCCCAGCCCCCTAATTATTTTCATTGCCTTCTGCTGGTCTCCCTCCAATTTGACCACATCCTTCCTGTGCTGGGGGACCCAAAACTGGATGCAATAATCCCAGATGTGGCCTCAACCGGTGCCAAATAGGGGAATAATCAATTCCCTAGACCTGCTGGCAATGCTTCTTAATGCAATCCAATACGCCGTTAGCCTTCTTGGCAACAAGGGCACACTGTTGACTGATATCCAGCTTCTCATCCACTGTAATCCCCAGTGGATGAGAAGCCAGTCAGTCCCAGCCAGTCAGTCCCAGCCTGTACCAGTGCACGGGATTCTTCCATCCTAAGTGCAGGATTCTACACTTGTCCTTGTTGAACCTCATCAGATTTATTTTGGCCCAATCCTCTAATTTGTCTAGGTCACTCTGGACCCTATTCCTACCCTCCAGCATATCTACCTCTCCCCCAGCTTAGTGTGATCCACAAACCTGCTGAGGGTGCAATCCATCCCGTCATCCAGATCGTTAATGAAGGTGTTGAACAAAACCGGCCCCAGGACTGACCGCTGGGGCTCTCCGCTTGATACCGGCTGCCAACTAGACATGGAGCCATTGATCACTACCCGTTGAGCCTGACTATCTAGACAGCTTTCTGTCCACCTTATAGTCGATTCATCCAATCCATACTTTTTTAACTTGCTGGCAAGAATACTGTGGGAGACCGTATCAAAAGCTTTGCTGAAGTCAAGGTAATGCTTAATGATGATGAAGTGATACTCTATTACGAGTCCTGTCTAGTCTCCCAAAAAACTTGCCATTTCAGAGCAAAGGAATGCAAATAAATGGTGGCAAACCTTGGAAGGTTCAGGAGAAGCAAAGGTTCAGGTTAGAACTGGTTGCCAAACGTTTTTTGCAAAAGTTTTTCTTCATTTTCCCCCCCTCTCCCATTGAAAAATTGAATTTTGGAAAACTCTGACAAGTTCTAGTTCATCTGCTCAACCTACCTTCTCGAGCTTTTCAGCCAGGCTACCAACATGTATCCAACGTATATCATATTTCTGCTTCCAGTTGTGGCCGAAAATGGGAAGCACAGCGACAGATTAAAATTAAATATATCTGCTTTCTGCGATGCACAGTTTGGTACATGCTAGAAATCTCTTAGCCTTTTCTAGAATGCGGGCTGCAGTTTGTAAGCTGAATTTAGCAGAGAAGAACCCTGTTCGTGCTGATTCTACTTGGCTACGTTCACATTTTTTTATCAGACTTTACATGGATTCCATTTATAAAATAATTAGTAGATGTTATAAGCATCTAACAGATATGAGTAGCTTTTTATAGCTGGTTATAAGCACATCAGTAGAAGGTGTTACATTTCAAACAAGAATTAATTCTGGGAATCCTCTGACTTGTGTCATTTAGAGGTCAGACTGGATGATCACAGTGGGCCCTTCTGGTCTTATCTATTCCTAGTTCTGCCACTGACTGCTCTGTGGGTGGGATCAAGTCCTTGTAGCCAGTTCTGTGTAAAATGGAAGTAACACACATGCTCTGTAAATCGCTTTCAGATGTTCTGATAAGAAGTACTAAAAAAATCCAATTAATGCATTTTTGTTTATGTAGTGTGTTAATTAAGCATCACACCCCCAGTGAGGTAGGAAAATGTTATTCCCATTTTACAGGTGGGGAAATTGAGGCACAGCAAGGTTAAAAGATTTGCCCATGGTTACAAAGTGGGTCGTTGGCGGAACCAGGGATAGAACCTAGGTCCTCTGCTCTGACTCCCAGCTAAAATTCCTTTCATTTGGCATTGCGCAGAACTCCCCTAGGAGCATGGACCAGGATTTCACAGGGAGAGAAAATGGCTCAAGAAGGCTAATTTAAATATTTGAATTAATTATAGAAGTTGGGTGAAATTTACATGCTGATGTGCTTCCTGTGCTGTCAACTTTGATCATTTTAATAATAATAATTTTAAAAACTGCAAACCATACATAGCAGCAGTGCTTGTGATTTACAAATGTGTGGAGGGAATGGCTGAAACTGAGCAATAAAGATTTTCTAAAGCACCTAATGAATGCAGGAGCTGACGCCCATGGAAAGGACTTGTACTACTTTATCTCTTATCTCTTTTTCATTCAAGAAATCTTTTTGCAGCGCTCCTCCAAGGTTAACTCTGCTGAAATGTCCTGTCGTTCCAAATCCCTTATGTATCTAAGGGGCTTAGTGATGTTTTTTCAATATAATCCCCCTCTTTTTTGTTGATGGTGGGTCTTACTCTCTTTCTGCATCACTGAGCCATCTCTTTCCAGGAATCTATTAAAGTGTCACAAATCCCCCATTTTCTCCACATGACGTCTCGGTTTTTTCTTCCCTCTTGAGAACAGCAGAAAGGGAGAATGGGCAACTCTGATGCATTTTTTTTCTCCCATCACCTGTCTGATGTTTGCAAGTTTCCGCTCTTTCCCTGGGAATCTACAGGAACAAATGCTGGAGTGAGATTGTTTGCTTTAATCAGATTAAAGGAGGGGAAACAGCTGCCTTTCGGCTTTTAACAGAGAAGCGTGAAGAGCCGGCAGAGAGAAAAAACAAAGATGCCCGTGGCTCTTCTTTTGTCCAAGGAACAATAGAATGTGGCACGAACTTCTGCTCCTATGTTCCAGGCTCGCTGCCATGAGACTTGGTTCATCACGGATTGGGGAGTGCCGCTGGTGATTGTGCTGCTCCTTCTCGGGTTGATCTATCTGTTCATTTACCTGCCTGCCATGCTCCAGCAATCCACCAGCGATGAGATCGTGAGGAACTTAACAAAGAAGTATCGTTACAATGGCCTGAACTTCGCCAAACAGTGACTGACTCCTTGCTCTTGCTCCCTGTAGGTGAGTGACCGGTTTGACAAGAGACAGGTCTGTTCCACCTCTTGTTCGCTGAGATGGGATGGAAGCAACTGGTGTGGATGGAGAGAGAGAGTTTTGATTTATTAGCCATGGAATGATCTGAAAAGGAGAACTCGATACAGCAAACTCCTTTAGAGCGGCTTTCCCAGGACAGGATTTTGTATACTGTGCTCTGAGATTCTGCGTAGCTTTCTTCTGTCATCTCCAGCTTGCACTGTTCTGAGCAGGAACAATGCAGGATTGTCCGCCCTGAATCGTATTCTGTGCAGTGTGATTTTTAAACCTGGCTTCTCAGTAAAAATAAGTTTTGTCCAAAGACAAGTTAATATCATCTTGCCAGCGCAAAGCAAATGAAAGGGGATCCAGCACTTGGAAACATCAACACTGCAAACAGAGAACTCAACCCACAGGCAATGATTGACTTTCAGTGTGTGAACTTTGTCGAGTTAAATGTTGGGGGTGAGTCTGGAAGTCGAGGCTGGTTTTGGTGGGAGAGGGGGGCAGTAGTTTTGAAGATGGTTCTGCTCAAGGCAAAAGGTCCTGTGCTTTGTCAGAGATTCATAGCTTTAAAAACAAGGGATGTGTTTAATCTGGAGATTTCTCTCTGCATCAGGGCCATTCCCCATTTAAATTCTTGTCCACAAAATGCAAAACCGGAGGAGAATGGCATCATTCCAGTTGCCAGAAACGTGTGTCAAGTTCCATAGGCTAATATGGAATAACTGGGGGTTACAGCAGAGGTCTCCAGAAAAAATGATGTGTAGCTATGACTGGAATTTTTGAACTGTACAGTGTCTTTAGCTTTGCAGCTCATGTAGGTGAAATTTAATTTGTAGATTTCAGTTGCCAGAAAGCGAGAGGGTTATTGTTAATATGTGACTGACATCTCTGTTCACGTGCACACAGGAGATCAGATTCTACCTGTTTGCAGCAGGAGTAAAGCCAGCCATTTTTTGCACCAAAAATATGCTGCTGATTCACAGCCTTACCTAAGATTTGAGTTCTGTCCACCTTGATGTACCTTAAGGTTACTTGATGTAACCTCACTGATGTCAGTGGGGTTGCACCAGGAATGAATCGGTCCCCTTGTTTTTATTTGCTGAATATTGGTAATAATGGTATTCGGTTACCATTAATTTTTAAATATTCTGCTTTAAGTGTGTATGTTCACACATCCAGGGTGTTGGGAATACATTGCAGCGTAACAACATAAGGCTCAGACTTGGGCTAATGTAGTCCTCAAGTTAATATAGAGAGAGAGAGAGAGAGAGAGATCCAGAGTTTTAAGTCATACACTGTATTTAATTACAACGAAACCTTTTTCAAGGGACAACCCAAAAGACTGGAAAAATTTGCATTGGCCTTCTAATAAAGGAGAAGCTTAATGGAGATGGATCTTCTACTGATGGTGGATTAGAATTGTACTTGGCATATGTGAGGATATTTTGTGTGATCTTTTAAGACAGCAGTTGGACGAATATTTTGCAAAGGTTTCACTCTGTGCATCTTATTGCTGGCAGTTACACTATGCGATAGGTATTTAGATTTGTTTCAAGTGATTCTTTCACCTTTCTTGAAGTGGCACATGTAGATTTCACAACATACATATGGAAACAATGTAGAACTGACTTAATACACTCAGGTTGTAGTGAAATGGTATCCTCTCCCTCATTGTCCCTGGTTTTGGCTTCTAATTGAAAATGTTGCAGAGTGTGGAAACCACATGACATTAAAAGCACCATTTGGTGCAGGCATGTGCTAGGATATATTTGATCTTAAGTTTTGAGTCTGGGCTTTGTTTTCTTTTGCTGGCATTTTCTGCAATGTCCTGTAATAGTTACTGTAACAATCTGAAAATGCATGAAGGTGTATTGTGTCCTATTTGCACTTTTGGCTGTGTGACCGTGGGTTGCTGAGAAGACAAGACTGACCAATGCAGCTGTTTCTCAAAAGTGCTATAGTGGCCATTCTAATTTCAAATAGTAAAATCTCTCTACATCTCATTTTAAGCCATAGAAACTTTTAAATGAGAGGAATAGTTGAAATGACAAGCACAATGTTTTAAAACAAAGCTCTTTGTTAGAAGTCCTTATTTTTCCTACAGTTACCGATTCAGTCAGATGTCTGGCTTACGACTTCGTTGCCTGTCTCTGAAGACAGCGGAGAGGCAATGGGAAGAATGGAAGAAGGATGCCTTTTCAAATAGCAAATTGGGCAGGAAGCTGATCTCTAAATCACCGAGAATTCTTCTGGTGCATGGGATTTTTTTTTGTTCTTTCTCACGAGAAATATTATCAAGTACAAATAAGACAAAAACTATTTATAATTGTTATACAAGGAGCTTAATCTGGTTTCTAAGAAATTCTCTGTCTGTGTTCATGTCTTAACTGCTCTGAAAAAGGCCTTCCCTCCCAGTCCTGCGCTCAAATCCTGTTAGAATAAAACTGCTTTGCTTAGCCAAAATGGCTGTTTATAGCCTAGCTTGATAAAATAAACACTGGGAGTTGGTTGTATTCTTTTTCTCTCCTTTGTTGCATTCAGTCCTGGATAGGAAATTGGGGCAGGAGGTTTCCCGTGCAGTTGATGTGAAGGATGCTTAATTAAACCCATTCAAGTGGAGTGGGTAGAGATTCTTTGATACAGTAGGCAGGGTGGTTGTTTTTTAATAAAGAAAAAGACATCCAGTACAACAGGAAATGCTTCGTCAGGTTGCTGTAGCTTGGAATGCTTTATCTTCCGCAGACAGGCAGATTGTTTGTTTGCCAGTGGGCTGATTTGTTGGGGAACCCTGTCAGCAAAGATGAAGAAATGGTCTCTCTGAAATTGAATTCTCTTTCATGTTGCAGTGTGACACTGGGGAGTTAATTCTAGATACATCTGTTGTTCAAATCCATTGAAAGTTGTTGGACTTATCTGCAAGTGTGTAGATCTGCTCCTGGGTTTATTAAATCCCGAAATGTTACTTGCGCTGCGTGTTTTAGGCCTAGGATCCAAAATCCTTTGAAATGGATGGTCAACCCCATTGACCTCCCTGAGCTTTGGATCAGGTACTAAAAGCCCAATGAGGGATCCAAGAGGAAACTCCAGCAAAGACCAAACCTCTCTTCTTGTAGCTGGTTCTTACCTTGTCTGGGATTGGATGCCCGCCCTTTGTTTTGCAGGATCGGATAGGAAGTGTAAATAGGCAAATATCTGACATATTGGTTTTAGAAGTTAGTCTTTTGACCAAGTTGCAGTATATGCAATAAAATCTGTCTCACGTGTTATTATGTTGTTTGTTTCCTTGTCTAGTCCATCCCTCCCCCTATATTCCCTTAATCCTTTTAATCCAGGATTTCTCACTGAATAATCAGAAAATATTTTAAACCCAGACGACCTGCTTTATTTTAGCTTCTGCAACTCAGTGGGCAGAGCACTGGAACTAGACAGAACCAAGCTGAGCGAGCTTGTTCTGATGTTGAATAATTGACATTTCTATCAGAGAGACAAGGTGCGTGAAGCAAGTATCTTTTAGTGGATCAACTTTTGGTGGTGAAAGAGACAAGCTTTTGAATTACACAGAGCTTTTCTTCAGATAGCTTTCACCACCAAAAGTTGATGCAATAAAAGATACCCCCCCACCCTTGCCTTTCTAATATCCTGTGATCCACACAACTACTACAACAACACTGCAAACAACAATGGAAGATTTCTATCAGATGCATTTGCTATAGATACTGACCTTGTGCATCTCAGGTGTCAGAGCCCTTCTAAATTTTGCTCTCTGTTTGGTATGGCTGTATATGTGGGAGCTTGAGAATGAGAGATAGTGGTAACTGAGGTTGACAGGGGGACTTGATCATTGGAAATAACTTCCACTCATGCAGGCACTTATCAGTTACTAAAGGACTCTGTAATTAGACAGATGAAAGTCTGATGGCTTGACAAATTCAGACGAGAAATAACAGTGAGGTGATCAACCATTGGATCAGGTCATCACAGGAAGTGGTGGATTCTCCATCATTTGATGTCTTTGAATCAGAATCAGCTGGCTTTCAAAAAGATACGTCGTGGATCGACCCCAATTTATCATGCTCAGTACAGGCGTTACTGGGTCACTATGTTATGTACAGACCAGACCAGAAGAACGTAATGGCCCCTGCTGACCGTGCATGGCTAGGTGTCTGTTTGAAGATGGACCTGCACAGTAGAGATTTGGTGGGTTGGGGATGGTAACCGAGTGCAGTGCTTTGACTCCCCAGGTCACTGGGCTGCATGCTGCCCAGGGTCAGTGGTCTCTGTGGGTCAGCCTCTTAGACCAGTTCCTACTGGACCATACAGTTGATACTAACTGGCATCCGTGATGGCACCGGTGGCAAACAGAACAAGGACTGGATTGACCATGGCAACTGCTACCCTGGCTAGTAGAGATCGCTCTTTCTGAGCTGCGGTGGAAGTGTGTGATCAGAGCAATGGGCAAAAGGTCCTTTCACTGCTGCTGCTCGTGCAGCGGCTAAGCAAAGCTCGGATAGGGCAGGGCTGTCAATGTGGCTTCTCGCTCAGCATTGCATTCGCTGTGTTCACATTAAAACAAATGGGAAGAAGGATGTGACTTGAATGAACTTCTCCCTGGTTTGGAATCCATTGACATGACCCTGCTCTGCACTTCTGGCACGTTTCACCAAGTGGTTTCAAAGTGCTTCTCAGACCTCTAAACCTCAGCATGACCCTGGGAGGCTAGTAAGTATTTAAAGATGGGGAAACTGAGGTACAAGGAGACAGTTACGTACCCAAAGTCTCACACACACAAAGTTACAATGTTGAGGCTAAAACCCAGGTATTTTGACTTACCCTATGGCCCATGAGGCAACGCTTCCTCCCAATAAATAAAGGTTTATTCTGAAAGGAAAGATAATAGAAAAGCAAGTACTGAATTTTGAATGAAACTGGGATGATACAAAACCCACTTCCACAAGTCTGCAGGTCAGTTTAAATGAACCTTTGACTCTAGATTTTGAGGGTAAGATTTTCAAAGACACAAATGGGAGCTGGCTATCCAGCTGCACTCTGTACCTTTCTAAAAATCTCCCTCTTAACAGCAGCCAAGGGTAGTCAGACAGTACCAGCCAGTATTAACTGGCTGCATTTCATTTATTCCCCTAAATCTGTTCTTTTAAAACCCCCTAGAAACGTGGAAGACGTCTGTAGATTCCCAGACCTACCGGCTCGGAAACCGTTGACGTACCAGGCCAAGCAGCTCATTGCAAGAGAAATCGAGCTCGAGAAGCTGAGGAGGACGGAAGCTGTGCTCCAGACCCAGAACACCAGCCAGGTAGGAATGAGGCGCTGCTAATGGGAGACAGCCCAAAGCTTAAGGGGAGCAAACGTGACAGGTTCATCAAGCCCCCTGCGTGGCTCAGGCGTAGCTAAAGAGGGACAGAGTGCCATGTTGAGTGGGGGTAGGTTACACAAATTATAGGGGCAGTGTGAGCGTCAGCAGTGTACTTTGTCCTGTGCACAGAGGCCAAGACTAATGATTCTGGCTGGCTGGTTTTACAGGTGTGCAAGCCCTAACGGAGGGAGAGACTCGGAGGGAGGGTGCTCAGCAGTGACTGGAAAGCAGCTCCCTTTGTAGTGACTCCACTTGGAAAGTCTCAGCTTAAGTTGCTGCTCTCTTGTGTTATTAAAACTCCAGTTGCCTCTGCCTGGATCCTCAGCTCTGGCCTCTCAGTGGGATTAGCTGTCTCTGCCCCATGGTGGCAGCAGGCAGGGGGAAAGCTTTGTCTGGCAACTTTCCTCTGAAGCCAAGTGCAATGTGAAAGCTTTCCTTCTGCAAGTGAAAATCCCAGATTAAAACCTTCCTTCACCATCAATGATCTGTATGTCGTGCACCAGCAGCTTTAAGGCTGTCCTTGGCTTGCACCATGTGAAATGTGTAACATTAGCATTGGGTTTGACCGAGCCAAACAGCTCATCTTTCTTAAGGGACCCCAGTAATAAATACTCACTGAAATGTAAAGTGCTGAAAAGTGATTCTGCAATAATGGCTGAGGTCATTCTGATTGTATCCCATCTCCTTGCAGTTTGCATGTTTCAGTGAAGCAGCTGCCCGTGTAGAGAGATGCTCTGGCATCTACTTGCTGGTAGATAGTCAATTATGTTATTTATTATTGGTCCTGTCTGTTTCACCTTTCTCCCAAAGATCCCAAAGCATGCCAGGATCATGAGGTCATTTCATCTCTCACTGAAACAGCTGCCTCTGCAGCTAGCAATGGTTCCCTGGCCGCGTATGTGTGTTTGAGTGCCTGCTGCATCCTGGGCAGTCCTCTCCCCCTTCCTCTCTGAAACAGAGAGCAGCTCCCAGCATCAGCCAGGAGAAGGACCTGGGTTAAATCCACAATTGGGCCTGACATGTTCCACGCAGTAGAGGGCAGCAGTAAGCGCACACAGACAGATTGTCGCTATTGCTAATGTGTCTTTAGCAAAAGGTCGCATTGATTTGGAGGGGAGGGAGAGAGGTGAAGTGAGGCACAGCTGGGATGGATATTAAGTGCCAGCAGTGCTTCGAGCGCAGCAGAGAACACAGAGCAAGGCATGGTCCTTGCCCCGAGATGCTTAAAGCCTAAATAACTGTCGGCCCCAGGAATTGGTTTGCTGTGGTGAGTGCTGTTCCCTTCTGTAATGCTCGCGTTCTGCGCAGCGCTTAGGTTTTCCCTGCCTTGCGAACAACACGAAGGCTCCAGCTGAGGCCACGGGTGCTGTGCTCTCCTGCCAACGAGCGACTGCCCTGCCTGTCAATTTCTGCTCTTGCTGCATTCGGGGTCATTAGCGCCGCTGCAGAATTCTGACAGGGAGTCGCCCCCATCGTGAGAGCCATGGGCTGTGTGTATGGAGCGACGAGGGAGGGAGGGATGGGGAGACAAGAAGGCTCGGAAATGGCATCATTGGGGCTCATGTGATTCCGATTGCCTCCCTTGGTGCAGCTTGGCCAGATAATTAATCCTTCAGAGCCGGCGACTCACAGCAGAGCGTGTTTTTCGGGGAATGCAAGTGGGGAAAAGCGATGGTATAAAAATCTCTGGAGGATTCTTGTTTACATGATGCCATTGGGGAAATGCATGCGTCAGTGATCGAGAGGCTGAGCCAGGGTGAAACGTTCAGAGTTCTTAAAATGATGGCAAATAATTGCCAGGGTACTAGGATGTTGTGGTTTTTTAAAATTGTCATTTTTTTTTATTACGCATGTTTATTACAGCAGTGCCTAAGGGCCAACCATCACGGGGCTGCACCGTGCTAGGAGCTGTACGGACACACAGCTTCAAAGAGCTTACAGTCTAAATAGACAAACCAGAAACTGTGTTCTGAGCTCTCCAGTCAGGCTCTTTGAGAAGAAGACAGTGAGTCCCAAGCTAGCTCCACTGAACTTTGATTCCCAGAGAGTGGAGTGAAAAAAGTCTGACAACCAGCAGAGAGAATGCCACTTGCATGAGCAGGGTGAGACTGACCCTAAAGTCCTGCTTTGAGCTATGTCCATGCTGCACGCTAAACATGGGTTATGACTCTGGTTTGAGCCCAACCCCGCTTTTGTCTACACACACACAACAGTCTGACTGGGGTCAGCAAGCGCTCAAGACCCAGGCCCAAAGACCGTGCTAGGGGTTGGGTCAGAGCCTGGGTCTGGGCCCTGTTGTTTTGCAGTGTGGACGTAGCTCAAGCCACAGACCCGAGCCAGAAGGTCTGTATATTGCAGTCTGGATGTGTTAGCACGGCTGTGAGCCCCAGGTCCAGCAAGTGTAAGCAGGGCTCAAGCATGGGCTTGAAAACACGGAATCCACGAGCCTGTGTCCCACAGACAGTGCAGTGTAGACATGCCCTTAAAGGGAGGCTTCCAAAGGAACAAGGGGCTGTTTGACATCCACTGACTTTCAGTGGAAATTGGGCACCTACCTGCCCTTTCTGCTTTTGGAAGACCCCTGGGAACAAATAGGAAGGAGGCAGCAATAGGAAATGGTCAACAAGGCTGTGACCCAGACTCCACTGGGCCCTAAAGCGGTTAACGAGCCTGTGTTTTAGGCCGGTTCTGAAGCGGGCGTCACGGTGAGGAGCCGGAATGCCCGTTTTGTCAGCCATGCTTAGCGGGAGGAGAACTGGAGCTTGGAGCTGTCGCATGTTGTAATGTAGGTCGGCAAGGGCAGCTGTGGCCATAGGTTTGCCTGCTGCCTTCATAAGGCTGGACTGGATGGCAAAGAGCTTTTGGAAAGGGGGATAAAACTGAGGTGTCCTGGCCAGACTGCTCTTAAGGAGGGATATAGCTGTTACATGCTCAGACGCCATGGAAACAAACAGGGAGTCTTGGTGAGTGCTCAAGGTGCCCCCGCTCCTTTGACAGGTCCCCTCTCATTCTAATTCCGTCCTCCAGCCAGGAGAAAAGAGAGAGACTCTTAAGGAAAAATGCCAGTGTACCTTGTAGATCTGTAGGTAATTGGAGGCTTATCCTCTGGGGCAATGCGTTCTTCCTCCACTATAGACCCTTGTGTTGTGCTGACAATAGGTCACACTAAAAACAACTGGCCTACCTGAGCCCTGTTTCATATGAAAACTGCTTGGCAACTTCTCTTATCTCACTTCTCAAGCAAGGATAAACCCATTGAAATCTCTCTTCGTAGTGGTTTGTCATCTTCAGTCTATGACATTTCTTAGGTCCCTGAGCATGTATGTTAGCTCAACAGCCAGGCAGGAAAAGAAATAAACTAAAATTAGATCGTTAGAAGCTTGTTGTAACCTCACATATTGCAAAAGCACTTAAAATTCCCAACTCGGCTCTGGGTCCCATTGTGCTAGATGCTGCACGTACACAGAATGAGAGACAGTCGAGACCCTAAAGAACTCCCAATCTAAATAGACAAAACAGGGAAAGGGTAGACGGGAGAAGACAGGCGCAGAAAGATGAAGTAATTGGCCTCAGGTCAACACAACAGAGCAATGCCAGAGCTGGGACTAGAAGTAGGGTCTCTTGACAACTGGTTCAATGCCCCAGCCACAAGACTGCACTGTCTTCTCATTGTAGTTGCACCTTCAGCCCACCCAAGAACTGCGTCCCCACAGCACAGCTGGTTGGCTTACTTGGGGCCTGTGAAAGAGTGATACTGCCGAAGCAATTAGCACTCCAGTGTTCTCATGCAGAGGCTTCCCAGAGCAAGTCCCCTGTGAAAGGTGATGTGCATTGCTGAGTTAGAACCTTGGGGGAGGGATAGCTCAGTGATTTTAGCATTGGCCTGCTAAACCCAGGGTTAAGGTGTCTTGTGTTTTAATGGGGGGGGCAGGGTTGTGAGTTCAATCTTTAAGGGGGCCATTTAGGGATCTGGGCATAAATCTGCCTGGGGATTGGTCCTGCTTTGAGCAGGGGTTGGACTGGATGACTTCCTGAGGTCTCTTCCAGCCCTGCGATTCTGTGATTTTAATAACTGGATTTGTAACAGAGGATGCTCCTTAACCTGCTGTTGTACTTCCCAAAGAGTATCCTGGTCATTTCACACTGAATTTTATGAATGAAGAAGGAAGAGGTTGCTCCTGGAGAGCAACTTTTACCTTGACAGGATCAATGGTTTGTCTCCAAGAAGGAGGAGGAGCTGTAAATACAATGTGGCTTGTCCAAGTAAACCTCCCTCATTGCAGGTGTCTGAAGAAAGCCTCAGTAAAAAAGAAGATAAACCAAGTGCAAAGCCGGGGATACTCAAGTCCAATGTCCGCAACCATGAGCAGCGTCTGGAGCACATCATGAAGAAAGCAGCTTTTGATGAGAAGGTGAGATGGAAGCCCTTCCGTAGTGGAGATAAATTAAAGGGGATTGGCTAGCCCAGGGCCTGGGGCAATGACACACATTGCTGTTCCCGTGCTGAAGTCAGTGGTTCATATCTGGCCCAGGTAAAGTTGTTCTCCGTTGGCTGTGATGAAATGAATCGTTGGGTTACAGTCATCACAGGCTCTGAAGAGGTGCTTGCAATATCTTTCAAAGGCCTGGTCTACACCTAAAACTTATGTCAACCAAGCTCCATCACTCAGGCTCTGAAAAATTTCACACCCTGTGAGATGTAGTTCAATAAACCTAACCCCCACGGTAGATGGGGCTAGTTTGACAGAAGAACTTTTCCTCTGACCTAACTACTGCCTCTCACGGGGTTGGATTAACTACAGCAACAGAAAAACTCCTTCCATGGCTACCACAGCGTAAGTGTAGACACCCCCTAACTGGACTGTAGTTTTTCATGGCATTTAAGTGACTGTATTTGCCTCTTATTTGTAAAACTACCAATCTCAGCACGTTCTTTGATATCAAGGCAACCACTTTCCCCGCTGTTGCCCAGCTGGTAACATGCTCCTTTCCCCTCGGTAGGACTTTTTCACGGGCTCTGTAGCATAGGCACTGAGTTTCTAATCTGCTGGAGGGTACTCCCACCAGCTCTGCCCAGGCCCTTCCCCCAGGCTCCACCCCCACCCTGCTTCTTCCCGTCCCTTCCCCAGTCAGTTCTACCCCCTCCCCTGAGCATGCTGCTCCCTCATGCCCCCTGGCACCTCCTGACACTGCAAAGCAGATGATCCACAGCAGGCAGGAGGTGCTGGGAGGAAGGGGGAGGTGCTGATTGTCGGGGTGGTTCTCATAGAGGGGTTGCTCTTGGGTGCTCAGCACCCACCATCTTTTTCCTGTGGGTGCTCCAACCCCAGAGCACCCACGGAGTTGGCGCCTATGCTCTGCAGCATAGCTAGAGAGACCCTCTTTTAGAGGAAACACTAAACCAAGATCCCCTCCATGAGCGGGGAATAACCCTCCCACGATATGTGCGCAAGCTATTATGGAGCTCAGAATGACTCCTGCAGCTTCTTCCTAGCTGATCGTCACTTTGCACTGAGCTTTAGGATGGTAAGGGCTTGGCTACATTTGAAACTTCAAAGCGCTGCCGCGGGAGCACTTTGAAGTGTGAATGTGGTCGCGGCGCCAGCGCTGGGAGAGAGTTCTCCCAGTGCTGCACGTACTCCACCTCCTCACGGGGATTAGCTTATAGCGCTGGGAGCCGTGCTCCCAGTGCTGCGGCGCTGTTTACTCTGGCGCTTTACAGCGCTGTATCTTGCAGCACTCAAGGGGGTGTTTTTTTCACACCCCTGATCGAGAAAGTTGCAGCACTGTAAAACGCCAGTGTAGCCAAGGCCTGAGATACCACAGGTATGGGGGCCTTAGAGAAGCCTACTGGATCACGCTAAATTCGACTCAAATTCTGTTTTGCTTTTCAGCACTGATGGGTGAGATCTTTAGCTGCTATAAATCGGCCTAGCTCAGTTGGCTTTAGTGGAACTAGTAGGCTGATTTACACTAGCTGTGGGTCCATCCCCGGTATTTATAATGCATATAAATGTTTTTGGTGGAACGAACATGGCATGCTCCATGCACAACCCATCTCTCTGCGGTCAGAGCACTGGAGGGTTTATCTCAAGGCGCCGGGTTTCAGAGGAGGTGTAGCTTAGTAACCTAGCATCTGTTACCTCTGCCAAATATGCTTTGGGATTTTAACCTGAGAGCCAGGAAAAAAAACATCTTCCAAGAGGCCAGGAGGCTGTTGCTACTTCTGTGACCCAACTAAAGCCCCACCTCCTTAGAGGGCAGGCAGCGTTGCTGGAGTGCAAGTGCCTCTGATGCAGAGTGCATAACCACGTATTAAACTGCAGCACATGCTGCTCCACGCTTCAAACTGCTTTCTCCTCCACTACACTCAGGCTTCTGCAGCAACGAGGGCTTTTGGCTTCATACCCTAATGCTGCCGGTATTGGGGAGGAGGGAGGGAATCAACTGCCTGCGCGTAGTGAATAGACGGTTCACGAAGGCATTGCTGGAGACGGGGAGGTCGATCGGGAGGGGGAGGTCGATAGTGAATATTTATAAACCTCTCTTCCTCTCTGCAAAAACAAAGAGATTCAATACCATGCTTCCTTTAAATGCATCAATGAGTTTTATAGTGCATAGAGCAGTATAATTAAATATTGATGGCAGAATTACCCAAATGCTAGGCACAAGCAAAGCAGCAGCTGCACCATTAGCAATGTTTATGAGCCTGCGTCAAAGTCCTCAGGATCAGATCCTCACCTGGTGTAAATCATTGAGGCTCCATCGAATGGTAGGGAGTTCTGCCGATTTGGGCCCTAATCTTTCAGGGCAAGGCTAAACGTGGGAAACCCTGCCGTTGGCTTGAGGGGTGTGGGACGTACAAAACAGATGGTGGGAGGCTGGATGGGTGACCTTGGGAAGCTTGCCCTGAAGTGCAGAGTAGCGAAGCTCCCTGCTCAGATCAGCACAGTATCTGGTGCTGAGGCTCCCAAGAAGGGGACCCCATCAGCATCAGGCTCTGTAACGCAAACCCACGTGTGACATTGGAGCTCACCCAGAGCCATCAGGGGTTCTCTCTGCCTGTCTTATAACTTCGGGTGCCTTCATGCTGTGCTGCTCGGCTCAGGGCTCTGGCACCAGCAGCCAGCCGACAGGCGTAAGGTTTCACCCTGCCTTCCACCAGCCTAGTGACCCCTTGCAGCATGACTCATCAGCTAGTTCCAGGCCTGAGTCTCCCCAGATCTGTCTCCCTAAGTTCTGAACTCCCAGGTGCTTGGACTTCTCCCTTCTGGGCCATCACCTCCGAAGGGGTGAAACCTGCCACCAGTTAGTTCACTTTGGGACAACAGGATTGCCAATCCCAAATGTTCAAAACCCATGAGTCAGGCTCACCAAAACAAATCACGAGATTGGCTTTAAAATCATAAGATTGTGTAAGAATAATAGATTTGATGTTCTTTTTATTTGCCTTCTGCTTTGAGCCTTCAGGGTGCACTGGGGTCACATTTTGAAGCTTTCTCCACCTCCATGAGGGCTAAAAACTTACTTTTTCTTTAAGACCGAAGGCTGAAATCATCATGTATCCACTTTACTCCAGGAGCTGGAGCTTTAAGGAAACCAGTAGTAATCATGAGACTCATGACAAAATCATAAGAATTAGCAGCACTAGGACATAGTCCACCCAGTTTGCACACCAGAGACCTGCTGGGGGTAAAAATAAAGAACAAGTTTATTTGTCAGGAAAATCATAGGTTCAGAGATGAACTGGTGAGGAAAAGCAACACATGCAGGTTACGCAGAAAATCAGCATAAAGACGTAACCTCAGGCTTTACACTCCTGTGTCTGCTAAACTCCCTTTTCTCACACAAGTTTCCTGTTGCTGCTGGATGGCTTCCCAGCACATCCTCGGCCTAGTGGGGATCCATTGTGTCACAGGCAGCAGCACCCTACTTCAATGCTGGCCCTCTGTTTCTGGCTCCCCTGCACTTTAGCCCCTCTTCCCTTTTCACAGGGGTTACTCTTTCCTTTCTCTCTCTGATTATAGTACCTGATTACCCAGAGCAGGGGAACTCCCTCCTTCCTTGGTTTTCTTGGAGTTTTAATGTCTTTCCATTAACTTTTGTGGTCCACCATTGTCTTTCCCTGGGTTGTACGATGCTCGGTGCCTGGAGTTAGTTTTGTGTAAACAGCTAGTCTGGGAGGTGTCCCTCCTTGCCTGTTGGCTTCACTCCCTGTTGTGAGGCGATGCTGTAGTTGCACCACGGCTACAATTACAACTTTCTACTCAAAGATACAGGCATACGTGCAGACCTCTAACCTGGATGCAGATCTCTTAATGACCACCAAGTTCAGAACATGGCAAGCTTCCATCAAAGACATTGCCTGGCGTGTATTTATACACCATAATCCTGTATACAACCAGTTGATTCACTTGCTTGTTCTTTGGGGTTCAGATCCCCTGTTCTTCCATTGGGGTGTCTGGGGGTGTGGACACTGCTGCTGAGGCTTCCAGTAAGACAGCCACTTAGCATCATTCAGCGTAATGTGAACCTCTGTCTGCTAGGCACTGAGCTGTGACCTCTGCCCCAACTCATTTCACTCAAGTCATCAAACAGCCACTGAGGCTTCCACCTGGTTGTCTTGAGCCAGGTTGACTTTGAATCGATGACTATTTAGGAGAGGCTCTATATCCATCTACCAACCTCCTGAGCCATCCAGTTCCCATCCTGCAGTGCCATTGGGTATGTAACTGGGAGTGCAAAGCTTCCAGTGCAGCAGCAATGCCCAGAATGTGTGGCTGTTACCAACCAGAGAAATACTTGGAGTTAGTTTTAATCCAGTAGATCATTATACGCCAGTAATGTCATCCAAGGGGAAATCAAGTTAATGGCAGATAGAGAGTATAAGCCATAGGAAAGATAAGCTCTGTGGCTTTGAGGATGTGAATTAAAACCAAGAACCAAAGACCACATTTTAAAAATAACAAATAAATACATCCAGAACCATCTTGGTTTGTGGAATCATTTTCCTTTTTAGTCTTCTGACCTTGTAGGCTATTACGGGAGGACCTGGCTAATTCCCACTAAGCACTGGGAGACCTGTCGTCAGCTACTACATTCTAGGAGCTAGGGAGTAAGTGAACAACCACAGTAGGAAAAAGAAAATCTAACGCATCGGAATAGACTTTGCTTCTTGTTAGACCTGTCAAGGGCACCTGGCCTCAGAATGTATTGTTGTTCGCAGCCTTGGGGTCCATGTGAACTGCTTGCTGCTCTTTGGCACCTAAATCACCAGGAAGAAAATCGCGCTCATCCCTCCGGCTAGAAGTTTTCACTCCAGCCCCCCGGTCACAGAGCTGGCCACAGTGAGCCATGTATTCATGGCCTCCAGAATCCGTTTGTTGCAATTCATTATATCTAGGGATGTAACCCCAGTCCCTGTGAGAGCAGCAACCAAGACAATGTGCAGCAACCCTTCTACAGCAGAGATTGCCTCAAACTCCTCATCCTGGTGCCCCCTCTCTACCTTGAGTGTTTCTGGAGCATTCGCGCCTCAGGCCTGGTTAGTAGTTTAATAATGACCCCTCCTACTTTTTCAGCTTGGCATCTAAGCTTGTAGAAACATCTGTGTGTGGGGGTGTTTCTCGGTGGTTGGGGTGGGGTGAGAGGGAGGTCTCTGAGTTCAGATTTCTGTTGCTGAATTTGCTGTTACGGGGAAAACATCCAGTGGCCTGACCTAATAACATTTCATGGAGCTTTCTTTACTCAGTAAGCACCGCTGTTGAAAGAAATAGCAATGATCAAGTCAGACTGAGGGCTTGTCTACATGGAAACATCCAGGAAAGTTAATCTGAATGAAGTAAAAATGTAAATTTGAAGTGGACTAGTTAAACTTCATTAAATCCCTGTGTGAACACTTTTTTGTTCAAAAATAAAGTGGTCTTAATTCAGTTTAGTTTAATTCACTTTGGAAGTGGATTAAAATAAACTGAATTAAGACCACTTTAATTCTGAATTACAGTGTTCACACAGGACTGTAATGCAGTTTAATCCACTTCAAATTCACATGTTTAGTTAGTTCAGATTAATTTTTCTGGCTGTTCCCATGTAGACGAGTCCTAGGAACGTGAAACTGCACGAAGTTGCTGCATCTTCTGATACCTAGGGAGAGCACAAGTTGCTATCATTCTGCCTACAACAGTAAATGTCAAACTGTCGGTTTTAAGATTTTCTCCTGCTGTCCATCACCGTAGTATCTAAGCACCTTCCATATAAAAGCAGTAACAATAGTGAAGGGCCTTGCGGACAGCCTTGCATGCCCAAAATCATGAGCCTGGGTGCCCAATGAGGTCTAAATATTTTTCTAGATGAAAGACTTTTGGCCATTGGGACACAATTCAGAGATGTTTCCCAGAGCAGAGAGCACCTAGCTCAGTCTGTGTAATGGCACTTGGACTGTTTCTTGGCTTTCTGTCTCATTGGACCATGCTAGTGGGGTGAACGTTGGCCAGTCGTGATGACTTGGCACCATTCACTCAATGCAGCATCTCTGTGCTCAGAGGAGCAATGGCACCAGGAAACGGCACTTTGGACCTGAAAGCCAGCCTCTTCTCAAGCTTAGCCATTTGGAGTGAGGAAAGGGCTGTCCAAGGCTGTTCTCTGTGCCCCAGGGAGGTTTCGTACAAGGTAGTTCTCTGCTTTTAGTGTTTCCTCTCCTTTGGCAACATTAACATGCACAGAGCCTAGAGGGAGACAGGCAAGGGAAGCCATCGATGGTCTGTCTAGGTTTGCGGAAACTGGATCTAGCTAGAAACAGCAAGCCACCAATTTGAAGGCTTGCCTAAATGTGGTCAGTCTAATCCAGCAAGTTGTTACCATCCATGATAAAACTGACTTTCCATTTTGGAACGTCTCACTTCCCTTCATCTTCTGCTCAGCCTGGTGAACTCATCCCATCCCTCTCTGGCCAGAGTGTACCCTCTTCTGAAAGCTGGCCTCTGTCCTGCAACATGGCTGAACCATGAACCTTTTGGGTCCAATCCCAAGGTGTTCAGCTCCACCAGCTGTGGAGGGAATGTTGAAGGGACCTCAGCACCTTGCCATGGACTGGGCACCCACTCTGCCTTTCTGTCCCTCCCGGCAGATGGAAGCAGCTGTAAATAACGCAGTGGCTGCCTTCAGCCAGTGAAGCCAAAGGAATTCCTTCCCCCCTCCTGAGGCAGTGGCACTGAAAGAGATGGGAAGGCCGGAGCTGTGTGTGACTTCCTAACACACCACAGGGTCGTCCCCTCACTTTCCACTCTGCGGAGATATGATAGCATAAGCTACTGCTTGTAACAAAGCCAGTCGTGCATTCACGTACCTGGACTGGAATGACCCCCCAGTGACCGTGAAGAAGCGAGAATAATAAAACACAGAACGTGTTTCCTGTTGGATCCTAGAGCACGTGCTCACGTCTGTTCTTTATTGTGCTGAACTTTGTTAATCTTCATCTGCAAGTAACGGGTGGGCTGTTGAACTGCTGTGTGGGGCATGTGTTAACTGGCATTGGTGGTGCAGCATGCATAAAATATCCGACCGGTGCTCCTCAGCTGCACGTACTGTAGTGTAGCCCATATAAGGTTACATAGGTAAACTAACTTGACTGGTGCAATCCGAGATCCATTGAACTCAATAGCAAAATTCCCATTGAGTTCAGTGGACCAGGATTTCACCCAGTTATACCTGGGTGTTTTATCCTATCTGCATTTCACAGTGAAATCAGACCAGTCACTTTCACGCTTTGTTTGCATTCTAGTTCCCATGCACACTTCGGTTTCTGGACTTGTGAGGCTATTTGAATGACTAAAGAAAGGGGACTGAAATATAGAGTGATCTAAGTATACTTAATCCTACCTCAGTTCAAGGAAATGGTCTAGATCAATGCTTCTCAAAGTGGTGGTACTGGTCCACGAGCCATCAGCTGCAGATCCACAGCGAGTTTCCTCATAAGAGTGTTGAATATGATAATAATATGGCACGGGTCCGTGGCACATTGGAAAAAAAAATTGCCGGTCCCCCACATCAGATAGCTTGAGAAGTACTGGTCTAGATCACCTCTCCGGGTCCCTTCCAGCCCGACATTTCTGTGCTTCTATAACAAAAGGAAACATTTGTACTGATAAATCGTGTAATTTTTTTTCTTAATGAAGTCACATTTTGGGTTTGTAACTCGATAAAAATCCCATCTGATGTTGAACTGTGCTGGGCTGGCACTATTCTCTTTAAATACACACTATAACCAATATGTACCCAGAGATCTGCTGAGGAAGAGTGTACTAAAACCGTTTTGATTTCTTTTCACAGCCAGAAGTGGACTTCTTTGGGCGCCAGCTTGTTAAGAAACAAGTATCTCCATCAGCAGGTATGTGCAGAAAAGGCATGATATTGGTCAAGAGAGATGGAAGGAAACAAAACATATGTTGTAGTAGAAAGCTTTGCAATATCTTCTGTGATTCCATAATGCTGAAATCAAACTGACTGTGGTTCATCGAAAGGGTGGATGGAGCAGGGGAGCAATTTCCATAGTGTGTTTTGCAACTGTCTGACAATATTTGTGTGTAAGGGTGGATTGGAAAAAACTTGGGCCATAAAGCCAGTCCAGTCCCCTACATGGAGCGGCTATAGTAGGACATTTCATTATGGAAACACCCAAAGGCCCAGTTAATAGGTAATAAAGATGGCTGCGGTTCTGCTTCTGCAAATGTTTTAAGCAATAATTATACTTAGGGAATATCTATGCAACAGCTGTGGTGCACTGATAGAGGGACTTTTCCTGCAGCTGTAGTTCATCCATCTGTCAGAGAGACACGAGCTAGGTTGATGGAACAGTTCTTCCATTCACCTAACTGCTTCTGTGCCAGGGGTTAGGTCAACCGAACTGTTGTGGTCAGGACGTGACATTTTTCACACCGCTGAGCGACAGAGCCAGGTCGATCTACTTTTGAAATGTACACAAGATGCTTAAGTGTGTGTAGGATCAGGGGCTTTTGAATGTAAGAACCTAGTTCTGAATGCACTTAATGTGGCGTACTGAATTGACGATGGAACCACTCGTAGTAAGAACTATGCCCAGCAGTAATGTTTGCAGGTACTATCCTTTTCAGTGTCTTACTGATACTTCCTTGACAGTGTGTTGCCTAAACTTTGACTTTCCCATTTTAAGTCCCTTGATTTAATTGTATTATCATATCTTCTCTCCCCACCCACCAACCTTCTCTGGTTACCATCAGCTAATCAAACGTCCGAGCACGACTCTGTTGAAAAACAAATCGGAAAGGCCGTTGGAAAGAGCGACGTTTGGTTCCGATTTAATGAAGGGGTTTCGAATGCCGTCAGGCGGAATATTTACATTAAGGATTTGCTCTAGTGATAATTTAAAGAAATAAAACTGAAGAATACAGAACAGAAAGAAAAATTTGACTCAGCCTTCTAAAGAACAAGTATGGTTCATGAGAACTTTCCTGCTTTTATTTTCTATTCAGCTGTTTGTAAAAAAAAAATAAGCAAAATAAATTTTTTTAAACTTTGTCATGTATTGCTTTGTTTATTTCATTTATAAACCCTTAGTTCTCATATTTCGCTGGCTTTGCTGCAAAATTGTATATTCTACAATATACAAAAAAGTATTGAAAATTTTTTTATAAAAGTGTTTTTTCTTTTACAAGTTCAAAAAGGGTTTGTAAGATTCACAGAAGCGCAAGCTTAATTGAAAACTACAGGATTAATCAAGAGAACCCTTTTGCCTGTTGTTTGACATTGCTTTTCAAGTCCCCATTCTGGCGCTGCTAATCAGCTAGTCTCCAATACATTGCATCACTTACCAATTTATTCTTTTATGGCCTGTGCTTTGTCAGTATAAAAAAGAATCGCTTCTACTAATAAAAATAATAAGACAAAATGAGGATCGTGTTTGTACAATTAGTCATATTAGGAAACTAATAAAAAAAATGTACATTCAGAGTTAATGCAAAATTGAATATCTCAGGAGGAAGCCATTTTGTCAGCCACTGCCGCTTGGGAGCAAAGTTGGATTTAGGGGCATTAGAGTATGGTACATTTTCCTCTTTCCACCCAAGGGTTGCTTTTCATCAGCTCTGGATTCAGAAATGGGTCTTCTGGAATGCTATCTTCTATCCACTTCATCAACCTACAGAGAAGAGGGGAGAGGCGGGGCAGTTAAATGGCTCTGGGCCATTGTCTTATTCTGGCTGAAGTGGAGCTATAACGTTTCTTTTCATTGTTACGCAGTAATGAGACTTAGCGTTTCCATGGCATCGCCCAGCCATCCCGTCTCGTCAGGTAGGTAAAATAATAGCATCCTCAAAAGACAAGGGGGCCAAGCAACTGCCCAAGGCTACACGGAGTCAGGAGTGCTACTGAAGAGAACCCAGCAGTCCCACCATCTCTAACGCTAAACCCTCAACGTCCAGACTCTGGGTTTCCCAAGGCTGTGGGGTTGCAGCCGTCGGAGTGAGCTACATTGGCTGCAGGGCACAGCATTGTCCAGAGTGGTGACCAAGTCCAATGGGCTGTTCTGTGGTGAGGAGAGCAGGACAATTAGCAGGGGAGCAGTGGCTCTTGCATTTATTTTGCTCTTTAATTTTGTCCGTCCCTCGCACCTAGTCTCAGCAGGCCGCCTTTGGGATGGCTGAGTGGGTGAGCTGCCGCCAGGCCTCCTGGCACCGGGTTCAGCTCCACTTGCCACTCGCTGTCCTTTCTTCTGTTCAGTCTTCTCACTACTCTTCTCTCACTTTTTGCTGTATTTTCCCTTTCACGTGTCTTGCTGACTACTCCCCGTCCCTCTCCTTATTCCCCCCCACTTACTCAAAGGGTATAGACGGTCGGAGGCAGAGGATGGAGACGTGGGATGGCAGGTCGCTGCATGAGCTTCAGAGCCTGGGCATGTGAGCTGTTCCCAGAGCCAGATGCATGAGGGATCACAGGGAGGGAAGGTGGGTGGCTTCCACCCCTTTATTGACAGAAGCAGCAGCGTATCTGCTGTGTGTTTGTGTATGGCTTTCCCCACCCGCAGGGATCAGGCACATGCATGATGCACACACACCCTGTGCTGATCTGGTGCCTTCATGATCGGGGAAACTGGCATAGCTGCAGATGCTACTGGCATAAAAGGTTCTGTTATGCGTTTTACAGGGTTAGGCAAATAATGTACCTAGGTAGCTGAGGTCACACATCATCCTGAACGGGCAGCAGGGACAGGCTGTTACAACTGTATATGTTTTTCATGTATAAAGAGCCTTGCATCCCAAAAGATCCTAGAGAGCTTTGCAGCTTTAAACTTATTGCAGCACCAACATAACTTGCCATGCAGATAATAATGCTACCTGATGTCTGACCTATACAAAATCTGAATAGTTTTAAAAATCAGCTCCCTCTCAGCTGATGACTTCATCCTTTTTTTCTCTCTTTAAAAGTTGCTACCTTGAGCAGACTGATTTGGGGAGCCATCTTAAGTGGTGGTGGTGTCCCTGACATCCTACCAGGAGACCCTGGTCATGGGTAATTGGAGAAGACAAAGGAGCAGCTAATTTTTCAGCTACTTTGTTTCCAGATGGGGAGTCCTCAACTACATCACAGCGTGGGTCACATTTTAATAATGTGATTGTCTCTCAGACGTCTCATTCCCTTTCATGATTGCGTGGACCTACGTTCCCCTGCCATTCACAATCTCCTCACACCTCCAGGCTACAGTGATTATATGGGAAAGTAACAGCAGTGAAGCATTTAAGGTCCTCCAAATTTCTGCTAATGTGCATTAGCAGCAGAAAATGAGGAGTCAACATCATGTGGCCTGTCAACCTTCTGCAGACCACAGCTTGAGAACCTCTGTTTTAAAACTCCTTGGCTTTGCACTGTGTCCATTCACACAGGCAATCGGTTACCCATCCAGGAGGTTAATTTTTTTTTAATACAAGCAAGTGTATTCTAATGCTTGGAAGATCACTGCCCAGAGTGTGAAACACAAAGATTAAGCATACAGCACAGATTGGGGCTGAATGTCTTTATCACCAAGCTGTGGAAGAGCTTTTAACATCACAATGCATTTTAATGAGCATCTCTCATTTCTTTTATCCCGCAGGAAACTGCGGGCCTCTACTAGATTTGCCATCCTCCTCCCAGAATGCATCATTTGGTGATGCCATTGATACCAGATCCGTCAGATTCACCTGATATTCATGACCGTCTGGAATGCTGCATTCTGGAGCACAGTTGAAGGTTTTAGAGACTAATCAAACTACTAATCAGAGTATTTCTGGAATCTGTATTTCTCCCTCCACAGCCTGATGAGGAAAAGTATTCAGTGCACAAGGCTAGGCTCGCTTCAGATTTTGCCACGGCATTGTAGCTCACATTCGAAAGCAACTGTTGTTAAATTTGCAAACACTGTCTCTGCAGCTATTCGGCAGTGATTATCCCATGCCCAGCACCCCTGGCACGGAATGTCGCAGTCAGAACGGGGCCTGCTGTGTGAGTTTGGATTGCAGCCCTTTGCCGCTAAACATGTTAGTGTTCAAGTGCTGGCGGTACCAATTTGAGCAGGGCACGGTAAGCATGCACTGTCCATGAACCCGCTGCTGCATTTCTGCCAGTGCATCTCTCCCTTTTGTTTCAGACCTGCCCCCTGCACAAACATCCAGCAAAGCACCTCAGTTCTAACTTCCAGCCCCCACTGTTATTCCAGGCCTGAGACAGACAGTCATGTGCTGTTACAGCCACTTATGGGATGGGGATTTGGGGCCTACACCATCCAACTTGCATTCGGAGGTGAGCGAGTGTTTGACGTTAGTACCTCACTCACCATCCCTGTATTCTTGTGGAAACAACACTCCGGGCTCCACATGCAATAGCCATTCTCAGAAACAAGCACTTTGAAGGGGCCCCAAAGTTTCTATGACAAATTTATTCATCCCACAAAGACCAGGCTTTGCTTTTTTCTTTTGCAGATGAGTTTCTAGGGTAGGTTTCACTATATTCTTAAATTGATTAATGTGTATGGGGCTAGTGCTGAGGAGCGCCAGTTCAAGAACCATGTGCGAGGTGCTGTACAAACACAACATAAAAGACGGTCCCTGCCCCAGATAACTTAGTCTAAGACGAGAAAACAGATGGCTGCAGACAGATGGTGGAGTACGAAGAAACCATGAGACAATATTGGTTAATGTGAGGGGCAGTGATCGCAAAACACCAGTTGCCTAACGACTAACATCCATTGTAGGCTTCACAGCAGAGAAGAGTTTTAAGGGGGGAGCTGAAGGACAGTGAAATGGCTTGGTGACTGGAGAACTGGAAGGATTGTGGCATCAGAAGCACATAGGAAGTGAGTAACCGGGCAAGGTTAAGATTGTGTGGACTTCCAAATCCCTGCTAATAATTTAGCCCCCAATCCCTCTACAGTTCAGCTAGAGGTTGCAGTGTTTTGCCTGCTCTCGATATTTGGTATTCTGTTTTTAAAGCCCCCCAGACTCAGGTGATTATGTGCGAATCACAGCTTTCAGTAAACACACAACCTCCATAGCAGCTCAGAAACCTGATGGCAAATAAAAAGAGCCCAGCATTTATTATTTTTCTCATTTTCTGGGCAGGCTCCATGTTTGAGGACTTGGAGCAGCTGATGTTACAGATGAGAGATTTCTCAGCATCCCTCTGTGGGGAGCAATCTCAAAGCCCGAAGGGGTGGGAGCTTTCTGTGAGGCAGAGGATGATGCAATGGCAGCCGCATCTGATGCTATGGGAACATCAGTCTGGGAGCAGTTGGGAGAGGGGGATAGGTCAGTGGTTTGAGCATTGGCTGCTAAACCCAAGGTGGTTAGTTCAATCCTTGAGGGGGCTACTTAGAGATCCAGCATAAAATCATCAATACTTGGTCCTGCTAGTGAAGGCAGGGAGCTGGACTCAACTCAATGATCTTTCAGGGTCCCTTCCAGTTCTATGAGATAGGTATATCTCCATATATTTATTTATTACTTCTGCTATCTAGATAGGTCTTGGATTGGATTCTTAGAGCTCCGAGGGCTTAAATGAACAGTGCACAGCTCCTTTCTCAAGAGAATTTGCACAACAACACTACAAAGATTTGGAACTTAACAAAGTCATTAAATCATATGAATTTTTCCAGAACCCAGGAGAGGTGCCTAGAATGGAATAGTTCTGCCACATGCGCTATGGAGTTGTCCCCAGTGCAATCAGTTTGCACCTGAAGGTGCAGATTTTCAAAGGTAGATGCAAGTTCAGAGGCAGCTCCCTCACCCCCGCCTTGCACCAACAGACGCCTGCCTTTACACACGTATTTGGTACAAGTGTTGCCAAGCGACTCTGATGTACATGCACTTATCCAGACTATGGGTGCGAGAGGGGAAGTGATGTTTCTAGGTGTACCTCTAGCATGGCTCTACAGGCCCACTGATTGGTGTGTTGTGCATGGCCATCATTAAATATGGACTAAAGCAGGAACCCAGAAAGCTACCATCACCTCAAGAGCAGGTCACCGAAGGGGAAGGGTCCTTTCCTTTCTAACCCGGGGGAAAGAACTGAGAAACAGCTGATCCAACCCAATCATGGCTAAAACAGAGCTAAATTAAATTTAGGTGCAGACACGTGTTCACCTAGCGTTACCCTTATCCTGGGCAAATCTTTCCTGCTGGCCTGGAACCCCAGTGCTTAGGCTTCCTGGAAGATTGGACACACAGCCCACTTCTCTCTATGTATCAGTGCTTAGAACCTATGACAATAATGGGTGCTGGAGAAAACTGGCCATGCTGAATGCTTTTGGCTCTGCGGTCCTCCCTCAGTATCGGTGGTGCTGCTGGTTGTATAGCTAAGGTTAGGAATTTAAGCCTAGATTCTCTGAGGTAATTAGGTGTTTAACGGCAATTGATTTCAAAGTTCCTAAGTACTTTGGAGAATCTGGGCCCAAGTGTTCTTGATGCTGATTTATTTCTGGTAAAGGGTGCTGGAGTCGAGACCCTAGAATCTGCCGTCCTATTCAGGGCCAACAGCAGGGCCCATGTCCCACAGGGCCTGCCAATGCACCTCACTCCTCCCAACCATGCGAAGCACCTCGAGGGGTTTTCTTGTCTCAGTGGCTATCTCATCCTTAGCCTTTCTGCTGAGGCTGCTGATAAGAGAGCAAGATCCCAAGCTGGTGCATATCAGCCTGGCTCCACTGACCTGACCAGTTTATATCCATGTGGGCCAAACTGCCTGTTAGTGGCCTGTTTGAGATGAGGGCATATAGCCACTAGGCCTTGGTCTGAGACCCACTACCTCATTCCATGTGGGCTACTGAACAGCCGCCAGAAGGGGCTGGGGAAAGCATTGACTCACTCAGGTATTGTTTTAGAAGACATTTCCCTCTTGTAAGCCAGTTGGTATTTCAAGCTGTCTACTTCCTTCTTCCACTGTGGGAGGTCCCATTCATCCATGGTGGCAGGTCTTAGCGAACGTCCTTCTTAATATGGAAGCAACCTGGGCTGAAAAACAAAGGCAAGTTTGTGCTCGTTAACACTTCCAAAGCCCGTTCCTCCTGAGGTGCATTTGTTGTAGCTCGTTCCCTTGCGCTCTAGTCCTTCATGACTGAACACGTCAGTGTTGGACGGCCCTTGGAAATGATTTTTCCTGCAGGCGTCTCTCTTCACTGGAAAAGACCCTGCCCTGGCATTCACAGATCAAGTGACTTGTTGAGAATGCATCAAGGCTTTCAGTGCAGCCCGCCCCTTTGCCCGGGGCCTGTTGGGTGTAACGGGCATGACGGTTACCCGGTGATGGTGGCTCCACATGTAGCCCTGCCATAAGAGTTCGAACAAAACAAACTCACAACCTGGGACTTAGGATCTGCTGATGCAGAATCCCCACTTCGGCATATTCATCGAGCGTGCGCCACGGACTCGGGCTGTCATCACCAGTGGGGGTTGCAGATGGTCAGCGAGGTCATGCCAAGAAGCTGAGCTTTGGCTACCCTTCATCGTGGTCCCTGGCACTGACCCCAAATCTGCTCCTGCCATAGCTGTTAGATGTCCTTTACCAGGGGCTTATTGTTTGCAGCTCCTTCACTGCCACCCAGCCTCACCCCTGACCCCAAACATGGGAGAAGGCCACCTCGTAGGCCAGAGTCACACCATAGTTTGATCGCTGTTGCCCTTCTCTCTTCTTTCTGTGATGCAGCTGCGTCCTACTAGGGGGTCCCTCCCAGGCATCAAGGGTCCCTCCCATGGCTGCTGCTCAGTCTGAGGCTACCGCTAAGGAACTAGGTTGGGCTGGTGTGTTCATTTGAAAGTAGTTCTCTCCCGTGTTGTTCCCCCTCCCCTCTGCAATTTGCATAGTGCATCATGTGGCATTATCATTTGACTAACAAATCCTTTTGAGTGCTGCATGGGACGGAGCCGGCAGCTGTTCTGACCGATGGAAATGAAGGATTTAGCCTTGATGTAAATATCTGCCTTTGAGGAGTCGTCTAACAGTGGGCTAAGCTCCAAAGTGGGTCGGACCCATGGTACTTGCTAACCACAGCCCTTTTGTTCCGAATCCTGCCTTCCCTGTGTGAAACCAGGCCCAGATCCTGCTGACTGAGAATCTCCTGGCATGGTGTGTCTCAAGGTCAGAGAAGATCTAAGTGTACTTGTCTCAGGCATTAGGACAACACTTACAAGTGGCATGTGAATGTAAGCAGCCTGGGATTCAGATGGGGAGAGGCGAAGGGTTCACGAAGAGAGATGCAACAAGTGACTTCTAAGGGAGACAAACCAAACACAATTCTTACTGAATGATCCTGGGGAAGGTTTCCTTTTGGACACCTGGGAGAGACCCACCAATATTCTGATTTGGGCAAGTCACTGGTGCCACATATGCAGATACCTGCTAAGTCTGGATATGAGAGGGAAGACAAACTTCAAGTGAGGGGCTTTCAGACAGCTGGGGAGAGGCCCTGGGTCAGAGGAAAGAATGTTGGCTCAATCTCCAAGCCAAGATTGAGATTCCCTTGGCATAGGGCTAATCTGTCAGTGGACACAGAGGAGGTCCAACCACCAGAGACAGTATAAGCCATTCTAACAGCTGGCTGTTGGCAAACACAGCTGAGCACAGCTCCCTAGTGTCTAATCTCTAACAAGGCAGATAGGCTGGAGGAAGGATAGTCCCGTGGATAGGAGGTTAGGCTGGGGCTTATGCCTCGTTCTGCCTCAGAGTTCCTGTGTCACTTTGATGCAGGCCCTCAAAGGTATTTGAACACGTATCTCCCATTAATTTCAGTGGGAGTAGGGGCTCTTAAATACCTTCCAGGATCTGGGTCCTTGTCTCTCGGGGGCCTGATTCCAATAGGGAGGCGGAACCATCGAGTTTGTTCCTATAAAACATAGCGGGTGGGTTAGTTTGCTGTCTGCCTCACCTAGAGTTCTGCTGTGTCACAAGCCCTGAGGCCCTTTTGAAGCCTCAAAGGGGAAAAAGCATTGCTTTCCTGCAGCGCATGCAAGGGATAGTTCAGAGATTCCTCCTGGATCTAGCAGGACTTTAAGGGCCAGATTCTGGTATCCTTAGCCTGAACCATACATTACAAATAGCCTCACTGAAGTCAGTGGGACTTCTGATGGAGTAAGGTGCTATTCAGCACAAGTAAAGATATCAGAATCTGGCCTACCATTGCAAACATGGGGCCAGGCCCTCAGCTGCTGTCCGTCAGTCAGGCAAGCAACATTGAGTTTAGTAGAGCGGCGGTAATTTACGTCAGCTGCGGATCTGGCCCATTGGTAGCACAATGAACAAAATGATCTGTTTTGGACCATTTTACTAAGCAGGGAGTCCTTGGATGTGTGGGTGGGTGAGTGGGTGTGTGAGAGAGAAAGTGATGTTTATCGATATTTACTGATAAAAATCAAATCCTTCCAAGCCAAACAGCCACTAGCTGAGAACAACTTTGTCTAACACCAGCCAAGCCTGAGTCCCAGCCGGTGAACTAAAGGTGAAAAGTGCCTTAACAAATATCAATTTCCTGAGTCATCTTGTTCACGCTTCCCCCTGCCCCCACCAGCTCCTTCCAAATCCAGTTCCCATTTCCTCCTTCCACGTCGAAATGAAAGGTTCCAGGAGCTGCTGGGGAATCCAGACTCCGGGATACCTGTAGAGGTACAATTTTAGGGGACTGAGGCCCAGTCTCCCCATTCACAGGTGCAATCTGTGCCTGCAGCATTGAACGCGCAGGCACCAAATGGAATATTTGCCATTCTCCCTGCACTGGGTAGAGGTGCAGACAACCAGAACTGCTCCTGCAAGTCAATTCTAAATACAATGTTGCAGGTACAAAGTGCACCTGCCTGGGAAGATGCTGCCCTTCTCACAATCCGGCCCTTACTGTAAAAAGCCTCTGTCCCACTGCCCGCTGGCTATTGCATTTGTCTCCGCATCACAATAGCAGCCCCACACCTACCTTTGCACAGGTCCTAGTCTGCCGAAGTCAGAGCTAAGCAGTGGCATAAATAACACAACAGCTGCTCATTTTATAGTGTGGGCTAGCAGGTTTTGTGCTTTGCATACACTGCCAGAGGCATTAGCTTTCAAATAAGTAACTGGGAAAACCAGGTCAGCTTTGATTGCGATTTAGATTCTGTGATGCCCTTAGGTGGAGCATGGCACGCAACCACTTGGACACTATAAACGCAGCATGTTTGAGGGCCAGGGAATACATTATCTGTGCTGAAAGGTTGTCACAAGGGTGAGCAGATGGGACACAGTGTCTGAGTAAAGAGACCAAGACAAATTTTGTCTTTACTAAGAAGTCATTGACCCTTGCACAACATGGGGAGGTGGGGTGGGGAGGGAAGGGCGGAGATCAGGCCAACACCCATGAAGACAATGAATTACTCCTGTTTTACACGGATGTAAGAGAGATTGGAGTCAGGGCTGTGGTTTGGTTTGGGGTCGATATGTACTGAGGGTTCCCTGCAGGCTCTTACAGTTGGGTTCACAGGCTTGACAGGGCCTGACAGGATTGCCCCCCACTGAGCAGCATAGTGACCTGTCTCAGGGTGGTCCCTGCCACCTGAACATCCAGCGCTGGTCAGGTTTCAAACATCTAATGACCCTTGCCAGCTAACACCAATGGACATGTGCTTAATGGTGGGCAGTGATAGACTGGAGCAGGTAAGAGAATGGGTAGGACTGCGAAGAGGAAGAGAATTTAAAGGAGAGGGATGAAGGGATACAATCACAGAAAATAGAAACGGGGGAAGGAAGAAACATCAGAGCAGAAAGCCAAAGGAAATGTACACTGCACTGTCTGTCTCTGCTCTCACGCTGCAGCTGGCACCTCTAGCTCTTTGCAAAGATGAGGAAGGAAGTAGTATCCTCCCTATTTCACAGCGGGGGAAACCGAGGCATGGAGCATTGATATGGCCTAAGGTTACACAGCAAATCCATAACAGAGTCCAGTTGAGACCCTGGAAGTCCTGGCGCCAAATGCCACGAGTCCATGATAAGCAAAACTGTTTCACTTCTGAGGAAGGGGCCAGAAGACGTGAAAGCTGCTAACTTTTCTTTGGGCAAGGCCCGTCTGTCTAACACCTCAGCCCCAATGGCTGGTTGTCCCTAGAGGGTCCCTGCTGCACTTTGCTGTCAAACTGAGCTGCATTGGTCAATGGGGGCGAGGGGCAGGGTGGTACCCGTCCAGTTCAATCGCCCCTCATCCTGGTGTGTCCCTCTGGGCAGCCTCCAGCAGTGCATGGAAAGCAGCATGTAATGCAAAGCCAGACAGCACTGCAAGAACCATTCGTGCTGCTAGAGCAGGTGGGCACTTGGGCAGCAAAGCCTCTGATGCCAGTTCCAATAATCCATTTGGGGGAGTTGGGGGACGCGCGCGCGCACGCGCGCACACACACACACACACACACACACTCTCTCTCTCTCTCTCTCTCCCCCTCCCTCCGGGGCTAAGAGAGCGTTGAGAAGCAGGCACCTTAAAGGAGAGCGAGCCGCAGACCTGCGAGGGGGTAGCGGGCAGGAAGGACTTCATCAGAGTGGGGTTTTGGAGGTGGTCAGACCCATCAGCTCCATTTCGCTCCTCCTCTAACCTGAGGCAGCCCTGGTGCTCAGTCATATTTGTCCATCGGCCTCTGGTCTGCTTTGAAACCCTGCCGCTTGTATGTGGCACTTTTGGCCCCAAAGACCTAAAGCAACCCAGCGCAGAGGCTACATCCTTTGTCACACTGTTCAGCCCACCCACTGCATTCTCTAGGGGGGCAGCCACGGCCTTGGAGGGGGGTGGGGTTCGTTTGGATGCAGTCTTAGTTTGGATGCAGCTGCATGAGGTGTGCGCTCACCTCAAGAGCGAGCGAGCGAGCGAGCGACACACACACACACACACACACACACACTCTCTCTCTCTCTCTCTCTCTCTCTCTCTCTCTTACTTTCTCCCCACGTCTGTCTGCCAGCTGCCCCGACCCCTCAACGCCACACACGCTCACCCCGTACAACCAGAAGCCGAGCGCAGCAATGATCTTAGTCTCAGAGTCACTTATGATATTTGACGGCTGTTTTGGCCCTGAGACCGACTTCCCTGCTAATGCACAAGACAAGGTGGGTGAGGTAACCACTTTTATTGGACCAACTTCTGTGGGCAAGCAACACAAGCTTTTGGGCGTACACAGCTCTTCTCGCTGATCACGTTCATCTACTGTGACAGCAAATGCCAACAGTCCCTTCAAAAACATCCACCTGCCGCAGGGATCCCAGCAGAGCTTCACCGAGAGGCCGCACACGGCTAAATTTAAACACACACACACACCCTCATCCCATCCCCCCAACAGAGCTTCCCTGGCTAAATGGTGCGAAGGCCCCTGCTTTTTTTAAAAAAATGGCAATGCAGCGTGACCGAGACTGAGACGTTAGCCCCAGACAGCAGCTGCAAGGGGCCGCTTGTGCGTGGCGATTCCCATCTCCCTAGACTTTTTCATCAAGCTGCAGCCGCAAGCAGGCATTGTGTGTTTCTGCTGTTGTTACAAAGAGATGCAGGCAAATCAATAGCAAGGCATACACGGCTGCTTTGCTTTAATCTCTCACCCAGCTTCCCCTGGAGGGAGTGTGTATGTGCAGGGCGGGGGGGGGGGGGGATAATTCCTCCCCCATCTTCCCTCCCCTGCCAAAGCCTTTGTAGTTTGCTTTTCAAATAAACACATTAAATAAGCCACCTACCTTGTAAGAAAATGTGTAACCGGGAGGGGAAAAGGTACAAGTCCCTCCTGGAGGATGCGTCCTCCGCTGGCTCGGCGAGACTCAGTGGCCTTTTACCAGAACGGATCCAGCTAAAGCTCTCTTCCCTGTTAACAATCTCAAATCCTCAGTGTAATCTATTAATGTACAGCCAGGCCAGCTGCCTCAGACTCAGCGCCGAGCTGGATAATGAGACTGTCTTTTCCCCACCCCACCCCACCCCACCCCAGAGGATTTGGCTGGCTAACGGTTTGGTACTGAGCTAAGCTGAGCGTGATCAAGTCTGTGTCCCTGACGCCCGTGCTGATCACTCGAATGCCCTCTGTGCGGGATAACGGGTTCTGCAGAAAGGCCTTGGATGCTGATGCTGCTGGCTCATTAGTTCTTGGCCAGGCTTTTTCCTACTGACAGTAACCACTAATGGTTGGATACCATAGTTACCTTTGCCTAAAGACTAGTGCCTTAATTGTCTCCCTAAGGGAGCAGGGAACCCAAGAGCTGCTCGAGAAAATAACACGGTGTAATATAGGCGTGACTGTAGCGCTCAGACACAGTGATCATTCCTCAGGCTTTGCTGGAGACGTTGCACAAGATTTCCTGGTTAGTATTTGCTGAGTTATTAAACAAAAAAAAAATCTAGTCCCACTGCTGGCTTTTCACTGTGCCCTTCATGCAACTGGTGCAAGAGCTGTCGTTCTGGCTTGCAGCAGGTCCGTGCTTATTGCTGGCACCGCCATGAAGCCAAGCGGGCCACAGCGCCAGCAGAATGAAATGGCTACACTACATGTTTTAAACATATTAAAATGAGACGAGGATTAAAAATATATAAAAAAAAAGTGCAACCCCCTCTGAAAATCACGGTAGCTAAACTGCTAAGAGTTAAAGTAACTAACATGGCCACCGTTTTAATTACCGTGAAACAAAAACTGAAATAATCCCATCCAGCTAAATGGAGCAGCACAGTCATGTGTGAACGTCTGGTATTGATGCGCTAGGCCAGGGGTGCCCAACCTGAGCCAGAGAAGGAGCCAGAATGTACCAATGTACATTGCCGAAGAGCCACAGTGATACGTCAGCAGCCCCCGCCACCCATCAGTCCACCTCTCCCCCCCTGCTCCCAGCGCCTCCCACCCACTGGTCAGCTGTTTTGTGGCATGCAGGAGGCTCTGGGGGGAGGGGGAGAGCGAGGGCACAGCAGGCTCAGGGGAGGGGCAGGAAGGGGTGGAGTGGGGGCAGGGCCTGTGGCAGAGCCAGGGATTAAGCAGTGAGCACCGCCCGGCACACTGGAAAGTTGGCACCTGTAGCTCCAGCCCCGGAGTTGGTGCCTATACAAGGCAGGGCCAGCTCTAACTTTTTTGCCGCCCCAAGCAAAAAAGAGGAGCTCCACCCTGCTGTACCTCCCCTGCGAGTGCCACCGAACCCCCCCGTCCCTAAGCACCACACAGCCCAAAGCCCCGCCCCTGAGCACTGTGCAAGCCCCCACCCCCCCGAACGCCGCGTTGCCCAAAGCCCTCACCCCTCTGAGCACCATGCTGCCCAAGAACCACCCTGCCCAAAGCCCCCGCCCCCTCCAAACACCACGCCGTGCAAGCCCCCCGAGTGCTGCGCTGCCCAAAGCCGCCACCCCTACTCCGAGCGCTGTGCCATGCAAGCCCATGCCCCCCTGAGCACCGTGCTGCCCGAAACCCCCACCCCCCCGAGCGCCACGCTGCCCTAAGCCCCTGCCCTCCCTCCGAGTGCCACGCTGCCCGAAGCACCTCCTCGAGCACTGCACCGCTGAAACAAAAAAACCCCCTCCAGTGCTGCCCCAACGAAGAAAAAACAAAAAAACAAAAAAACCCAAGCACCGCCCACCCCAATGGTGCCGCCCAAGCACGCGCTTGGTCGGCTGATGCTTGGAGCCGGCTCTGATACAAGGAGCTGCATATTAACTTCTGAAGAGCCACATGTGGCTCTGGAGCGACCGATTGGCCACCCCTGCATGCTGGTCTAGAATAGATGACTGGGATTCGAGCCTTCTGGGTTCGCTGCTGCATGCTGGAAGAGAGTCCAAGCTAGTAGCTAGCACTAGGGTGTCCTCTTTACCCCAGCGCAGGTCACTTCCCCTCTTCAGGTTCCCAGCTGTAAAGCAGGGCTATTTACCAACCTTCCAGGGTGTTACAAGTCATAATTCACTCAGAGGGGTGTTTGTTTGTTTACACACTTGGAGATTTTTGGGTGTAAGTTGCAGTAGAGCCGATAATATTAATGACATTGAAAGCCTGGTCTGAAAGCTGCTCCACCAGGGCCCCGTATCATATGACGCTGTTTCGTTCTTTCGCTCCCTTTCCGTGCTATGATGGTGGCCTCAGTTCTCAGGACACCAGCTGAGCTCATGAGTGTGTTTTTGGCTAGACTCGGTAGCACTTTCACAGTTACCATCTGGACTATCCCATCTCTGTGGCCAGTGGCCAGGCCCAGGCAGTGAGCAAGCCAGCGGCTAGGAGCAGATTAATGCATTCATTATCATGCAGTTATCACATCCCTGCTTCATTAGACACGCAAACTGCATTCAGCTGCAACACAACAGCGGTCATGAACCAAGCACAAAATACATCCCGGCACGTATACATTCAGTACCCTACTCCCAGCACATAGTACATATGGTAAGTGTATGATTATAGGGAATTACCCCTTCTCTCAGCCATTTGTATTATGGTCCAGGCTGGCAGCTGCTGCTTGTTAGTAAGGTTGCCTGATACGACCTGTTACAACACTATGTTTTCAGTTACTTAAAACGTTGCCAAATTTTACCAGTTTGGGCGGAAATGTTGTCATGCTGGCTGGCCTGGGCGTCTGCCTAAGGCTGAATTGTTTTGCAAAAGTTCAGCCCAAATGGTCCAGATGTTTCCAAGATGGAGGCGAGTGAAAAACACATTGTTTTGCCCCTGTTTAAAAAAAAAATCTTTTGAAAAGCTCTAATGCACCCGTGCTGTGGCACAGGGACTACTTAGTTGTAACTTAACAGAGCTTAGCAGCTAAACACAGAAGATTCGGTCCGGGGCTGAGCAGGATTTTCCTGGCCTTTGCAGGACTGGGTGGCAGTGGGCCAAGCCAAGGTTGGGCACCCAACCGGACAGCAGGGCCCGTGTCTCTGATGTGCACTGTGCTTCCCTCTGCTGACGCCCAGTGTGTTCAGGAGAAAGCTGCCTGATCTGGACGCAGAGCCAGTCAGCGGGGGCGGCGGGGCGGAATGCGATTGAAACAAGGAGCCTGGGGTGGGCTGCAGGGGGAGACTGCGCTCTCATTAATGGCTCTGCACCATTTTCCAGCAGCCCGTGCTTTCTCATCAAGGGCGAACCATTTCCAGCTCCAAATCAATATGAGCTCCAGGGTAGTTGCTGTTGGCAGGTGCTAGACGTCCGTTATTGACAAAGTCCTTTCCGGGCTCCAGCCGCTGCATGGCAAAGCAAAAGAACTTTAGGTGAGTTCCTGGGGAGTTGCTGCTCATTTGACCACTGCAGGCTCAGCTGATGGGAACCAAAGTCTGCCTACAAACTGCAGTACAAACTGTGTTTTTATAGGCAGCAAAACAGTGGCTCAGCTCTCAGAAAAAACAGGCTACACGCCTTAGACTGGATCAGTTTGGCGTTGACAGTCAATGCACACAACGAAAGGGCGAGCCGAGAGGGGCTAGAAAGCCTGCTGTTGTAAGAACTGAAGCCAGCAGGCCAGCCAGCAGGTGTTACGCTATTGGACTTATATTGACCTGGCAAGTCAGTCTTGTGCTGCTACTGTGAGGACTGGGGCTTCTCAGATGCGGGCTGGCTGGAAGAGACCCGGAGGGGGTTCTTGCTCTGTCATGGGGCTCAGGCTGTGTTATCACCCTGCCTCTCACTACACACACAATTCCTGCTGGGGGGGGGGGTCTCACTGTGCTCTTTTCTCCGGCCTAACAGTGACACCTCCTGCAGAAATCTCTGCATTAGGCCCCGAGGAAGGTTCTCAGTCTGGTGCTCAGCATCCCGAACTTAATTTCCAAGAACATTTTCGCTGGAAAATCTGACTTTTTTTTTAATTGATGTTTAAAATTTCCACAAAAAGTTTGAGCAATGATGATGTTCAGAAACAGCTGGCCTGTGCCTCACTTGGGCCATTCTTTTCATGCCATAGCAGGGAAGGCACCACATGCACGATCTTTGCTGGGGCAGAGATGGAGTCCAAAAGGGACACTATTGGGCCAATCTGTGCTGTTCATTGGAATTGTTCATTGGATGCTCCTTTCCGGCCATAGCATCTGCCTCTTTGGGCACCAGGTCCCCTGGGACTTGAAAAGAACTTGTATGCTGACTAATTCACCAGCGAGCAGGGAAGGAGAATTCCACTGCAGTCCAGGGACACTAGCCAATCCAACACCCATGCTCTTCTAGACAAATCAGTTTATCAATATTACAGCACTAGGGCAAACTCTCATCGGCTAATCTTGACCTGGAGGGCATGACAGTGCTGTTAGCAGCTTAACCCTTTCCTAGACATCACAAATATCATGCCTAAGCTCTTGCCAGTTGGTTTCAGCTTTTTAACATCTGTCCTTTTTATAAAGCCATCAGGGCTTGCCCACACTGGTTCCAGGACCGTCTTCTAGGCACCCCTCCTCTGCTTGTCCCAAGTCCTTTCTTGCTCACATTTTGATGAGGCACTTTTTTTCTGAGCACCAGCCTAGCGCTCCAGTGCTTCTGACAGGGGTGCAATGTTGGGGGGAGAGGGCAAGGGGCCCAAGCTCGCCTGGCCAGCTCTGAGGGAAGACCCAGAAACCTGCATCATCTCTCCTGGCCATGCCCGACACGGCAGCCCTGCAGCCAGGGACCCACTGCCCACTCAGGAGGTTACAGACTGGAGTTCGGGACTGGGGAAATGTTGGAGCCTCCCCTTCCCAGCCTGCAGCACTGGCAGGGGCACCCCCATATGCAGGGCATGCAGGTGCCCCAGCCTGTTAGCTTCTGTGTGAGAGGCTGGCTCATACAGTTGTCTCAGGCATGGCCGGGATGGGAGGCAGTGGCTGCCGGGTCTCCACTCAGAGCTGGCCAAGGGAGGGGGAACTAGACTCCCCACTTCATTGCACCCTCATCCCCCCACAAGCAGTACCATAGGCCCTTTACGTTTGCACAGGCCTGGCGGGAGGATAGGGACCCTTTGTTTTCTCTGCTTTTGCTGCCCACAAGTGAGTCAACCCAGCCTAGTGGCCGCAGGGTACCAACGGAAGCACTCCGGAACCTCTTTCTTTGGGGCACCAGTACCAGGCTGCTGCTACCCATCGCCTTGCAGCTGAGCACCTGCTAGGTAAAAACAATAGCAACAGCCCTAGCGGAGGCCAAAGTCTCTGACACATTCTTTGTAGTCAGCTCGGAGCCTCTGGTGCTTTTCTCTTTTCAGGGTAAAAACTCTCAGGGAGCAGGGGTGAGTTTCTGTCTTTAGTTAGCTGGTTGATTTGTTTATTTGGGGCAGGGGGAATTGGAGGGGGTCTCACTAGACCTACATAATTAAGCAATGCTTTCTCTTAAAGAGAGTTGATTCATATTTATTGTGCCATCAACACTGGGTTTTTCTTTCAGACTCTAAATCCATGATGTCGGGTTCCTATTTAGCAGCCTCTTGGGGTTCCTCCCTCCCTATGGTGCGCTGCGTTTTCTAAACACCACCACATGTCACTTAAAGAGGTCAGCGAGATGGGATTCAGAAATACCAGCTTACTGAGCTGTTGACATCAATCATAAGCTCCTCGTGCCGCCTCTCCAAACAGTTATGGGACAGGATTGGGGGTTTAAGGACAAAATGACGCTGATCGTGGGTTATTGGATTTTCTTGGCTTTTCAGACATCTGACTGTAGTGACAGCTAAATAGGGCTACACGCCTCTGCAGCAGAGCCCAGGAAGCCCCCATAGAGAAGAGCTTTGTTATGGATGACGTCATTCGCTTTGCACTTGCCTGGGAGGCTGGTTTGTTTAACCTTGCACTTTGAAGAAACAAAAAAGCAAGGGTGCTGCAGCACCAGTGGCGCCCATTGCACTGAGCATCTCCTCCGACAGGTTTCCCATCACATTCAGTGTGTGAGGGGGGCTGACAGTGCGGGAAGTTCACCTCTTCTGTGTAGACTTTCCAGAGAAGCAGCAGGGGCCACTGGCCAGGGACTCAGGAGCCATGAGCCCGGCTCTGACCCAGACCTGTTTGTTAGCTGACTTTGGGCAAGTCACTTCACGTCTTTGCTCCTCTGTTTCTCTCAGCCATAAAATGAAGATAATGCTGCCGCCCGCCTCTGCAAAACACATTGAGCTCAGTGACTGAAAACAGCCATGTGGCAGCTGAGCATTAATAAATCACAGCATCCGTTGCACTGTACCTTGAATCAAGACTGGAACGTAGTGGAACTTCAGCTTCTCATCAGACTAAACAGCCCTCCCTTGGGGGACTTTGGAGGAGCATCATGCACAATGGCCATGCATCTATTGGCCTGGCCCTAGCACACAGATCTGTCCACCTGCTCACTTTGAACTATCAGTTTTAGAGAGGAATGTCCCCAGCTGGGGGGTGTCACCCCAGCAAACGCTTCTGGGCCAGGCCTGGCAGATTGCAGTCCCAGCTTTATAGATTAGGGAATTATGAACTCCTGAAGTTTTGTAATATTAATGATTGTAGGCCATCTGTTAATCTGGCAGCCAGCAACGAGCTGCTGCTTAGCTGCTTAGTCCAACTGATTAAAAAATAATTGTTGTGACAGGCAGCTGGAAGAAAGAGCCTGATGTGTGCCTCTAGTTCATTGAGAGAGTGTTTAATTTACAACACCGTAACTGTATAAGGATTACAGAGTTGCACCAGAGCCTCCCTGCGATTACAGCCCTTTTGGACGAAGTGCCATACAGAATGAGGCAGGCCCGTCCCTGAAAAGCTCACAGCCTAAAGAGAAAAGGCAGCGAGAAATGAGCTATTATCATTTTACGCTGGGGGAACTGAGGACCAGATTGAGTGACTTGCCCACAGTTGTTGGGCCCAGATATTCCCTGGCAGAGCTGGGAAATGAACCCAAATCACTTGGGTCCCAGCCCAATGCCTTCATTCACTGTCCAATTTTAAAGCTTCGATTTTGACATTCCCATGCATTCCAGATTCAGATTCCCTTCTCCATCCCATCTTCTGAACCCAGTCTTGATAACCAGCCATGTAAGGAACTAGCCTCACACTGCACATATGGAGGACAGCAGCTCCTGCAGACTGTCACAACTGCACCTGTCCAATGCTTGAATCTGTTCAGTCATTAGCCCGGTGAATGGCAGCATGCAATATGAATATGGTGTTCCTACTGGAGAGTTGGGCACGCTTAACCACGTGTTTGGAGGTGAATACATGTACACTTCAACCTAGAGATTGCCAATGTGTTTAGCAACTCATTACCTAGATGCCATCTCAACATCAGCTACCTGTCCGGAAATTTGACGTCACATGCTGCAGTAACGCATTGGAGCTACTTAGACCTTTCCAGCCGATTGGCAGTTCTTCCACTGAAGCCATGATGGGGGCTGCAACTACAGGCTCTTGCCTGAAAACTACAGAGCCCTCTGACAGCTCACTCCACCTGGAAAATAGTAAGTGATCTCCACAATGCAGGACCTGTGAAAAGTGTTGCATCCAGTGGAAACTAAATTCGCTACCGCTGCACTTACATGCCTGTTCAATAGCCACCAAAACACACCCAACCAAAGCCAGAACAAGCTCATTACACTTCAGCCCTTGGAAGCACTGAAATATGGAGCGTCTAGAAGACGGTATCTATTATGCTCCAATCCACCTACTGCTCTAGCTGCTGATCTACTCACCTTCCTTCATGCCTCATGCAGCATGATGGAGTCATTTTTGTTGGGGCTTTGATTTAATGTCAGATCTGACTCTTCTCTCAGTGAAGACCCTGGTGTTTTTGCCATTAGCACAGTGGCTGCAGGATCAGGGCTGTAAACTCTAAGGGCCAAATTTCCAAAGACCTCCGGTGTTTGGAGCCTAGACACACAGGCAGGGACACAGGTGCATGCTGTAGAACACCTCTCACATTGTTATTCGCCGACTTGTGTCTTATTTTGCAGTCTCACCACTATGTTTGGAGGACACGGAGGGGCAGAGAATATCTTTTACTGAGAACTGAGTTGGCTGCATGCAGGCTGCTGGCCTCAGTGTTTGCTGTCTTTGTAAATCCTCTCCTACACTCACTGAGCCAGAGAACCTTGAGGCCAGTAAGGTAAAGTGGCCTGTTCACAACACAATGGCATCCAGGGCCAGCTCTAACTTTTTTGCCGCTCCCCAAGTGAAAAAAAAAAAAAGGCGCCACCCTGCCGCAACAACACCCCCCCCGAGCGCCATCCCGATGAAACAAAAACACCCCCCCGAGCGCCATCCTGCCAAAACAAGAAAACCCCTGAGCACTGCCCCACCCCGCCTGCCAAACCAAAAAAAAAAACCCAACCCCAAGCGCCACCCCTCCGAAACACCCCCCCACGCAGCCCTGCCGAAACAAAAAAACCTCTGAGCGCCACCACTCCGAAACACGCCCCCCATGCAGCCCTGCCGAAACAAAACAAACAACAAAACTGAGCACAGCCCCCCCAAAACAAAATAAACAAACAAAACCCCACAGCGCCACCTCTTACAAGGTGGCGTGCTTGGTCGGCTGGTGCCTGGAGCCGGCCCTGATGGCATCGCAGCAGAAATAAGCCCACCCAGCTCCCCACAAAAAACCCGCAGAGCAAGCACAGCCTCATTAGGTGGAGGTCACCCAAAACATTGATGGTGCCCTCAGAACAGGAGGCTAATTATGGATCTCTTTTGAATGGTATTTTAGTTAAATTAGCTTTCTGGTGCATGCTCAGAAGGGATAATCTCATTTAGCAGGTTAATTAGTGTCTTCTGTAGAAATAGTTTATCAGTGACTGTCCCATCCTGCTCGGCAGAGATAGTTTAAAGGTATAGTATTGAAGGTCTGGACTGCAGGAAAAGCCAGAGACCTTCAGTGGCACCACATCTTGCTCTTATTTCGATTGGGTAGTTGACTGCCCATTGAAAGTCTTAGAGTATGAACATACACAGAGATTTCCAAAGTCGGCAAAGGTGAGGGTGTAGATACCTAATCTATATATTCAAGTGAATAGGAATTTGGTGGCCAGAAGCAGGCTGCTTTGCAAATCTCAGCCTTAATCTCAAAACTGAACATCTCAAAACTTGCAGTAATGAATAGCTGTACAACAGCAGGGCTGAAAGGTCCTGTTGGGGCCTAGGCCCCCATTGTATCAGGTGCTGTACACACACACACAAACCCTGCCCCAAAAGCTCTTGCTCTAATTAGAAACACAAAGCAAAGAGTGAAAGTAATGAATAGTAAATGAGGCTGGGGAAGTGAGTGGATTATATAAGTGGATAATTTAGGAGCCATATAATATCAGAGGGCATTGATCATGCAAGATTAGCAGCAAGGACTGGTGAAATCATTTTCCTAATGGGTCTAAAATGAGCTGGAAATAAGCAGACACAAATGTTATGTGAAAAACGTGGTATAAAATATATAGCGTATGGCAAATCTTTTAGCCTTCCCCCTTCAAAAAGACGAGAGAGCACCTGCCGTGCTGCTACTGGTGTAGGAGTCCAACTCCTGGTAACCAACATCTCCTCAAGCCAAGGTCATACAGTGCAGGATTATTTTATTAGCAACCTTAACTGGAGCCTCACAATGACTCTACCTTAAAGACAACTGACGAATCTTGTGAAGTAGCTTCCTTTTTAAGCTCTCTTTGCAAACTGCTTGATGCTTCTAAAAAGTCAGGAGCAACATCAAGTGACATAGGGAAGCTGTTGAGCAGGAGTGAGCAGCCCATTGCTGCGGAAGTCAACAAGAGTTGCGACTATTCAGTCAATCAGGCCCAGGTTGTAACTGACCTGAGGGATGGATGCAGCAGCTCTTCTCTTGCACAGAATAGATTGTTTTTGGAGAAGAAGAAGTTACACAGAGTGTTAGTATCTTATGTTCTAACTATGGACAAGACCCGATTTCAACCCTGGGATAGCTGCAGCTGTGAAACCCTTAAGCTAGGCAGACAAAGCCGTAATTTCAACAGCCCCATTCCAAGCAGTGGTAAACACTCATGTTGGAAATGGGGCTTGGCATAGCTGTGCTTGTAGTTTGCAGGTGGTTACACCAAAGCTTGGAATTAGGGCTAATTCCAAGTGAAGACAAAGCTTTAGCCTCCTAGCACCCATTTGCCAAGCTGCAAAAGGGATAGAAGAGAGGTCATACAGTCCAGGGGCCAAGACATGTGTGTTCTATACCTGCCTTAGACACTGATCAGTGCCTTAGACACTGATCTGGGCAGGCGACTTCCTCCTCTGTGCTTTAGTTCCCTACTCCTGGCTCCTGTGTGTCTCTTGTAATATCTTTAGGGCAGGGACTGAGTTTTACTAAACCTGCCATACAGCACTTAGCCCAACAGGGGCTCTGCTACTGGCAAAAAGAACCCTGGCTTTTAATACAGTGCTGCTCCCAGACGGATCTCAAAGCGCTGTCAAAGGTGGTCGGTAGCATTGTCCCCCTTTTACAAATGCAAATACCACCTCACTCAGTGGGGCTATAAGGATCAATCAGTGCTTGTAAAGTGCTCAAAGATCCTTAGATGAAAGGTGCTGTCTAAATACAAATTACTATTATCCAAATGGAATTTTGTTTCTTTCACACTCCAGCTCCTACCCCCAACATCTGGTAGCAGTCTTTAGGATATACACTATAGTAGGCAAACTTTGTTTCCCTACACCCATCTTCAGAAATTTAAAGACAGTCATTACTGTGGCTTATCACAATCTCCTGTTAGGTTAGGAACGGAACAGTGTATTTTGATCCTTTGGCCATATTTTTGTTTCCACATTATCTCCCCTCCTGGACACCAAGAGTAGCTGGAAATAACCTTAAATCTGATTTGACTGAGGTCAAGAAGGTATCCCCTAAGGCTGGCTTTAAGGCTGTCTTCTCATGACCTTTCTAATTCTTTAGAACAGCGTACAGCTCATTTCTCTGCTGAAGGCATCATGTGTCAGTATTTCTCTGTCTGAATTAGAATATAAAATTAAGATTACAATTGACTTTTAATACAGCTCTAGTTGACTTAACTAAGAACAGGCTTCTTCTGCATCCCTCAAAAAAAGCCAAGCCGAGGTTTCTTGAACCTGATATAGGAATCTTCCATAATTGGTGATGAAACCTGTCACATGTAATATTAAGATAGGAGTAGGTGAATCTTCAGAAATGTTTTGTTCTTCAACTCCAACTTCCATTGACTCTTCCTCATACTGGCCTGTATTTAGGGCAGATGATTTCACAGCATCACATACATAGGTGATCTTAGGAGACAACTCTACTTAACTTCTGATCTTAAGGTTTTATTTACAGCAAAATATAAGTTGAATATCCCCCCAAAGAGTGACGGGGTACATGCTAAAGACTGCTAATGGTCACTGAACCTGTTTGACAATGGAGTAGTGAATAATCCCTATCAGGGAGTAGGAACAAATGTTCAGATTGTAGAGTTTACTATTCATTCTTCTGTCAGGTACTGCACAGGTCAAATTTAAGCCGATTGCAAAACCTAGGGAACATTACTTAAGAATTGACAGGCAGGCCAGCTGTCACGAGAAGAGTACAGACACAAGGTGGGTGAAGCAGTATCTTTTACTGGACCAACTTCTGTTGCTGAGAGACAAGCTTTCGAGCTCATACAGCGCTCGGCAACAGGTTTGAAAACTTACATGGGCGGTCCCAGCTAAATACAAGGTGAAAGATTGTTTAGCATAAGTAGTTAACACATTTCAAGGGACCAGTCAAGGTGAAGTGGCTTGTTAACACTGCATAATTCTTAAATATTTACATCTAAGGAAGATTACCCCTACCATACTGGATGCTGAGAAAGAATTTATTACTACACACTTCTAAAGCCCCCAAACCCTTAGCAGCAGAGTGCTTAGTAATAATACTTCATACTTAGCCGTGCTTTTCATCAGAGGATCAGCTCCATTTTACTCAAATTCAATGAGTTTATCCTTACTGGCCAGGTAGAGTATGGAAGTACTATCCTGTTACTGATGAAGAAACGGAGGCAACAGGGGGCTTGTGTGACTTGCGCACGGTAACACCAGAGTCGTGAGGCAAAGGCAGGAACAGAACCGTGGTTTCCGACACTCAGTTTTGTGCTAGTCACAAGACCATCCTTTGGCCTTGTCACAGACAAGCCATTTGTTAGTCATTCATTCAGAAGGCCGCGGCAACGGAATTATGAAACATGGTTCTTGACTTGCCAAGGTTACATGACCCCACCGCCATCTCCAGATGCAAATAAGTGGTGCCACTTCCTTGAATCTCTATATTAGAACTGAGCTAATTTTCAGATGCAAATATATCTGCATGCAAAGTCAAATTTCATTTTTGGGCAGTACTGGCTGTATAATGGTGTCTGTTAAAGGAACACCCCAGTTTAGATAATTAGGAAATTTGGATCAGAGAAATACTAGCAAAAAGCCTCAACCATTTTTGATCATAAAGAACTTTTTACATCCGAAATGAGACTCTGCTTATCTTGATTACATATGCATTAAACCCAGTTGGTCTTCAGTCTGACATCCCACACTAACCACCCAACTTAAGCCTTTGACGTTATGTTGATGCTAGTCTCACAGGAAGGCTGGGAAGAGGTTTTCAACTTCTGTTGATTACTCAAATTTGGATAAACAGCTATAAAGAAACATTGGTCTTCAGAGAAAGCCAGTTCTTTATACACATCAGATTATACCATTATCTATAACATGATCCTCTCTGTAGAATTTGTCTAATCATCACAATTCATTAAAATGCAAGAGGCGATAAATAAGAATAGGCATGTCATTTACACATTCAAATTCAAGGATTTCCCTAGTTCTCCTTTTGATGATTTATTCAGCCCCAATGCGTTTCAGGAAACACACATCCTTGAGCCATCCTGTCAGTGCAATTGCACCCACAGCCCAGGCATTATTTTGTTTGAGATGCAGAGCTGGATTGCTTGGTTTCAGGGGTTTCAAGAGTGCTAAGGCACCAACCAGAGGCTATAGGGGTTGGTGGGATGACAGTGCCCTTAGAGAGGCAGCGAGGAAGGCAACCAGAAGAGTAGAGTACTAACTGGTGTGATGGGTAAATCCCCCTGGCTTGCCAGGAGCAAAGGCCCTCTCCCTGCTCAAGGACTCTTTCAGTGGTGACTGGCCCAGTGGTCTTACATTTCAGGGGGATTCAGTTTGAGGAAGTTCGGGTAGTACGGTTTGACAGGGTTCATTTAAATGAGGGAAGTACTTCTGAGCCTCATTTAAAAAAAAAAAAATCTACAGTTTTGCATTTCTGATGCCAGGATATGATTTGCATTGCAGTCACTTTGTTAAGGTGTGAACAGGGAGTTAAATAGTCAAATGCGAAGGCTAAACTTTTCTCCGTTTTTTCCCCAACATATGACAGCCATTCCAAATTCCTCTGGAAAGGAACCAATATATCACAGGCTGAAATAAATGTAATCTATTAAAAATATGCGTATCTGATGAGTTGGGAAAGTGTTAAATGAGAAAGGACTTGGGGAGGTGTGATGACCTGCCCCCCCAGACACTGGATTTAGTTTACAGCTGAAGCGATGGGTTGTGAGAGTTGTAAGAACATAGACTTTATGAGATGCCAAGTCAGCAGTCTCTGCTGCAGGTCAGGACCCATGTGCATTTGGGGAGGGGAAACTTGAATAGCCCCTACTTCTAATAATTTGCAATTTGAGGCCTATTCACTCAAGTAAACTTGGAAGGATTAGATTGTTACCAGTAAACATCAATTTCATTGCACACACAGACCAATGAAAAATATTTCTATCAATAATTGAAATTGACAGATAGGCAAAGGAAGAAATGCTGCTTGAGAGCTCAGAGCTGGATTCAAGGATATTTAGTTTGTATATTTTGACATGTGACGCTGACAATGTGTGTTTTAACTGTTTATAAAGCTAACTTGTTGAAATTCAGCATCTGCTCTCATTGTCTGACCCACTCCGCATAATTTCCTACAACTGTGAAAATTTAAATAAATACAAATGTTAAAAAAAAAAGATACCCAGTGAAAAGAATAAAAAATAAAATTCTGCCCAGCCTACTACTAAGCACCTACCATAATATTATTTGAACTAAACAGATGCACAGCAGAGGAGAGTACTACAATAGTTACCGTTTATTTAACGCTTTATACAAGGGGTTTAGATCCACATTTTCACTTTTTTTTAAAAAGACAAAACTTCAATAAAAGTCTTTTTGTAAAGAAAATAATTTAGCTGAACTTGGCACGAATAAGCAGTAAAAGCCATTATAAGCCTTAAATATGCAAAATAAAATACATGGATATGTCAACATTTATTCCCTTCACTCCCAACATGGAAAGATGTCAAAGAAATTGTAGTCAGACTGTACTTTCTACTGAATTAGATTTCTCTAGTTCTACATCCAGTTTTAAAGTCAACTGTTAAACTACACTTATGATAGCAATTCAAGTAACCCAGACTTGTTAGCACCCGTCAAATAGCCATCAACTGCAATACATCAAAAACCAGCTGAGTCTGACACACCTGAAAGTTAAAATTTCTGTTTACAAACTAGCTATTAATTTACAGCATTAGAATCATTTCTAGTTTCTGATGAGCACTTGGGATTGGAGAAATCCAGGAAAATGGAGAGTGGAGGTACTCATCAAAACAAGTGGTTCACATACATAATTAGATGCCACATACAGGAGGGATTCCAAAGGGCACACACTATTATCATAAATTTTTGCAGGACCATGAATGAACAGTTTCCCTTATCCAGGAGCTGTTTGCTCCCTCAGAAAGTCCTCTGCTGCTGACATCACAGATCTGCATGCATGTGTCATGGTAGAGAACATGTCTGTTGCTTTCTCGGCACTTCCACAGAATAAGCAGCCCTGTAGGTATGTTAAGTTATATTCCATGAAAGCCAGATTGCAGAGAACTGCTAGAGCATGCGCCAGCAAGAAGGGAGAAAGCATTAAGCACATTTCGGCTTAAACACCTCCTCCATTCAACACACAAGTCTAGGGTTGGATGGGATTTTTAAAAATGTTTGTAAATCAGCTTGTAGGCTGAATATTTTTACTGAGGGGAACTAACAAAAGGCAAGCAATTGGAAGGTGTTATACAGCAGGTTAGAGAATTCTTGAGACCCTCTAAGAGCATTACAATTTTTCCAAAACAGCTATGAACTTGGCAACTTCATGATCAGTCGTGGTACCAAGAGGCAGCTTCCGTAATCCCTGCACAGGGAAAAGAGGCGGTTAGAAGTTCATACTGAAAAGAATGGGTTTTTTTGGTTTTTTTTTTTAAAATTCTATAAAAAGAGGCATCTGCTCGCTAAAGCCATCTCCCATGGACGGGACAGCCAGCCTTATGTCTCCCAAAATACCTCCCTTCAGAATCCCTGACTACCTGCTGGATTAACTGCTCCCTTTGTGCCCTCCTCTCACTCAGACCCGTGTGCTTTCTTCTACCTGGTCCCATACACATGAATCTCTCCTCTCTCCCCCTACAGCCCACCTTGCCAATCTACTCTTTCCTCAAGATTACTTCTTCTGAAAGCCCTACAGAACTGGAACTCCCTGGAGAGATGTGTTCAACTAGATGGGACCAGGACCATCCTTCTCTACAAAAAACAAACCTTTTAGACATAAAAGTACCACCCGTCTTGTTAATGATGGGCACTAAACTTCATAATTCAGTTTGCTTTCTGTTACTCTCCAGTCTGCTTTGGGGGGGATTGTCTGTTTAGGCTGTTAGTTTACATACTGCCATCTGTCTAAGGCACGAAGCACGTTGAGCTTCAAACCCAGCCTTCGTCTGAGAGCACTAACAACACTATTTGTTTGGCAGAGGAGAAAACAGTCCATCTACCCCGGTGCGTAGTGCTATTCTGACCAAGCACTAGGAAATGCAACACATTGCAACCCTGCAGCCCAAGGAAAAGTCATCACCATGGCAATTCCTTCAGCATTAGAACCAAACAGCCTTAAATCCAATCTATGGAAAGAAAGATGGACAAGAAACCTCCTAAGGTTTCCAAGATTTATTAAGACCCACTAATTCCTTTGTATTGTTGCTAGCTTCAACCTAACTATTTTATTTCTTCCATTTGCTTACAGAGAATTTAACATGTGATGACAAATTTAACATTTGAGAACCACTGCTGGGGTCAGCAACCTGAGGTACAAAGACACTTACTGTGTTCAGGAAGTTGCAAAGATGCTTCGCCCACGGACACCTGAAAACAGATTTAGGTTCTTAATCCACTTTCCACATATGGACAGCCTTCTTCCCCATTTCAGCAGCTTCATAGTTAATGGACACCCTGAGAGTGTGACATTCCCAATATTTTGTTACACTTGCTAGTCAAATGCTCAAAAACTTCATGTCCCAAAATGTGGGAGAGGTCACCATTTAAGTCACCTTGACATTGGAGTACAACTTTTAACTTGGGCACATGTTGACACACAGTGCGTAAGAGCTAAATAAACTGCTCTGCAAGCTGATGGAATTCAATAAATATAGCAAGCTTGACAAAAAAAGGTGTATCCAGACCTCCCTCGTGCACGCATCATCTACATCATCAAGCTCATGAAAGCCAGTGATTAGTCACCCCATGTACAGTGGAAACAAAGCAAACGAGAAGCTCTTTAAGAAGCTGATAACTTAAGTGTCCCTGATTTCCTCTCAGAACAAGATTACAGGAAGTGCAATTGGAACGTTATGCTGCAGCCGTCTGCTACATGTTTTGCCTGTGAATTAAAAATCTGGAGCAGGCAACCTTTGTGTCTTCAGATACACAAACATTTAGCTACATTTTTTTAGGATTATTCAATTCTTAATGCCTAGTATGCCAAGGCAAAAAAAAATAAAAAAAGAACCCACATTCTAAAACCTTGAATGCTTTACGGCGAAATCTAGAAATAAAATATTGCAATCATACCAGACAAGGCTTATGCTTACCTGTGAAACCACTTTCTCTCTGTAACACATCTGAAGCATTTATAGCAATAACTTTATTCTAAAAGTACTGTTACGACTATTTCAGAAACCCTTCCCTCCACACCTAGTCACAGAGCAGATGATTGTCTCCAAATTTTATACACAACTTGAGGTTCCACCTAGTTTGCCTAAAATGGGACAGATCAAGCACTGGTGCACCTTTAGCTCCCACTAGAAGCACTTCTATATTAAGGATGCAAGACTCCACATCCAGTCCACGTGGATGAACTATTTGAATGAAGTGAGTCTTGCATGTTGTGCTCTGTAGTTTCTGTGAGCCACACTTCCTTAGAAAGGTGCTGGGCCTTACTTCAGCGTTTCATTGAAACATGCAAAAACCCCTGATTGCGCTCCATATTGTTGGAATTGTTGCGACTATTAGTGACCATCACTTTTCATTAAAATGACCAGATGGCCTTCTAGGGTCCATAGCTGCATAGAAACTGCCCCAGGTCAGGGACCCCATGTCTTCTGCACTTCTGGGCCAACTGACTCCTCAGGCTGCCTGACCCCCATAGCCTGGGAAGCCAACACAGGGAGCCAGCTGGCGCAGGAACCTGGCAGTCCCTGGCCCAGGAGCAATTGCCATGGGGAAACTGTACTGGAGCCACAAAACTTGGAAGCTGCTGACTGAAATCGACATGATTTTTGTCAATGTCACAGCTGAATAGCAGCTGTGCCTATTTCCTTTCAAAAACACATTTGCATTTCTCATACAATTAAAAACAAACCAAATCAACCCCCCCCCCCCAAAAGAAAAACAAACAAACAGAATTTCCAAGTTTTGGCCATTTAAAAAATGTTTCCATCTACTGCCCATGAAGTTGGAAAGTGCCTTGGACTTCAGACCAAAGACATTACCACTACACTGAAGACTTTATACAAGCGTGGTACAAAACAGAGCGCTATGCTATTTGGGGGACAGGTTTCCAGCTATGTTTTAAGAAAGTTTGCGTCTTCTGTTAACCAAACATTTGTGCAGTATTAAGCACTCCTAGAAACCCAGTAAAGTGATTAATAAGCTTTTCCTAAATGTATTTAGCTAATCAAAAATGGCTTCCACAGAGGATAAGCAGTGTCTACTAGTGGAAGGGACACCCACCTGTTTTCCCGAGACAAATAGAGAACTAGTAAATATTATCCTGGTCATTGGTCATGTTCCCAAAAACAGACTACAGACTTCTTTGACAATAGATGCCAGTGGGAATGCAAAAAAGCCAGAGGGACCCATCAGGTAACAATGCTTGCCACTGAAATATTGACATCAGAATAATTTTAAACCCGAAAATTTTTTTAATCTCATTAGTAGCTGTAACAGCAAGGATAAAATTGTGCAAAAAGTCTATAGCAAGACTGTGTGAATATTAATGGAATTCCGAGCAACTCATCAGTGTAATCTGCATTGCTATATTCAGCCTGGTATTTGACACCAAATACTCATACTTACCTATACAGGTTCTCACTAATTAAATGGATGATGAAGATGCCAATGGACTGCATCTTTCTATTTCTGCAAGTCAGGTACAGGCAGAGCAGTTCGCCCACATATTGAGGACCAAGTTTTTTCCATCTGAACAATAAAGAAAATTGGAGTAGCAGGTGATGGCTCCTTTATCTAGTTCTAAAAACGTTTGTGGCAGCATATATAATTTGGTTCGTTTGTTTTGTAGACCATTTCCTCTCTTCCCACAGAGTCTTGGATCAAAGACATTTCACCATGGAAAGAGGAGTCTATTGAGTAATGCAGCTCAGCTGCAGAGCCAGTATAACTTACATGGTGTCCTTGCCTGACTCTCATACAGCCACTGGTTGGAATACATTTTTCCCCAGTCTTAAAACTACTTCCCCATGATTGAGAACCACTTTGAAAGTGAAACCTTCACCCCGCATGCACTAGAAGAACACGTATCCAGTATGATAAGTCACTTGGCAATGCTTTAGTAGAGCCCTGTGCAAATACAGACTGTATATCTGCGGATGCGGATATCCGTGGCGTTGCAGGGCTCTAACAACTATGAGCGAGACCAGCAGGGCCATGACCAGCAACTGGGAAGAGGAACCGCAGTAGCAAAAGTAGCAGCATGTCAGGCCGCCACTTGAGGAAGGGACCCGTCTGGGAGTGTACGAGCTGCTTGCACACACTAGCGTGACCAGTGACAGCTGCCTGAGAGTCTTGTGCCCGCCCCAGTGGGCAGGGCAGGGGGCGGTACAGCCCTGCTGGAGGTGCTGCCCGGGCTAGGCGCTGGCCCAACATGCTGCTACTTTCACCGCTGAAGTTCCTGGCCTGATTGCTGGCCATGGCCCTGCTGGTCTTGCTCATTGTTGCAAGAGCCCTGCAACTCCACAGATATACATTTTGTATCTACGCAGGGCTCTACTCTTCAGGGTAGCTTTTAAAAAACAAGTTTGGTCATGTCTTACTGACAATTGGCTGGTTGTCTGTATCTCCCCCCCATCCCTCCAAACACACACACCCCTTACATCTCTGGGGGAGGAGGGGGGGAACCCCACAGCCTTGGCATTTAACTTTTTCCACAGATAAACAATCAGACCGCAACAAAGCGTTTACTCACAGATGCAACATAGTTGCCTTCTGAAAATTCAGATCTCTCAGAAGCAAGTTAATAGTGCCATGGAGAATGTGTTCTTCACAGGAAAGGCCATTTAATAATAACCTCAGAGCCCAGAAGTTATTCTAGTAGGTAAAGAGAAGAATAAGCTAGTGAAGGAATTCTATGCTACAGTACCTCATTTTAGTGAAAATCCCTGAAAAACAAACTGGTAAAGTTAAAATATAAAGAAAACAAAATATAAAACTTGACAAAACGTGCATAAAATTCAATATGCTGTTAATTGCATTTTAAGCATTGTTTTAATTTACTAGAGTTGAAGATTCCTAGGACTTACCCCGAAAGCCAGCGTTATTTCCAGAAAGGAACTCAAGTATGTAAGGTCATTTAGGAGCATCTGCTGCACTGCTTGCACTGTGAGGATAAGACAAGCCTCAAGCTGTAACTGAAGGAATCAGAAAAGATGTTAAGAAATATTTAAGGCCTGATTCTCCATGGCCTTGTACCCTGCGTTGTCACTGATAGCTGCTCACATCAGGTGTAAATTGCTGCCATTCTGATCTAGGAGACTTTGCACAGGTGTTAATGACAACATATAGTGCAAGACAGGAGAACCTCAGTTCACATTGGGCACTATCAGTACAAGGTGAGCTTGCTAAGAGCCTCTGGACAGACTGACTGCAGAATAGATGTTACAAAAGTCAAAGAAACAGAAGAGATCTAGTGACAGGCAATAAGACTTGCAGGTGGGAAGGGAGATCAGAATGCTTTGCACTTCGGTGGCATCCTTTACCAAAAAGATTCTCAAACTGCCTTACAAACTCTAAAGCTCACTGTTACGTAGGACAAGTGTTGTTACATGGACCAAGAAAATCCTGACATTTGAGTTACACAATTAGAAAAGTTAAATGTAATTTCCTCAGAGGAAATAAAAGGAGCAGCGTTAACCAGTTTGCTTAGGTAAATGAACATATCCTAATTACTGATAACTTTCATCATGTTCACACTAAAAATCAGGTACCATATACAACTCTCTGCTGTCTGATTATTAAATTATGGACAGGCAGGTTTTTGAATTATAGTAGATTTTACTTATTACCAATCTGTAAGTTGCCATCAAAAAGTTGCCTTATCCAGCAGCAGCCAGTTGAGCGGAAGGCAGGTTTGTGAGGCTACAGCCAGGGATGGAAGCACTGGGACATACCTCCCCGGGCTCCAACTCTGAAGCTGGGGCTTTCTTCCAAAGGAAGGTTCTCAATAAGTGGCATGCCTGTTGCCAATATCTGAATCCCATTAACATTAAAGTCAGTGGGATTGGACTGGTTCCCAGACAAATGTTGCTATTAACCAAAAGTTAAAAATTAGGGTTGCCATTAAGCTGCAGCCACTGTATCTAACTTTGGATCAGTTAGTTTGAAGACAACCCATCTTGCTTAAATTCATGGTCAAAATGCAGAGATTCTCAGACATTTTTTTGACAAAAATTCCTAATGGATCTGAAATAGAAGATGTTGACTTCTGCTGAGGCAAACATTTGCTGATTCTCAGCGTAAAGGGTAGTGTCCACTTTGATTCAAGCCACACTTGCCTCTCTGGTCAACTGATCCGAATACAGAAATTGAAGTCTGTTTATCCCTCTTTTGTAGCTGGGGGATATCGGGTGGAGAGAGGCGATAGTTGTCGAAGGTCACAGAGCAGCAGGAATAGATCCTGGGAGTCTCAGCACCAACCACTAGACTGTGCTAGGAATTCCTATGCCACTTCCTAAAGATTCTCATCCTCTCTCAAAAGAATTTAAATACATTTGAATTGAAAGACAGCGATTTTCAAACCTAATAGTGCAATCAAAATCCACTATTCAAAACAATCACCTCCCTCATTAACCATTACATACTTACAGGACCAGAAAATACATTTGATGGCAGAGAAACATTGACTTTTGTCTTCAGTTCATTTAGAAGAATGCACGATAGAGAAACCACCATCTGCAACAGGAAGTTATGACAGTCATAAGCAGAGCAAGAAAGAGCCCAAGTATTCAACAAATGTCAAACAGTGTCCCAAACTAAATTTTTTGGCATAGGGTGTTTTAATGTATTCAGTCCCATTTCTGCTTGCTAGGAGGTTGGTTATTAGATCTATGAGGAATGCTGCAATTGTACGGTCCATCCTCAGCAGTCCCCCTAAATGTGCTTGTGTTACTGGAACTGTGCTTCAGGTTTACTGTGTTTAGAAAATATTCTGTTATACAAATATTGACCTTGTGTTATCCCTAAAGCACCTCCTTGAAGACTAAATCCCTCCCTCTCTCCTGGTTTTATAATTATTCAATGCACTTCACAGCTAAAAGATCTGGAATCAGCACCAAGAAAAGTTAATTCACTATGGCATTTAAGTGTTATAGCCGTGTTGGTCAGGATGTTAGAGAGACAAAGTGGGTGAGGTAATATCTTTTATTGAATAAACTTCTGTTGGTGAGAAAGAAAGTCTTTGAGCTTACACAGAGCTCTTCTTCAGATCTGTGTAAACACGAAAGCATGTCTCTCTCGCCAATATAAGCTAGTCGAATAAAAGATATTACCTTGACCGTCTTGCCTCTCTAATGGGGAACTAACTCACTCCCATGCAGTTACCAGATAGTCCAATACACTATTTGTGTCCTAAGTCCAAAACACATTGGCATTTCCATATGAAAAGGTTAAGACTTGGCATGCAATGTGTTCTTTTGGCATGTGCCAAATTAAATTGATGGTGTAATATAACGTGGATCCATCCCAAAGACTCCAAAATGAGTTAAACCCCAAACTGAAGAAAATAATTAAACACAAGGCAAAAGCTTCTCCATCGCAAAGTGGCATCAGTTACCTCTTGGAAATCATGTGGTGGCTCTTTCAGTGAGACAGCATTTAGATGCCCATTTTTCTCCAGAGTAGTGCTACTGCCCAAAACCATGATGAGGGAGCTCCAGCATTTTGGCTGAAACAGAGTAAAACCTTTCAATTAACAAAGCCACAGACTTTCGTGAAGCTTGCTGAATCAGTCTTTAGATCGAAAGAAAAACTGAATAAGGTAAATATTATATTTTCAAGTAAAGACCAAAATACATAATATTTAGGATAAAAAAAGGTTTCCAGCATGGTACACACAACAAAATTGCAAAAAAAAGTCAACACTTTGTTTTATGTACCATAAACCAGAGTGAGACAGACAGAATGGAGGGGTTTCTTCCTGCGTGACTCTGTAGCGCTGACAGTGAAATGGTAATATCTGGCCTGTCAGCAAGATGTCACTAAGGCAGGAAGAGCACAGATATTTGCAACAGGGTGTCCAAGATACTAGTTTCAGAGTCACTGTGCTGACCACACTCTGGAGTTATACATTGGAGTATACGGGGCTTTGCTTCAAGTGAGGCACAATGGGAAAAAGACAAGGCCGCCTCCCCCTCCCTATCACACTACAACAAAAGGCTTCAGAGGTAGACCTTCAGCTGATGCAATTGTCAAGGCTTCATTGATCTCAATGTCATGGATCATACCATGGACTTCTACCCGCTGATGATCTGCCCATCAGAGACTGCTTAGTTTAAAAACATTCAACCATGGTAAATTTTATTTGCTTTGTTCTAAGTCAGGACACTGTGGTAAAGGTGGTCAACTTGACTTAGATTGCTTTTCCCTTTTACACAGTGTCAGAGGTGCCTGCAATTCTTCACCACTCCATCCAGCCCACGGCTCAGGTTCATAGGTCCTGGAGTTCCAGTCCTTTTCTCTTCAAATTTCTCTTAACAGTCTTTCCATCGCATCCTCAGTCTTTCATGTTTTCTCACTGTCCTCTTCCACTCGCGTGTTCTTTGGTGGTCATTCTCCCATTCTTATTACATGTCCAGCCCACGTCAATGTGCACTTTCCAGCCCAGAGTCCCAAATTCATCTTCCCCCTAATTTCTTCCATGCACATGGTCCACCCTCCACTGTCCATTGTCTGACAATCTTCTCAGTATATTATTTTCTATGACCTGTATCTTGTTATCTTCTACCTCCATGAGATCCACTGTTTCCAAACCATACATCAGGGAGGGAGAAAACAACAGCACAGACTTCTCCTTTCAAATTTGTTACTTAACTGCCTGTCCCACAGTACTCCTACCGCCCAAACACTGGGTGGTTCTTTTCAGTTTGAGATCTTTCTTGATGGCACTGAGCATACTTCCCAAGTACACAAGCCTCTTTTGATTCTGTTTCTCTCCTGAAATGTCAGCCAACAGCTCTTCTTCCACCTTCCTTCATTTTCTGTGTTTACCTTCAAACCATGATCTTCAAACACAGATGCCCACTCCAATACCATATTTGCCGAAAGGGCTAGACTGTCAGCATACATTCATTTTCTCTGTCTCCCCACAGGCTTGGTTCTCCTACTAATTAACTCTAAAATCTAGGATGAAGAGAAGTGGATTCACAGCACAGTGCTTTCGCTCAAGCCCATGGTCACCTCAAAACTCTCCAAAATTCCAATATTGTTACCACTCAACCCTCAATACAGCTCCATCTATCTTCTCCACATCTTGAATTCCCCCTCCCATTCATCTCCATACTCCAAACACCAGCTCCCACTGTAGGAAGTCATATGCTTTATCAAGATCAGTAACTGCTACAACGCCCTCCATTTATCATTCTTTCAAGCATCTGTCTCATTGCAAATAATGCATTTACAGTACTCCTTCCCTTTCTAAAGGCACATTGCTCCTCTCCCATATTTTCCTCCACCTTGCACTTTAACCTTGTCCCCAAAACACTTTTAAGGCCTTTAAAGGGTTGACTTAACATTGTCACGCCCTGCTCAGTGTTTGAATCATTTGCGCCATCCTCACCCCTTCCAGAGAGGCACAATCAATCCTGTTCTCCAGTCATCTGGTAGCCAGCTTACTCCATTACCTCCCATTGCCTTGATCATATCCACAGTTCTCTCCTTCACCAGCTACTTTATCATTCTTCATGTTATTCAGTGTTTCTTCTACCTCCTCTACAGAGATGGATACCTTTTGAGAGACTTTCCTATAGTTGTCAGCAGTGCCTGAATTTGCAGTTTTCTTCTCATTTAATGGCCTTCAGAAATATTTTTTCCTATTCCTCTACCACTTCTTTAGGGTTAGTCACTACGCAGCTCCCATTCGACTCAAAGATTTTTTCCATATTTTGTTTCTCTTTCCTCAAGCCAAAATTTCCTGCTACTATCTTTCTGTGCAATTCCTCTTTAGCCTCCATTCTTACCTGAGCAACTGACTTTTTAAGCTTGTGTATATGCATTTTAAAGTGCCATTATCACGATTCCTCAAAACTCTGAATATTTTTTCTAATTTGTTTGTACAGACTTCCATCATCTTATTCTCCGAAAGCACCTCCATCGCTTATCACTAATCATGTTACCTCCACTGTCTTAATGAAACATTCTTTAAACTTCCTCCATTCTTCCTTCAATGACTTCATTGCCATTGGCAAAGGATGAAAACAAGCCTTCCTTTACTTTTTGGCAGAATTCTTCCTTACCACCCTGCTTTCCCCTTTACATAACCACCAATACAATTTCATCTTCTTTCATGTCAACTCACTGAAAACTGGACTATATAAGGGGATATTTGACAAAAACAAACTGATGAGGTTCTAGTTCAACCAACCAACGCTTTGCACCATCTTGCTTTTTACAGCTTCATGGTGATCTCTTCTTTGTCACTGGACCCTGCTGTACCTCCAACAGACTGATCTCAGGGCTAAGAGCCAGGAACCCCCAAGTCTGACATTGATTAGTATTTGGTCTTGGGTAAACTGCAGCTTCTCTGCCTCAGTTTCCCCACCTGTGGAAAGGAGCTAATGCCTGCTGAGGTATTGAAAGGATTATCTTTTTGAAAATGTTTTGAAAATATAAGTACAATATTAAAGTTTGGGCGAAAATCTCGCATAAAGTCAGAAAAAAAAAATAAAAAAGAGGCTGCTCGTCATAAACAGATAGTTAAGGGTTAATGCCTCTTTTACCTGTAAAGTGTTAAGAAGTTCACCTAGCCTCGCTGACACCTGACCAGAGGAACCAATGGGGGAACAAGATGTTTCAAAAGGAAGGAGGGAAGTTTTCCTTTGTTGAGAGTTTCAGTTTCAGCCGGAGTGAAAAAGATCAAGGAAGGAGCCTCTTATCAGAGTAGTAAGTTTTAGAAAGGGATAAATAGGTTTATGTTTATTTTCTTTGTAACTTGTCTTGGTACCATTAAGGGAATTATCAAAATTGGGTATGTGGATATTTTTTTGTGTAACTAAATTTGTGCCCAGGGGAACATCCTCTACGTTTTAAATCTGTTGTCTGTGAGAGTAGCTGGTATGCTAATCTCTCCCAGAGGGTTTTCTTTTACCTTTCTTTTATTTAATTAAAAGCCTTTTTCTTAATACCTGATTGATTTTTCCTTGTTTTTAGATCCAAGGGGGTTGATCTGGCTCCACCAGGAGTTGGTGGGAGAAAGGAGGGGAGATGGTTAATTTCTCCTTGTTTTAAGATCCAAGGGGTTTGGACCTGTGTTCACCAGGGAATTGGGGAAGTTTCTCAAAGCTACCCTGAGAGAGGAAGGTTTTGGGAGAAAAGGGGGTGTTCCAGATGGAGGATCTGGATGGTGGCAGCGATACCAGATCTAAGCTGATAATTAAGCTTAGAAGTGTCCATGCAGGTCCCCACATCTGTATCCTAAAGTTCAGAGTGGGGAAGAAACCTTGACACTGCTCAATAGTGTATTCTTGTATTAGACAAACAGTGGCGATATAGAACAGAACTGTATAGAAACTAACAGAAGTGTAAGATTAATACAAACACTCACATTTCTGTATAATGACAGATTGCAGTAAAGGAGTCTGAGTGCATGCTTAATTAGAACAGAGTTCTTCACAGGAGAACCTAAGGGAGGAAAAAAGTAGACAACTTCTTAAAGCTGATAAAAATGAAGGAAATGAACTGCATATTTAAAAAAACAGGAGGCAGATTTAATTAAGTACAGTAATGTTTTTACATATTTAATGTTAAGATTTGTGTCACGGTTATTTTTAGTGACAGACAGGTCACAGGCAATAAACAAAAATTCAGAGGAGCCAGTGACACACCTGTGACATTACTAAAAATAACCAGGGGGCAGGGCTGGGGTGGGGAGAGAGAGGGGGGCAACTGATAGCATGAAGCTGAAGAAGTTACAGAGGTCTGGTAAAGTCACAGAATCGGTGACTGCTGTGACCTCGTATGTGTAAGGATACAATTTAAACACCAGTAAAGCAAAGAGGGGATAGAAATGAGACGTGTCCATGCTACTTTACAATATTTCATGCCACAATTCTAGGTTCCAGTTATCATCAGTTGTAACATGCTCCCCTAAAGTCCTTAAGGATATGTAAAAGCAATTAAAGAGACTAAACCATATCACATGGAATAAATCCTCTCACCAGGTACAGAACGTTTACAGGACATGACTATTGTGCTTAAATATCCCACGCTCCTACAAATATCACCAACTAATAGCTACTCAGTGGACTTGTGTGAAATAAGCTTGTGATATCAGACTTGTTCCTGTGGGGCAAGTCTGTGTATACCAAGGTCTATTATCACAATAGTCTCAGCAGAAACCCTCTAATAAACCACAATGTATACATTGCCCACATTATCCTGATATATCAGCCTTGACCTTGAGCAAATGCCTTTAGTGAAATGGGTCTCAATGTCTCCATGGTCCGCTAACTCATCTGCTCAAGGCACACACATGACGACAGTGTGGGTAATGTATACGTGTATGAAAGGGTTTAATACTCAGCACTTTTTAAACAAAGCAGCCCTTTAGAAAAAACAAAAAGGATCTGAATAGCTGACAAGGGTTAGCATGTGTGTAAGTTAGAGCATGGTAAAACAAAAAAGTAATTTCTGCTTGAGTCTAAAACTTAAATAGCATTATTCCTCACCAACACTTATGTACCATGCTTTAACCCAGATAATTTATGGCTGAGTTGGAAGTCCCATAAATCTCATGTTGTTAGATTTAATCCAAACTGACAACCACAGTCAAGGGAGTACCAAATGGATAGAAGCAAGAAGCACTTCAACGAATAATACTTGCCATTTGAAATCCACTCTCCAGGGTCATGAAAATTATTTCCACAGGGAACACTCCCGGTTCTGAACATCTTTAGGTAGATCTCAAACTGGAAAGGGGTTATCCGGCAGGCGGTACAGCATGCAAGGTTATTGAAGGGAAGCAACAATGAATGTACAGCACTAATGAAGTCTCCACTTTTGCACAAGTAGAATGGAATTTTATCTCTAAGCTTTCTTAACCTGGATACAAGAAAGGATTGCAGATTTGATTTTTGTGGATGCCATTAACAACATGGAAGCATTACCGTGATTTCCTTTGAGACCTCTTTCCACTTGGCTTCCAAAGAATTCAGTTTGACTCCAGACTTCGTCACGCAGGCATCTTTATTTGGCATACAGCAACGCTACACTGAGTTGATTAGACTTGAATGAAGGGCATAGGGTACATCACAGATCCAAGGTTACAGAGAAACCATCTTCCTTTATGTACATTTACAGATTTCATTACATTTACTATACGCTGCGTTACACATTTTGGGATTGGTTTGGTTACTTTGTAGGAACCAATTCCTTTACAGCATGCTTTGCCTACGCACCATCCATGTCCGACCTACTCTTTACAATCCCAACTTATCTTGTTTGTTATTTTACTCTTTGTAAATGGTTCCCTGGTTGCTCCTGTGACACTCTGCACCCCATATTCACCATAGGGATATCATTATGATAGGATTACAATATGATACATCTTCTACAAAACGTGCCATGTGATGTGTCAATGGAAAAGTTATGGTTTGCTGAATGATTATCTTCTTGTATGCATGTATCATTTTTGTATCTGGAGTTACTAATATGCATCTGTATTTCAAACGTATTTGCTCCTGGGTAACACCCACAAAGTAGCTTACATCCAGCACATTGTGAATGAACTATTTAAGGTAAATGACCCATCAACAAAAAAGGCCACAGGAAAAGCTTAGCCTCACTTAATAAGCTTCCCTGTGGACACTTCAGCCAAAATAAAGGTAATGGACGCCATGACTCATCAAAGCATGCAAGGGCATATATCTAAATCATGCGATATTGGACTCCATTTTGATGCCTATACTTTTCCACAAACTGTGCTGGGAGCTTGTTTGCGACAATGAAATTCGCTCCACATGAAAGAAGCTTTAAAAAGGGGGAAGTGACATCACTTGGCTTTACTCCCTCTACAACACAACACCTGAGGAACAAAGACTGAACTGGGGAAGGAGGTCCGAGGTGGGAAAGAAGAAAGCCTGCCTGTGTATGGAAGCTTGGTGGACTGTTTGTACTATTTAACATGGTACTCTGCTTGATTCAAATCCTGTCTAGTTTGTAAAACTTAGATTACCTAAGAAATAAAACAAAATGCAATCTGCTTTGATCTGTAGGTTCACTACTTATAAATCACTTAAAATCTTTCTGTAGTTAATACATTTGTTTTATATTTTACACCTAAAACAGTGCGTTTTGCTAGAAGTGTTTGGGAGGATCTGCTCAGGAACAAAAAACTGGTGCATTCTCCTCTCCACACCGAGGGAGAGAGGACTGGGTTAATAAACTTATCCTGGCCAGGCTTCTGACCAGGGCAAGATGGTAGAGTCCAGGTGGGCAAAGCTAGAGAGCTGTGGGGAGTTGGCTGCAGCCTCTCTATTGTTAAAAGAACGGGAATACTTGTGGCACCTCAGAGATGCTCAAATAAATTTGTTAGTAAGCTTTCATGGGCTACAGCCCACTTCATCAGACGGATAGAATGGAACATATAGTGAGGAGATATAAATACATACAGAGCACATGAAAAGATGGGAGGTGCCCAACTAACTTTAAGACACTAATTAATTAAGATAGTTCATGAGTGGCTGAGAAGCATTCATGTAACTGCAGCTGGGCGTGTCCCTGCCTGTGTAAAGGTTTGCAAGAGTGCATGACCAAGAGCTGTCTGCAGCATGCCACAGTCTTCACAGTGTGAGAAGAAGCTCAAATTGGTATGCAAGAGGGCTCAGCGGTATCCCAATTCCAAGGTGCACCGCAGGGAAGTCTGACCCAGTTCCTTCCCCTTATCTTAGCTAGTTCAAACATTCTATTTTAGCTCACTGACCCTTTTACCTATCTTAGTTAGCACAAACATTCTGTTTTCTGCCTGCTGATCTATCTTCCTTCCTAATTTGGTCTTCCAAGAAACATGCCTCCTCCATGCTTAATTACTCATGTCAACCTAGGCCTAAAAATGTTATTTTAAAAAAAAAAAAAAAAAAAAAAAAAAAAATCAAATCTGGATCATACTATGTTTACCAACTAATATTTGTTAGCGATGCAAATGTTGCGTTCAGCAACTGAAATGATTCTGGTTGGCAGACTTTTTTTTTCAAGGTGATTTTACTGAAGATTAGACACACATAGGGAAATCTTTAAAGCAAAGATAAAAACTAAAAAAGCCACTTACCCTAGAATGTCATTGCATTTCACAGCTTTCAAGTAGCGAACTATTTCCTTATAACTAAGGGAGGAAGGGAGGGAGAAGAGGAGGCATTAAATTTTGAGCAGATGAGTGAGGGAATACTGATGACAATTAATGAGACAAAGCATAGCTCCCACGTAAAAGACATTTATGCACAGAGAAAACAAAGGCCTATATAAAACTGCTGGTATCTCATTGTTTTCTGATAAACCCCAAACTACTGAAGTCCCTGGATAGATTTTAAAAAAAGGCAGCACCCACCAATACAGAATTATTCAATATTTAAATCTAGGAAATATGGTACCGACTGTGGAAACACCAGCTGTGTAATCAATAGCAATTTGCCTTCTCTCTATACCAAGGGTGGCCAAACTGCAGCTCTTTCATAGTTAAAGTGCAGCTCCCAGAGGGCCCCCCCCCCACATTCTCTGCCTATCAGACTCAGGGGCTGGTAGGGGAGCTTGGAGTTTCTGCCCTGTGGCAAAGTGTTGGGGCTAAGGGCTTCTGCCACAGATGACTGGTGCCTGCTGAGGGGGCGGGGGTTGGGCAATTTAAAGGTTCAGCCCCCCCCAGTAGCTTGAGTCATACCCCCCAAGCACACACACCCCTTTGCCTCAGTGGCCCCTCGCGTCAGCTCCCAGGTGCTAGCTATGTGTGGAGATGCAGCAGCAAAAGCAGCGGCTCTTCCTGAAGCTCCCAGCTGTTTGCCACTGCCTCTACTTAAGGTGTAGCTCTCAGCTTGCCGCTGCTACACAGGGACAGGGCCCGGCAGCACCATGTGACCAAATGAGGCCAGCAAATGCTGGCAAAACTTTGGGAGGGCACATGACCCCACGTGTTCCTCCTCACATTGCCTCTGGCTTCAGTGCAGTTGGGAGGAGGGTGTCAGGGCTTCAGCCCAGCAGGGAGGGTGGTCTTGGGGCTGAAGTCTCAAGCCCTGGTAGGTGCACCCCAGCTCTTGAACTTCTGAAGACTGTTGTAAGTAGCTCTGAGGGTCAGTAAGTTTAGCCACCCTTGCACTATACCAAGAAGCGCTGAAGAAACTGAAAGCATTCGAAATTGTATACATCCCCAATCTAACATCCTCTACATGAACCTTCAAGCCTGGTCCTGTACTTAAGCTCAATTGCCAAGCTACACAGGGCTAACGTGACTTGGAAACTGCAAAGGTTACTCCATATGCAGCACCCACTGAAAAACAAGAATTAAGATATGTGTGCACGCACATTGTTACAATGAAGAGAGAGACAATTACTAGTTTTAATAGCACCTATGGCCAGGGGTGGCCAACCTGAGCTTGAGAAGGAGCCAGAATTTACCAAAGAGCCACGGTAATATGTCAGCAGCCCTCCCCCCACATTGGTTCCCCCTCTTCCCCACTCCCAGCACCTCCCACCCACTGGCAGCCCCGCTAATCAGCTGTTTTGTGGCATGCAGGAGGCTCGGGGGCAGGGAGGGGGAGGAGTGAGGGCACAGCAGGCTCAGGGGAGAAGGCGGGAAGGGGTGGAGTGGGGGCAGGACCTGTGGCAGAGCCAAGGGTTGAGCAGTGAGCACCCCCAGGCACACTGGAAAGTTGGCACCTGTAACTCCACCCCGGAGTCGGTGCCTATACAAGGAGCTGCATATTAACTTCTGAAGAGCCGCATGTGGCTCCGGAGGCACAGGTTGGCCACTCCTGACCTATGCTATGCTTCCCCAATGGACTTCCCAGTGGAACAAATTCCAAAGGAAAAAACCACTAACAGAGAAGCCAGATGATGAGGGTTGAAATCTGGGTTCTGGTAGCAAGTGCTGTGGCGGTATATCGAATGAGAGGGTTGACCTACATGATTGGGGCCCCAAACCATTCAGATCTTTAATTGGACCACGAAGATTTGTTTAGACAGAACCATGAACTGTCCTTAACATTCAAGCTGGATATGAATATAAAAAAAGAGGAACAGAGTTTTCTTACAAAAATGGATACAAAGTTTTGAATGAACCCAATTAATATTTAATTGGAAAAAGCTTCCATTCTATCCCCAACGGCAGGTGCTATTAAGGATCTAACCTTTAGAAAAAGGTGTAGTTAGTACAGATAGCAATTTACCTAGCAAGAAAATTTATCTTTATACAGTGTTTGAAAGAGTCATTTGCACAGGTCCCAAACATATTAATTGTATGTTCATAGATCTATCGAGGTTTCATCAATGTTGTAAGAAGTTTCAGAGACAAAACCAAAGAAATACTGTTAACATTACTACTTATGGCCTTACAGGAAGCAGATCAAGAATCTCTCTAATAATTCACTAGCTTTCTACAGTGCCTTTCATCCAGTGATCTCAAAATGCTCCGTAAACAGCAATTCAGTCTCACAATACCCTTGGGAGATAGGTATTATCCCCATTTTACAGATGGGAAGAGGCAGAGGTCACAATCTGTGGAAGAAGCAGGAACAGCTCCCAGAGTCCTAATTTCTAGTTCTTTGCTCTAGCCCAGTGGTCACCAACCTAGAGGATCTCCCGCTCCATCTCGATCTCGCGTTGGCCCCTTCTGGGTGTGGTGTGGGGCCAGGGTAGGCAGGGAGCCTGCCTTAGCAGCAGCCACACTGTGCCATGGACCACGAGCAGCTGGAGGTCAGTGCTGCCCGGCTGGAGGCCACACCTCAGCCCTCTCCCAGAGCCAGCACTCCATACTCCCTCCTGCACCTTAAATCCCAGCCTTGAGCCTCCTCCTAGAGCCAGCATCCCAAGCCCCAGTCCTGACCCACCTCCCAGAGCCAACCTCCTACACTCTCCTGCACCCCAACCCCCTGCCCCAGCAGTGACCCCTCTCCTGCAACCAAACTCCCTCTAAGCCCACACCCCAACACTGCCCCAGCACAGAGCCCTCTCCTGCACCCCACACCCCTGCCCAGAGCCCCCTCCCCACACTGCGAACTCCATGGTCTCAGCCCAGAGCCCGTATCCCCTACCAAACCCCTACCCCAGCCCAGTGAAAGTGATTGAGGGTGGGAGTGAGGAGGGTGGGACTTTGGAGAAGGAGTGGGATAGATCCTGGATTGCCCTTAAATTCAAAAAGTGGTCCTGGGCGTAAAAAAGTTGGAGATCACTGCTCTAGCCAGTAGAACACACTGTGCAAGAGAGTCTCATATCACTGTACCCCGATTAGAATGTCACATTCCTACCAAGAGATTTTATTTTAAATGCCAGCATCTGGCTGAGAACCACAGCTGCCAGCTTTCATGCAGTAAATAAGACCCTGACTTTCATAATAAGCCAAAAAGCAAGCTAATCTCATTTCAAAACAAGGCCAAAACAACCCAATCCCTAAGAACCCCAACAATGTAGGACCCCCGGCATGCTGCGCACCCCTGACTCTCTCACCCCCTGGCCCCTGCTTGCCGATCCAAAAAAAGAAACAAAGCTACAATATGCAAGTTACAAGCCAAACAAGCCAAAAACTAGCCAACAAGCAACTCAAGCCAATTAAGCCAAAAACAAGTCCAATTTCTGCATTTTTTCCCACGGGTTTGGCATGTCTGCTGAGAACTACTGGGTATTAAGGAGACAAAAAAGGAGCGGAGAAGAGAAGCAGCAAGCTTCTTTGTGAGTTGTACATTTTAAGACCAATAAGGGTGTCAGACACACACACATACACAGTGCAGCAGCAATTTTAGGTGTTTGAAAGACATCATGCTCTATAAAGCTGATATGATGCAGAATGTAAGTCCTCAAAAGATGGATAAGAACTTACTGTCCCTGGTTTTCCATTTTTTCTACTCGAGCCTGTATGACAGGAAGTACTTCCCACAGAAATACTTTCTTTCCTTTCTGTGTTCTTTGACCAGTGATGTTCTGGCCTTTTAAGACAGTTGTCAGTAATCCATGATCCCATGGCACTACATTTAGGCTGAAAATTAAAGTTAAAGAATATTTTTCTAAAAACTATTACAAAGTACTATAAGAATTCACAAAACAGAGAAAAAAAAAGAGATCCATTTCATTGCAATACCACAACTTTTTTTTTTTTTTTTTAATAATGTTAAGGTTTGGTGCAACGTGGACTGCTATAAAATATTTCTAAAGGGTATGACTCATTTCAGAAAATTAACTTGATGGACCCCACATTAGTCATGGCAGCAGAATGAAGCTACTAGTACCAACATAAAATAGTGATGCTACTGGCACTACGTTAATTACTGGCAGTCCTTGGTGCAATACATCACCAATATTCAGGACAATTATCTCTTAGAAGAAAATTGTGTTGGAATAGATATTTGTGTTGGTTGCTACAGAGATTGTATTGATCATGCCAGACTAATCCTTCTCGCTAAGTCATCATAATGCTCACAGTATATTTGACTCAGTAAATCTTGAGTTTGCTAAGCTAAAATCCATCTTAGAACCTAGACTACATAACCATTGCATCTAAAAATGGTTGTTTGTCACCCAAGTGCTGACAGTTTAATTTAAATGTCCACAAACCACACACGCATGACACCATGTGGCCTTTTCCAAGAAATTTCAGTCATTTTGTTTGGAAGTACCAGAATATTAGCCAGACAATATTTTGACAATGTGTGTATTATGAAGATATGAGATATCATAATGAATGCTTACATAATTATTACAAACAACTTGTGACCATTTTCTGCAGTGATTTCTAAAGGCAAATAAAAGTAAGCCTGATGTAGCCCTACTGTTTTAAGCTTCCATTTCCCAGTCTGCCAGCGAAAGGAATACACCTCTACCCTGATATAACACAACCCAATATGACATGAATTCGGATATAACGCGGTAAAGCAGTGCTCCAGTGGGACTGGGGGGTTGTGCACTCCGGCTGATCAAAGCAAATTCAATATAACGTGATTTCACCTATAACGCAGTAAGATTTTTTGGCTCCTGAGAACAGCGTTATATCAGGGTAGTGGTGTATTTAGTAGGAAACTGTAACTAGTTTCTATTAAACCACATGCCAGGCTTAGCCTCTGGACAGATTTCAAGAGTTCAGGTTGTTGGCCACAGTCTGTTGTAGCAACACATTAGAAATCCCAATGGATTTAACAAGTAAATACTCCCTTCCACACTTGAGTACATTCAAGTCCACCGAGTAATAACATTTAGTCAATAGAAGCAAAGAACATACCTATTTGAGAAGGCATAGCAGTGACAGGGAAGTGAGATAGTCTGGAAAAAACTAATGAATTTTTCATACACAACTTTTGGAAATTCACACAGCACGAGCATCCTCTGAAGTTGTGTTGTAATCCTGCATTTACAAAAATAAACTAGTTTTAAAAGTCAGCGATGTGAGTAAAATCTTTTGAAGTCAGCTGAATTGTTCACTAGGTCAGTCTCCTTTTCTGATTAGGAACAAGTCTACAGTGTTCTATAAAAAATTTCAAATGGACACTTTAGACAAAATCCATATTTTAATCCAAACAATTGTACAAGATTTACTGTGACACTACACCCCGTATTCATCATAGGGGTACGATGATGACATAATTATGATGCAATTAGTACAAGATGAGTCATGTGAGGGGTCATTGGAAAAGTTACGATTTGCCTGTGTGAATGCTGGTGGAAGTGTAGGACCAGGAGCGGTCTATCACTTCTCACAGCAAGGTAGTGCTGAGAGGGAGCCCAGACCGGTGAGTCAGAGGGCTCAGTGGTACCCCGGTTCCAGGTGGCACATGTGGGATGGGGCAAACAGCCATCACACTTACACTAGTTGTAAGTTTTGTGTTTTTAAAAGTCAAGTATTTATTGCGTTGTTTTTTTTTAAATCAAAGATCCTCACGCACTGTTCGTGACAAACTCTACAGCATCATGCCAGCATATATCAAACTAGATAGATCATTTGTAGTCAAAATTCAAAAATAAAACAGAACAGTAGTAGTAAAAAAATCAATTTGATTTAAAATATGAGATTTTTTTTTTTTTTTTTTTTTTTTTTTACAGTTTTTTTTTTTACAGTAAAATATTTTAAATGGACACTGTCCTTTTAAATAAGTAACTTCAAATGCCATTACAAAACATTTTTAATAGGTATGTAGCCACGAGTAGCAAGTCCATTCTGACATGAATCATTGATATTGCTAGAGTAGTGGTGAAAACACACTTGATTTCACTGTTTCTTGCTCAAGTGGGAGTTCCAAAACAAAATCAAGGAAAATTGGGGGGCGAATCCTATTTCATGTTCCTTCAAGATCATTTTTCATTCTCTTGAAGCCCTAGTCATAACCAGGGCCCCTGGGGCTATGTGCTGTACAAAACACAGAACAAGATGATGGTCCCTGTCACATACAATATACAATATGAATGATAAGGCATTACCTTTGTAAAGAATTATTTCTCTAACGTAAAAAGCAGTCATTTAAACTGAGGACAGATGTAGGCTGCACCTGGCCATTGGTTTAAATTAGGGAAACAGCGGGAGGGAAAGGATTTAAGTCTTCTCAAAAACCAGTTCTTATCTTTGTGGCTGGTGGATTTACTGTTAAAAGTAAACTGAAAAGCTAAAGTAAGCATTGAGTTAAGCAAACAAATTTGTGTTATATGTCCCCATTCCTCAGGCTTCGGAAGAAATTTAGTAGAGTGGTAAGTTTTAACTAACCTTTTCTACTGATATATCCTGGTTTATATAATATAATTGCGTAACACTATGAATACAGTTAGTATTACTTACTGTTAGAGCTATACAATTCACCTTTAAGGAATTCTAGATGAGGAAATTTAGATTTTGAGCACCAAAGCCATTTTAAACCCTTCAGCAACTGAAGATGGCCTTTGAGGATCTGACGTGTTAATGTACTTTGTAACACAATTGTAGAAACTTTGCAGCCAACCACCATCCGATTGACATCTGAATCTCACACGATACTAACCGAAGTCTTACCTTTCCATTAGACAAGGTACAGCCATCCTCAAAGATTCAGAGACACCAAGGTTTTGCAAGTTCCTAACGCAAATGCATTAGTTTAGTGCTTACATATTCTTCCTAGGACTGGTTTTAAAGCAATCAAATTGACAAGAGAAACATGTGAAAAATAGTTTCCATAAACAGATTGCATTCTGCCCCATTGAACTTTATTAGAAAATATTCCAAAGTATTTGCAGAGTTATAATAAACTCAGTGCACTGACTACCTTCTACAATTAATATCATCTGTATTACAATAGCGCTTAAAGCCCTGACCGAAGTGAGGGCATCTATTGTACTAGACACTGCACAAATATATAGCAAGAGATAGCTCTTCAAGGCCGGGGTTTACAAGCTCAACACACAAAACAGAGATGGAAAATTATTCCTCATTTTAAAGATGGGGAACTGAAACAGAGAGATAGAGTGACTGGCCCAAGCTCATAAAAGAAGTCCAGATAATTAGATTGCAACTTGTGCTAACTATTAAACTATCCTCCCACTTTGTTTGGGATTTCCAACTTCTCTCTCATTTTCATTTAAAATTATTTTAAGCTCTGCCATTATTCAGTAATAAATCATCTGGGGCAAACGGCCACAACTGTAGCAAAGGGGCTTGGGGATTAGATGGTGAACTGGAATACTTACTGAGCAGGGTCCTTATGAAGAGCTATTTCTTTGGCTGCTCCCAGGAGCATGACAGCAGCAGCTTTAGGATTCTCTTTTTCTGCCTGATTTAAAAATGTTGTCACCAGTGCAAAAACGCCAGAATATCTAGAAGAATTAAAAGTCCTTACAGTGAAGTATATCTGCACTGAACTGGTTTGTCAGCATGAAAAGCGTTTGCACAAAATACTATAGTTAGCATTTAAACTGGACTAGTCACGACAGTTCAGATTCTTTCAAGGGAAAGACAAGTCGTTTAAAGTAAAACAGCAACATTTAAAAGGAATGTATTGGGATTGAAATTGGACCCTCCACCCCACTAAAAAAAGAATCTAGTCAGGAAGCAGAATTTAATTTTAAACTTCCATGAATTATAAACAGTGAGGAAAAATTGTTCAATATTTGGTCACACAAGGACAGAAGGTAAAGCTTAGGGGTTCATTTGAACTGGACCCTGGTCTGGCCTAACTGGGGAAAAGGGGAAAAAAAGTGAGTTTTCTATGCATGGTTTAGTTATTAACCTTAGGTTGTGATGAGTCTAACTGTGCTTTATCTTCTGGAAAGCAAATCCCTGTGAATTAAACAATATTCCTTGGAAATTCACCGAACCCTCTCAGAGTTACCTGTATCTAAGCTCCACATGGCGCTGTCTGCAGATATTACATTGCCCAGGTCCCCGTTTTGGGTGACAGAAACATTCATGTGAATTGGGAGACACTCTCTCACCAACCAGATATTTGTTATATTCCACTGAAAGTTCATGAACAAATTTTATCAGAAGGTTTCCTAGGGGATTGAGGAGGAAAGAGTGTTGAAATATACTTTCTTCTAGAAGCGTTATGCTCATAAAAAGTCCTATATATTATATAATAAACCTCTCTGATTTTGAGACAGCGCAAAAGCATAATGCTTACCACCATGTCGAAGGTCTGCATCTATATCTGTGAGCTCCAAGTTGAACATCACGAGAACACCAGCCAAGGCCAAACCACGCTGGTCTCTCCAGAATGTGCTTTTGTTATGTGCATTGCAGTGACAGTGAGAAGGGGCTGTCCAGTTTTGGCACTGTTTTATGAGGGGGAAAGGAAGAGGAAAAATTGCATTCAAGTTAGTCAAAAGAAAAATTAGCTACGATCTCTCGCTCAGCGAGTTCAACATTGCATCCATATTGCTCAGTATCTTTTATACTGAGCTACTGCATATTCATATGCAAACGTTAGCTGATTTTACAAACTGTAAAGTAACATATCTGTGCCTGGAAAGACACAATCTACACTATAAAACTCCTGGATAAATCTACTATGTCAAAATTACAAAGTAGTACTTCTTCTCTCACATCACCAGACCTAGACTAAAGAATATAAAACAGCCACTGTCTGATTGATTGTGAGCATGGAGATTTTAGTTCTATTTACTCTTTTGTACATTTCTTTCAGTTCCCAGTGTGCTCAAAATCCAAATTTAAGATACTGAAGGGTGCATATTTCCAGTTGTTGGTTGATACTATTACAGGAGAGGAATTACATGAAAAGCAGACTGATTTAGAAAGAGTGGGAACTGGATCTTTAAAAGATTAAGCCTTTATACTTGTGTAACTAACTCACAGGGATGTTGTGAGACTTAATTATTTAGTATCCATAAAGCGCTGTCATTCCTGGAGGAAAGGCATATAGTTTAAACCCGCAAAGTTCAGTGAATATAGGAAAAAAACTGACAATATTTTAAGCCACTTGAGCTAATGAACCATTTTCTATAGAACACTTGGCTCCATGTTCAAAACTTCCCTAAAATCTGGGTAAAGAGCTGGAATATTTTGATGAATTGCACATTTTTTAAATTTTAGCCTTTTTAACCTGTCTGCAATAAAAAGCAGAGAAATCTGAATATTTTTGATATCAAGCTAATCCGTGGGGGTGGGGGGAAGAGAGAGAATCAGAGGTTAGTTCCACAGAAACCACAATGCAAGCCACCACCATTGCGTCCAAAACAAACAAGAGCTACACCAACTGAGGATCTGGCCCCATAAGTTTACAGAAATTGCTTTAGTAAGTTGTTTTACTAGCAATTTGAAGAGACAATTATTTGATGTTTAGGAAACTATGTTAAAATACTCAATGTTATATTATTTATTGTTTTAATTAGATCCTGTATAAGACGACAGGATACTGGGCTTGATGGACCTTTGGTCTGACCCAGTATGGCCGTTCTTATGGTTCCTATTATATAGTTCACTTTGGACAACTCAAGTCTGTGTTTCATAACTACACCTCAAGTCCTTCCTTACCTCAGAAGCTAGCTTATCACAAATGTAGCAGTAGCACTGATCACAGATATTGGCATTGTTCTCAAGGGGTGAACGTGTTTCACTCTCTGCTCGCCTGTAAGTTGATAAAGCAGAACATTATTTACAGTATACACTAATTAACTGTTCTGTTCCTCTTCTATTTCATGACAGTTTTTCTGATTATTAAAACCCTGCCACAATTATTTAACACAATCAGCTAATAAACTTACACCAGTAAAACTTAATATATAGCACTAAGGCACACACAAACAAAACAAAACAAAACACCACAGTATTTGAGAATAGCATGTGGCCCAGCAGGAAAGTTGAGACATTGATTTGTGCCCTGATTGCAATTATATGATTTAAATTTTCTAGACATAAAAAAAAAAGATGTCACTGATATGGGGCTTTTTCAGACTCCTCTACTGAAATTTAGTACAAATTAAATAAATGCACACAAAATATCAATAAAAAAAGATCTGGTATTATTCCCTATAAAAGAGGAAACCCATAGTAGCCACTGTGCTACTGAACATACTCAAATGGGTGTGTCATACAGTCATATCTTCCATGAGGCATCACTTTCCCTTGTTTACAGAAAGTAACTACCAGTTCACATTCCTCATCCACAATTTCTTCAGCTTTCTTGTCTTCCAGAATAGGTTTTTCTGTAAAAAGGGAAATACATTGTGATTTATTTCAGACCAAAATGATTTCAGATTTAGTTAAAACCAAAACTAGCTATTTGCTTTTATTCATTAAGCATGTTGGGGCAAAGACTGTCTTTGTTCAGTGTTTGAACAGAGACAAGCACAGTCGGGTCCTGGTCTATGACTGGCACTACCACAACAGAAATTAAAGAGGTTATTCACATTGATACAGGACAGGCATTGGAAATCCTACTGGTACTTTGATACACAAACCAGCCGCATTTAAAGAAACTTGTTAACAACTTAAAACTACTTAGCGCTTTAAAAAAAAAAAAAAAAAAAGTGAACATTTCTGGAGATCTTAAGTTCAATTTTTTTTTAAAACGTGAAATACTAGGAGAACCTTGTGCTTTCTCTCTGTTTTTGAAAAAAAAATCTCATTTTCTAGCAGCATAAGCACTAATATCACACAGCTTGTCCTTGTATTAGTGACCCTCCTGATTCTCCTCCCCAGTTTGTTCACCTATTGTGTTACAACTGTTTCTGCTGCTAAAGCCTGAAGAAGATTTCCTGCATTTCAACTACTTCTCCGCATTTTAAACAGAACAAAATGAAGGATTATTAAATGGCAAAAGATGACTAAAATTTGTTTTATATTTGTCTGGCTTAGCTCATCGGGAGAGGGACCAGATGACCTAACATGCTATTTCCATTTCTAGTTTCATGCAGATAGGATTCACTAAGTTGCATGGTAAAGGAGAGGCAAGTTATTGCTATTTAGGAGACTTGAAAACAAAAAAACAAAAGCCACCATACGCCAAACAAAACCCCCCCAAGAACTAGTCAAAGATGGGTTCTCTCTCTCACCCGAGAGAAAAGGCTCCACTTTTTCTGATGAACATTTAGATTCTGGGGAAACAGTTAACAAATCTACTTAAAATACCTTTCCTTAAGTATTCTTTGCACTTTAGGGGAATTAAATGTAATAGACACCAATTTAAGAGAGACATGGCCCACTTATAAAATTCATCTTTTTTTAATGTGTATTTTATACCTGCTTTTGTAACTTGCTACAGCAAATATTGCCATAACAGAGAAAGGAAATTCTTATTTTCCCAGTTTGTTTACTAAAGCGCATTTACAAACATTTTGTTTGTATCCTATTTTTTTGCTGCCCCAGGTTAGTCAATTTTCTTTTTTGTTTTTGTGGTGTTTATACACTGCAACAACACAGAGGAAACATGCTCACACTTTGATTATTTCAGAACTACAAACACTGGCAGGGCAACTCAAGAGCAGTAGTAATACTTAAAACAAATCTGAACTAAAAAAAGTTTCTTTGCAGAGACTTACATAAGGCAAAAGCACAACACTTACGTAATGGCTCAACTAACAGGACTGAGTTCCCGAGAGGACTCTCAGCTTCATCATCACTTATCAGGATCACATTTTCCTCCTGCGCACCTCCTTGCTCTGGGCCCATGATACCTAATCTCAAAAAGAAAAAGCAATTTGGGATTAGAGGAGAGAAATAAACTTTGCACTTTGCTACAATACATTGCTCATAATACAGAGCTTTTCATCAAAACACTTCAAAATGCTTTGCAATGCAGGGGAGTGTCATTATCCCTATTTTACAAATGAGGAAACTAAAGCTCACAGAGGGGACACAGGTGCTCAGAGTTGCCCAACAGGCCAGTAGCACAGCTAGGAATAAAACTCAGGTTTCCAGAGCCTTAGCGCAATGCTCTATCACCTAGGCCACCCTGCTCATCTGAGTGGCCTTTAAATCGCACGGATGCTTTGGCTGGCAGCTCTGGAAACCTTACACAAACACCACTCACAACACTGAAAGCCCCACATTAAGGTCACTAGAAAGTTTTTTAAAAAAAAAATATTTGGACTTGTGACTCGTGATTTAAACTGTGCCTGCAGAACTGGCCCAGGAAAACTAGCAACGGGCTGTGTGAGAGGACTTACCCATAGATCACCTCGCCCCCGCGCCACGAGGTCTCTCCCTCCCGACATCTCCTTGTCCCCGCGAAAACAGCAATTCTCACCCCGCCCTCACGCTTACGCGGCTCTTTACATCTGGATCCTCTTGTCTTCCAACCCCCCCAGACCCCTTCTGCTGTCCCACACGCACAAACAGCACCACCTGCCTACTGCGCTCGCCCGCACGTCGCCTTCTAAATAGTCTCGCCGGCTGATGCGCCAGCAGGATCTTCCGGCGCGCGTACATCCGCGCGGAGAGGCCCCGGCACCTGTAGCGGCAAGGCGGCGCTTCCCGCGCCAGGACTTATAACGAGCCGCTTAGTGGTCACGTGACGGGCCGCTGGCGGGGCGCGGCCATGTTGGGTCCTTGGCGGGCGCGCTTGCGGAGATTCCATTTTGGGCCGGCATGGGGAGGGGGGTCTCTAGAGGCGCCGGCTTGTAGGAGGCACCGACAGTAGTTGGCCTGGGCCCTACCCCAGAGACCTCACCCCCCCAGTCGCACACCCCTGCCCCAACCCAGACCCCTCCTGCCCTCCAAACCCCCCATTCCCCAGCCAGAGCCCGCATACCCCGTCCCAACCCCTGAGCACCCCCTACTACCCAAACGCCTTGTTCCCAGTCTGGAGCCCCCTCCTGCCTCCAAACCCCTCGTCCCAGCCAGAGCACCCCACACCCCAAACCCCCACCCAGCCAGGCCCCGATACCCCATCCCACACCCTGAGCACCCCTATACCCCAAACGCCTTGTCCCCAGTCTGGAGCCCCCTCCTGCCCTCCAAACCCCTCAGCCCCAGCCAGAGCACCCCCACCCCAAACCCCCACATCCCCAGCCAGAGCCCCGAATACCCCATCCAACACCCCTGAGCACCCCTAATACCCCAAACGCCTCTGTCCCAGTCTGGAGCCCCCTCCTGCCCTCCAAACCCTCGTCCCCAGCCCAGAGCACCCCCACACCCAAACCACCCCATCCCAGCCAGAGCCCCGATACCCCATCCCACACCCCTGAGCACCCCCTATACCCCAAACGCCTTGTCCCCAGTCTGGAGCCCCCTCCTGCCCTCCAAACCCCTCGTCCCCAGCCCAGAGCACCCCCAAACCCCCCATCCCCAGCCAGAGCCCCGATACCCCGTCCCACACCCCTGAGCAGCCCCTTATACCCCAAACGCCTTGTCCTCAGTCTGGAGCCCGCTCCTGCCCTCCAAACACCTCGTCCCCAGCCCCGCCCCAGCACCTTCACCCACAACCAGAACCCCCATACCACAATCCCTGCCCCAGCCTGGAGCTCCCGCCAACACCCTGAACCCCTCATTTCTAGCCCCACCCCAGAGCCCCACCTCAGCCCCCTGAGCCAGCCCATTGAAAATGAGGGAGTGAGTGAGGCTGACTAGAGGGAACTACCGGGGGTCTTGGAGAAGGGGAGGGGTAAGGAGGTTCAGTTTTGTGGGAGTAGAAAGTAGCAACCCCACAAAAGCTTATGTCCAAATAAATTTGTTAGTCTCTAAGGTGCCCCAAGGACTCTCCGTTGTTTTTGCAAATACATCCAGGTCTTTCTCCTCCTCTCTGTCAGTTCCAACTGTTAAGACCCCAGCTTTATAGCAGAAATTCTGGTTGTTAGTCCCTAAGTGGATGACCTTGCACTTTGCAGTATTAAATATCATCTCATTTCTATTACTCCAGTTTACAAGGTCATCCAGGTCTTCTTGTATGATATTCCGGTTGTCCATATTGGTAGTAACTCCCAACTTTGTGTCATCTGCAAATGTTCTTAACACACTCCCTCCCACTTTTTGTGCCAAGCTCAGTAATAAAAATGTTAAATAAGATTGGTCCCAAGGCTGATCCTTGAGGAACTCCACTAGTAGTAACCATCCTCTTGCCCAACAGTTCGCCTTTCACTGTGACCCATTGTAGTCTCCCCTTCAACTAGTTCCTTATCCATCTTTCAGGTCTCATATTAATCCCCATCTTCTCCAATTTAACTAATCATTTCTCATGTGGAACTGTATCAAATGTCTTACTGACATCAAGGTATTAGATTTACTGCATTTCCTTTGTCTAAAAAAGTCAGTTATCTTCTCAAAGATTTTGTTACCACCTCTTGAATCCAACTAGTGTAGAAAAATCTTTAATAACAGATGCTCCCCAACTTACGCAAGTATTCCGTTCCAGAACGCCTTGCGTAACTCTAATTTTGCGTAAGTCAGATTCATTTACCTGAATATTATGCAAAAAAACCCAACCCTCCTATTTCTAGCTTCCAGAACTTTTTCCATAAATGTGGATTTGCGTAAGTCGGGTTTGCGTAACCCCGGGGGGAGGGTGGGAAGGGGGCATGACCTGTCTGTATTTTCTATTATCTAGGTTACTCACTTTTTGCAGGTTCAAACCATTTAACTTTAGGAAACATCCTAACAGCCCTTTCTTATCTTAATCACGCTGTTTATAAACACAAATCAAAGAAGGTTTTTAAAGGCTTTTTAAGCTCCCCCTAGTACTGTGCGCATGCGCACAGCAGAGATTGAGTGAAGATGAGAAACAAAAAAAAACAAAGCTGAAGAAGGCCCCCCCCGCCCCAAAACCCCAAACCCTGCAACCCACTACTTATAACACATTAAGAGCAATTTAAAAAAAACAACCCCAAATCCGCCTATTGTAAGTGGCAAGTTGCCTGCAGTGTAAGTGTGGGGAGGAGAAAAGGCCAAGCATGGGGCGACTGTATACTCTTAGCCCATGTGCTTGGAGAATATAAATCCAGGCACGTCTGGGGGCATTGCTGAGTCACCAGGCAAGTTGAGCAATGCCCCTGGTGTGGCCTTGTGCAGATGAGTCCTTGCATTGTAGTTCCCTTACTGGACAATGGTGCTTGATGGTTGTTTGATACCTGGCCCTGTGTTGGTTATCGTCTTTGCAGAGCTAGTATCTGGGCGCTTCCCAAACCCACAGCATATTTTAGTGACAACCATACAACACAATTCTCATAAATTCATATGCATTAACAATATACATATTTGGATAGAACAGTGGGTTTCAGCAGATCATAATCTTTTCCATAATATTTCATATAAAGCATGCCATGTGAGGTGTCACAATTAAATACAAATGATGAATATGGCGGTACCCAGGGGTGTAAAGTGTCACAAAGATTTTCTTTGCTTTAGATTGTAATTAAAATGTTGACCCCTTCTGGAACCACCAGCCTTGTGCTTGCCTTCCACAGGGAGTTGTAACCTTGTTGTTGAGAAACACTAGTCTACTATGACCTCCTCCATCACAGGGCCTATAACATTTTACCCAGTGATTCGTTCAGGGAATTGTTCTTCCCTACTATAGTTGTGTGTGTGTGTAAAGCAGCAGAATTTAGCCAGTAAGTGGAATATTTTATATTGCCATACTCCTTTTCAAAGTGTAACAGAAACAAATGTGGTTACAGAGTATTTTATTATGCTTAATAACCATTGTGGCAAAATGAGCTAATCACAACACACTTTTCTCCTTTATAAATCAATCAGGCAATAGAGAAAAAGTCAACTAGCATAATCAAAACAATATCCATCACACTTCAAAACCACCTTGCTAACACTAGATGGTACTCTAGCTCTTTGCTGAGCTTTAAAATTGATGGTTTCTTTCTCTAGGAGCTTGGCCAAGTTGTGCAGCGAAACAGTTTTCAGAGCATGAAAAAGCCATAGAGAGAGCGCCACAACTTCCGATTACTAACCTGGCACCTAGGAAGCTATTGAAACTCAACTGCCACATATTCTCAGTTCCTTCTAAGGGAATATAAATATCAAAGGATTATGCATAAAACAGGATATTCTTAATAAACAATCTTCTAAATTCCAGGATTAGGAATGCAATGTATCATTTGGGCTTAAAAATGAGCAGGATGTGTGAAAGTATACCATCTGGTTGGGGAGGATTTGAGAACTAATTCCCGAGAAATGAATGATTACCAGCAATTAGTTAACAACCCAAGGAAAATCTAGGGACTATTTTGCTTTGACCAGAAACAGCACAACGATGAAGAATAGTTCTGGTATTGTTACTATTGGAAGCTGTGGGGGTGGGGGGGAACTAATAAAAACAACCCATGCATCCGACAAAGTGGGTATTCACCCACGAAAGCTCATGCTCGAAAACGTCTGTTAGTCTGTAAGGTGCCACAGGACTCTTTGCTGCTTTAACTAATAATATGACTGGTGTTTTATTCAAATGACTGCAAATATAGTGTAGTATGTTCTCTAAAGCTTATTACTTCATACAGTATTAGAAAAAAGTTTTCATAAGAATGATCACTATTCTATTAATAATAGGATTGGATCCATTTAATGTCTTTATATCTTTAGTACATTGTTTCAATCTTGGGTGCCTAAAATTAGGCATATTCTGACACTTAACTAAGTAGCCTGATTTCAGAGGTGTGGAGCACTTTTTGGATAGCTATTTCATCCACCAGTGAAATGCTGCCACTGCTGTAACATGGCAGGACTTCAACACATACTGTAACACTACATAGTAATTTCGGGCAATAAATGAAGGATTGACACTGCAGAGAAAATTAATATGAGCAGAATTTGAGTTAGGCCAGGACACCAACTCTAAGACTGCAACTCTTGGGAAAAGTGCCATGGAATTGTATAAAGGCCAGAAATGGTCAGGACTTCAATGTTCCATCTCATCTGAAACACATCTACGTTGGAGTTTTCTCACCCATAAAATGGAGGGCAGATGTTCTCTTTATACTTTTAGTTTTGTAGGGGTAAAAGAAGTTGATTGAATTCTGCGCAGACTGCATTCAGGCTATCCCATTGCTCCATGCCAGGCTTTGTATTTGTAAATGTAGACAAATTTATCTGCAAGTATGCATACATATTTTACATATACAGGATTAGAATTCAAAATGACCTTGACAAGTTGGAGAATTGGTTTGAAACCAATAAGATGAAATGCAATAAAGATAAGTGGCAAACACTTTGGAAGGATAAATCAAATGCACAACGGGAAATAACTAGCTAGGTGGTAGCATTGAAAAGCATCTGGGAGTTATAGTAGATCAAAATTGAATGAGAGTCAACAATGGGATGCAATTGCAAAAAAAAGGCTAATATTCTGAGGGGAATTAACACGAATGTTGTACGCGTGGCACAGGAAGTAATTGTCCCACTCTACTTGACACTGGTGAGGCCTCAGCTGGAGCACTGTGTCCAATTACAAGAAGCAATGGGTGTAAACTGCAGCAAGGGAGATTTAGGTTAGATGTTAGGAAAACTTTCTAAATATTGGGGCAGTTAAGTGCTGGAAGGGAGGTTGTGGAATTCTCATCATTGGAGGCTTTAAGAACAGGTTTGGCAAACACGTGTCATGGATGGTCTCTGGGTTTATATGGTCTTGCTTCAGCGCAGGGGGCTGGACTAGATGACCTCTAATGGTCCCTTCCAGCCCAACATTTCTGTGATTCTATATAAGCTCTAATACATCCCCTACCCCAGCGGCTCTCAACCTTTCCAGAACTACTATACTCCGTTCAGGAGTGTGATTTTTCTTGCACACTCACTTAAAAACTAGTTGCTAACAAAATCAGACACTCAAGTAAAAAAGCATCACAGCACACTGTTATTGAAAAATTGCTTACATTCTCATTTTTATCATATCATTATAAAAATTAATCAATTGGAATATAAATATTGTACATACGTTTCAGTGTATAGTCTATAGAGCAGTATAAACAAGTCCTCGTCTGTATGAAATTTTAGTTTGTACTGACTTTGCTAGTGCTTTTTATGTAGCCTGTTGTAAAACTAGGCAAATATCTAGATGAGTTGATGTACCCCCTGGAAGGCCTCTGTGTATCCCTAGGGATATGAGTACCCCTGGTTGAGAACCACAGCCCTACCCTATTCCGCCTCAATTCTCAGTTCCATGTGACATCACCATTCCATCAATTCTGTCCCTCAGCACTCCTCCATCAGTTTTCTCCCTTTGTGCTTCCAGATACCACAAACACAAATTCTGTTCCCTCCAAACACTCCCTCCCATCACTTCCTTCCTCCCCTGACACCTCACCCATATCCGTTCTCAGTCCCCCAAGACATCTGTCCATGACTTCTCTCCCTCTCTAGATATATCTTCTACTCATTCCCATAATCTCTTCTTGTTCACCCTCCTCCTCAGTACTTCACACACAGACTGAGCTCTTCTTAACTAGAGAAGCACCTGCTCTCCTTCCCCAACCCATCACTCAGCATTCCTGGTGCTGGACTCCTCCCCAAGACTCTTCTGGGAGTCTGATTGGAGGAGGAGAGGATCTGAGATCAGAGAGGCATTAAATTGGGTGATATAAGAAGGCAGTAGAGTCAACCACCAAAGCCAACCACCGTGACAGCCAGGAGTTGGGGGCAGGCCAGGAACCTGGAAAGAACAGGAAAATCAGAATAGGTGGCTGAAGCCCCAGTAGCTCCATCTGGGAATTAGAGCTGCAGAGAAGGGAAGCTTCCTGTCTGCATCCAGCAGCCTCAGTGAAGAACTCTCTTTATGTTCATCACGACCAGTCCTGTCTCCTTTCTCTCACAGAGCAAAGGCATTTGCTATTCTCCATGCTTCATATGATGTAATTAGTGTTTGCAAAGTGCCTTGAAGACTTTTCATGCAAGGTTCTGTACAAGTGCAAAATATTATTATTATCCAGAGTACTGTATCTATGGCTAAGGTGGGTGTTATTCATAATGGACCACAGTTCTAAATTTTACAGTGCAGCATTCAGTTTCATACATGTGAATGGCCAGCATCAACCGAACTATAGCTTGCACTGGGCTGGAAATGTCTGGGATGTACCTGGCAATACAAGTGATGAATTTCTGCTCACTTTTTAGCTAGTTAGAGCTTTACTAGGAAAAGTTCAGGGGACTACATCACCATCACTACTTCAGAACTTAAGTCCACTGTGCTGGGCACATGCCACTGACTTCTGTCATGCACTGGATATTGGGACTTGGCCCTTCAGACTGCTGGGGCGAGACAAAATGCATAGACTCACTGCTTAGATACCTGGTGTACTGTGTGTCATAGCTTCCCATTGAAAAGAGCTGGAAGTCATGGGAATAAAGAAGAGGGCATCCCCAAAATAAAGAAGTGGGAAATAGCCAAGTTTGAGCTCCTTGGTGTGGAAGGTGAGATAGCTAAAGAAAAATGTACACGCTTGCATGTCATGTCATGCATTAGTAATGTACAGTTTCAGCATACGTGAGCATGAGTCAATTCTCGAAGAGAGTCTGACGTTCTCTTCATTTATTTTCTTCAGATGGGGCCAAGCCACACAACTGAGCAGTAGCGTCTCAAACAGGAACACTTAAGCAACCCCATCCAGGAGTTACACTGAGACACAAGGTGTCTGCAACAGACCATCGAGGGGCAGCCTGACATGGCATTCGCTGGACATGCTGGAGCCTTTAGATACATGGGAACGAAGTACACAGGAGTCGGAGGAACTGGTTTCAATCCACCAACTTATGAAGTATAACTGGAATGCCTCTCTGACCGCAATAGCAGCAAACAGACCATTAAAACGTCCATTCGAAAAAATATTCATTTCCCATTTATATTTACTGCTGCTCCATTCCGTTGAAAGTCGAAGGCCCATTTGTACCTGATGAAAACTCAAGGTAGATCAATTGACTGGAAAGGGCTCTGAGGACTGAAACCTACAATTCCACACAGGCAAGTGTTAATCCAACAGTCCGCTGAACCCAGACGAGGAGCCATAGATCTTTCCAGGAGCACAGACTTGTGGGCTGGCTGACACAGAACTTACTGCTTGTTGGCCCAGCCTAGGACGGCAGTGCTGCTGACTGGTTTTTATTGCTTTTCAGTTTTCAAATCGATTCTCATGCTGGAGTTTTGGAAAAAAGGGTGGCCTTGTTTTGTATCCATTTCCAGCTTCTCTGTGTGTTTGATTGCATCTGTCAAAGGCAAACTTTTCATGGTAACATAGTTGAGATTGTCTCCCTTTTAACCCTTCAAAGTCCCTTAGAATGTATTGTAATGACTTGGCCGTCTGCATGGAATCAGTGGACGGATTCAGAATTGCTCAGTTGTGTGGCATAGACCCCATACTGCTGACCACTAATGGAGAAGTGGTAAGGGGTTGTGCATCTGGAGCAGGAGTCTCTGTTGCCATGCAGTGAAAAGTGGCCATGAAGGCCCTAAGGGGCCACCTATTTGTTACAATATGATTGCGTAGGTCAAGTAAGTTTACACTGTTTGGGCTATTCGGAGGTAGCCAGTTCTAGAGACTGTGTCTAAAATAAGAACTGACTCAGTCTCTCATGCATGTTTATAATTTGTATTACAGTTCTATGCACAGGCCCCAGTCAGGATCAGGACCTTACTGTGCTGGGATAAAAGACAGTTCTTGCCCCAAGGAGCTTATGATCCAAATGGGGCAAGACATGAGGGATGGGTATAGAACGCATAGGAGATGGAGTTATGAGGAAGACAATGGTGACAGTGCTAGGGACGCAGGTTGCCTGCAGTAGCGAGCGGTACTAGATGATGGCGTCACCTCAACTGGAACCAAAACAAACCTTTATTTTTATGCTTGAAAGAATATGGGTAAAGTTCTTGCCTTCCTCCAAGATCAAATAAACCAGAAATAAGACACCAGGAGAAAGACCCTTCCCAGGGTATTTCAGGCCCCGTAAGAATGATTCAGTCCAACATGGGGCTTTTCAGGGGTCAAATAAAGTGACAGACAGAGGGAATCGCAGGAGAGAACCTAGAGCTAACTCCCCCCACACACTGCCAGTTGGGTTATGAGCCAGTTTGTGTCCAGTGCAGGAGACAAAGGAGGTAGAAGATATTCTCCACCTCAGCAACGTGGCAGCCAAGAGCTCTCAATTTAAGAGACAGATGAATCTGAACTATGGTGGAATGCCTTCAAAAATCTGCTAGCACGCTCCTTCCCACTAGAACCAAAATAAAGCCCCTTAACATTTCAGGCTCCTCTCAAGTCCTTGCAATATTATCAGTGGTTTTTGATGCTCTATCTGCCCCTCGTAGCGCCTGGTTCTCCACGTAACACATTTCCTCCGCTTTCAAAAACAAGAAGCGTTTGGTTCGTTCAAGCCCTGATGTTTCTATAGCATCAGGGTGATTGAGTCTCCTCTATTTTATATTTGGCATTTTAATAGGGTTTTCTTTTAGACTTTTAATGAGTTTTTATTCCCCTTTGTGTATCAGACACTTCAGTCTGTCCGACAATTTTATACTCCCCCTGTGGAATAATATGAACTGTTAGGACAACTTTTGTATGGCAAGTTCTCTCTGCCAACATTTTCTTTTGCCTTCAGCCAGAAGGACGTGTTTTAACCCTTTCCTTCCTACCATCTCCCCTCCCCAGCCCTCAATTCCCTCCGGTGTAAAAGCAGGAACGAAACCAGCCTTGCTCTTCAGCATTTCAAACTCTTGTGGTCCTTTGTCAAGAAAGAAAAACAATTTCAGGTCCTCTGGATCGTTTCAATGGCAAGAAAGGTGCTTCCTTCCTCCTGAAAGGCCTTCTCTTGCTCTCCAATGGACCAAACTTCCCAGAAACCACACAGGGCAAAGCTTCCCAAAAGACTCAAACCTCATACCCACTCGCCTGTCACTCTTGCCACTTTTGCTAAGCCACCCATGAAAAGTAGTTAAAAAATAAAAAAACACAAAAACCTGTGCAAAATGTTCACAACAAAACCTGAGACTGGAAGACACTAACCTAGTGCTGACTTGAAAGTCAGACCAGACTCATGAGAGAAATTGCTAAGTTTCACGGACCTGGTGAGCGAGCAGGGGGGCTCCCCATATGCTTCAGGCCAGGCCGTGGCCCTGTAATGTTTTAGCCTGAGTTGTTATGGTGGTGGGAAAGTAATACCGTCTGCCCAGTGCTCCCCAGTGGGCCACCGGTTGGTGAGTGGGCAGAGCCATGATTCTGCCCCACCTTCCTTCAACGCAGTCTGCTGGCCTGGCGTGAGAGGGAAAGCAAACCGCACACTGAAAAGATTACCTCTCTGCCCCACCGGAGCAAGAGGAAAGCAGGGGATGAATAGTGTCACACGTCTACCAAGAGCTGTGATACAGTACTGTACCCACCACCCTTTCCCCAGGCTGAGCCTAAAGGCTTAGGGCCTAATTCTCCACTGCCGTCCATGGTATCTAGTCAGTCGCGCAAGTGCACAGTGGCTGTCAAATGATACTTACTCACAATAGTGGTGAGTTACCTACTGTACAGATAATACAAAAAAAACCCCAATCCCTGCTCCAAAGGGAAAAGATATGATGGACTGGTTTAGAACACCAAGGATGTGGTGCGTGCGTGCGTACATGTGTATGTGTAGACATTGCGTTGGTATAAATCAGAAAACTAGGTGTCTGAGCCCATCCCTTGGTGAATAGATATTTTCAGATGACGTAGACACTTGGCAAAGGAATGTCTGACATTTTTAAAATGAAAAGTTGGTGAGTGGGACAGTTGGTTTTATTTTTTCAAGCACAAATCTGTGACAATGAATCCTTTTCAGTGTTTTTGTTTTGCATGGGATGGTGGTAGAATGCTTGGGTTCCTTCACCTTTACAGAGGGCAACTAGATTGGTTTCAGACATTTCTCGTGCTTAATTACGCGGGTCCTGTGAAGCTATACAATTTAAAAAACATAAGTCATTAAAATGTTACATATTAAAAATTGCCTTATTTTTTGATGTTGCAGAGTTCTTATGCTCATATGTTGAGAATTATGAGGTTATTATCCTTGTGGCAGCTAATCCAAATTGCCTGTTATCCACAGGCAGAAACTTAAAGGAATGCTTAAGCCCAGTCCATGGATTACAAACTTGGTGGCATAATTTTGAATCCAGTAGTATCAGTATTTTGCATTTGATAGTTGTCAATAATCTGAGTCAAATATTTCACATCTGGCATTACTATATATTGTCTGGTTTAAGCAATAACTTTTCTTCCCTTTTTGCATTGAGAGAACTTTGAATACTAAAGCCCTTCCTAGGACAGATTTAGCCAGTTCTTTAACATTTGTGATGGGATTGCATTTTGATTCAGTTGAATCATTGGCAGTGATTTGAGTATTAAATTGATTCATGATGTTGATCCAGGCTCTTAAATAATTTAACGTTATGGTATTTAATAATTGAATTTGGGGCTTATTTTGTCCCATTAGAAAATATTGCAAACAGACTAGTGATCTGCTTTGGTTAAAAAATAAATTATTGGGAATGGATGGCTCTGGGGATTAGTAATGAGAGATTGTCAGCCTTTCTTTTCTGTCACTCACAAAAATCCAGTCCAGGTTGATTGAAAGTCATTTCTTGTGTTTGTACCGCATCAAGCACACTGGGGTCCCAAATTCTGACCAAGTCTTTTGGGGCACTACTGTAATATCAGTACTAAATAAACTATTAATAATAATTACTGTACAATGGCCTGTGTGAAATGAGTTTGATGGATCTCAGATAAGTTTTTAGTAGGTAAGCACCTACATCAGCAAGAACACCATACCAAATGGCACTAGTTTCTCTAATTACCAACAATTGTTGGCATATCAGTGCTGAATGGGCCACGGACACCGACCTACTATCTCCGAATTGTGGTACCTGTAGATGAGGAAGTGAGGCATACTGTCAGGGTATGGTATGCCGAGGAACCTGCCCACTGCCTTTGCTATACCTGTCCTGTGAAGAAAGCCTGAAGGGTTGTCATTCTGGTTGACAACAGATTCATTCCTGTTCCAGAGCTGAACTCTGTGCAGGAATGGGACAATGGGAGGTGGGGAATGGTGGTGTTTATGTAAATTCATATAATATAGCATTGTGATGAAAGTCAACAGCTGTACTCTGTTACATATAAGTTATTTTTCTCAGCCTAACAGCTCTGTTCAGGCGCAGAAGATAATGCTGTATTGTTGTTAATTTTGTGATATTCTTTTGGGAGAGCTGTAGCAAGCAGCAGAGAATTTGCTCTTTGCCTTAATCTCTTGAACTAGAGTCAGTTCTTGTGGTAGAGTTGCTTCCTGGGAACTGTCCATTAGTGTCTGGGCTGAGCTTTTTGAAAGAAGGGGTTGCCTGCATGCCGTTTGTGACCACCTCTCTTCAAGGACTGATGCATACAGTGTAAAAGAAAGAAGTTACATTAAGAATATACCCGATCTTCATGTCACTCATTTAATTTCCAGTGAGGAAACACCCTGCAAAGGTCTTGACAGTTGGCAATGCCAGGCAGAAGGACAACAATACCATAGCTATATATTATATCAAAACTCTGGTTCCAAACACATTTAATATTTAGGAGTGTTTGAAATGGAGAACCAAACTCTGTGGAGGCTTTTGCCTGCCTCTAAGATGCTATTTACTAACAAACTGAACCTATTCACATTTCCTGACAGACAGACATAGGGCTCTCAGCCATTAACCTATAAACCTGTGCAAGACCTAGGTGAAATCTACGGATATGCTTTGCAGCAGAAGAGCCCTAGCTAAGACTGCTGTTGGAATTGGAAGAATCGGTTCAAAAAAATATCACCCATCCTCAACCACCACACCCATACAGCCTCCCCACCCCCTGGAGGACTGATCCAGAGCCTGATTAAACCAGTGGGTGTCTGTCCATTGACTTTGAATCAGGCCCCCAAACCTGTACCCCTTTCTGGAATTGAATCACAGGGTTTATGCTTGGGTTTGATTAATTAACTTCAGCCTCAATGCTCATTTCCATGCACCTCAGCGCTTCCTATTTGTAGCTGGGATATGCTGTTTCCACCCTGACCAGAAGTAGAGTGCCCCAGCTTGACACATTTCAAGTCCAATCTTGAGCACCTGGGAGGTTCAAACACAGCAGATCAGCACTGGAGAATTAACCCGATTTGGAGGGTACATATCTGAACTTAACTGAACTTCCAAAATCTTTGCACCTATCACCAGCCATTGTTTGTTTTTCCAATTGCTTGACTAGTACCTGCCATTTGTATAAGCTAAAGGAAATGACCAACTAGAGAATGTGGTTTAGAGCGTAGGTAAGCATAGTGGTGAAATCCTGAACGCATTGAATCAATGGCAAAACTCCCATGGACTTTAATGGAGCCAGGATTTCACCCAACAAAATAAATCATGTAACTCCATTGGATGAATTTGACTCTGGGAGCTGTGAAGAGAAATCCATTATAGAAGTGGGACCCTCGGTGATCCAGGGAGTCAGGGTGCCAAATTAAAATCTGTCCTTTTCACACTCAGCCTTTTCCCCCTTCTTGGCAGGGCCGTGATATAACAGGTTTTGTGTAGCTGCTAGACATCTTCCTAATAGTATCCCCTGTGAATTCTAAATTTCAGTCACAGCCTCTAAATTTTCATTAAGAGCAGTCACCCAGAGAGAATGATGGATTAGATTTTATTGTTGGAAAATCTCCAGGTAAAATTAAAGTGCTTCTTTCCTTTCTGAAATCTTTACCTTTCCCCCTGTGGTGCCCTATAAATAGGGTATCAAATAATGTTTGTCCTTTTGAATTCTACAATCTTCCATGTTCCATGCTCACTCCTGGCCACTTTTCTGCCTCTTCAAAGATATAGCTCTTCTGTTAAAGCCAATGACCAGTCTAGACACAGTCACGCTGGGTAAAATGCTTAGACTTGGGTATATTATAAAGTCTGGTTGTTTTGTTTCATTAAAAGTTAGGAGATTTTACATAAACTCATGTAAATCTTTTAAATACAGTCCTGTCCTCACCATGAGAACCAAAGCATTTATCACTTTACTAGAAGTCTTTCTTTTATTTCCTTCCTCCTTTTGTTTCCCCCTTTCTCTCTCTTTTCCTGAGCCTTGCACTCTCTTTTCTCTCACTCTCTTTTCTCCCTAAATACATTTAATCTGTTCAGATTGTAGACAGATGAGACAACACTCCAGTAGAGCCCATGATCACATGACCGGCACTGAGACAGTTTCTGTTTAAAACCAGCCACTGTTTCAAATTGCCAAATTTTGATAAGTTGTTATCCGCTGTTGCTGCCCCTGGCCAGTAGATTTTTATAACAGATGTTATTTCTTATTACATCGAAGGAAGAAAGAAAGAAAAAGATTACACTCTGTTAGGATGGGGGCAGGGGGACTTAAATACAGTTTGAGATGCTTTTAGTCTGTCATTTCGAAAACAGAAAGAAAGAAATGTGCAAGCGTTTGGTAGGAAGCGTTCTAAAGCTGGTAATGGTGGCATGATTCATATTGGTGTCAGCTTGTTTAAATTAAATTCCACAGGGATTTATCCTGCAAAGACTCCAAACAAATTTCAGACAGCAACCTCCCCCCGACTTCTCACTTTGTAGCATCTTAAATTAATGTAGTGCGGAAAGAGCAGGATTGCATCAAGACAAAGGCTACTCAGCTGGGTTTGCTGGGACTAGAATTTTATCAGCTTTCAACTCCTACCAGCCCCCAATGAAAGGGAAGATCCTTGTTTCTATTTGTCTGGCTGCTTTGTGGCTGAAAGTGAACACAGGTTCTGTGCACCAAATGAGTGCAGAACAGGGAATCGAGATCCACATAGTAGAGGCGAGGGAGAAAGACATTTCTGCTGAATTAGCCAATCTCATTATTGTTATTTGCATTCCAGTAGTGTTCCCAATCGGGCTCAGGGCCCTAGTTCATGAGATGCCGTATGGTTACATGGTAAGACTCTCTGTCTCAAAGACATTATAGTCTAAGCTAATATGGCTAAATTCTGAGATCTTGGATTAGGAGGGGAAATGTCCTGTCAAGCCACCCATGAATCTCATGCCTCCTTCATGGAAGGGTAGAGTCAGCAGGATCCAGCTCCTGGTCCCAGCAGGGCACCCATTTGCAGGCCTCAGGGTTTATGCCTTGGGAAGCACAAGAGGGTTATGTGGGCAGGACGTGCTCTGTCCTCCCAACGACCTTGTGGAAAATGCTCAAGAAAGCAAATCAGGGAGTGGATTAGCCAGTGGTGTAGTAAGGCCAGAACACCATCCCGGTACTTACATGGAAACAAAATGGTGTCCTCCATGTGGTCACATGGAGGACACGGTTTTGTAGAGCAAAATGGCATCCTCCATTCAACATGGCCTCGCACGCACTATATGTGCGAGGGCCAGTGGGGTGGGGTCATCCTGATACTTCAGCAAATCAGGACTGCAACGCTGGTATTAGCTTTCTACCCCTCACCCTCCATTCTGGAAAACTCCCCTGGAGAGGGTGAGGGTCTATCTATCTAGGCCAGGGGTAGGCAACCTATCGCACGCCTGCTGAAGGCAGCAAGTGAGCTGATTTTCAGTGGCACTCACACTGCCCTGGTCCTGGCCACCAGTTTGGGGGCCTCTGCTTTTTAATTTAATTTTAAATGAAGCTTATTAAACATTTTAAAAACCTCATTTACTTTACATACAACAATAGTTTAGTTCTATATTATAGACTTATAAAAAGAGACCTTCTAAAAACATTAAAAGGTATTACTGGCACGCGAAACCTTAAACTAGAATGAATAAATGAAGACTCGGCATGGCACTTCTGAAAGGTTGCTGACCCCTGATCTAGGCCATATATGGCCCTGGGGGGCCCTGTGCTTCCAAAATCGTGAGTAGGTGGGCAGGGAGTTGAGGCAGGAGACTGGCAGGGTGAGGAGGCGAATGGGGAGGCGAGCAGCAGATGGGCAGTGGGGGCGAGGAAGAGCCCCCCTACCAGAACCTCCCCCTCTCCCCAGTGCCTCCTGCCTGCCAGTAGGCCCCATCGATCAGCACCTCCACCTCCCTCTCAGTGCCTACTGCCTTTCGCGGATCAGATGTTTTGCGGTATCAGTAGGGGATGGGGCGAAGGGGTGGAAATGGGCGAGGAAGAGGTGGGACAAGGGTTGGAAGAAGCAAGGCAGGGGTGGGGCCTTGGGGGAAGGGGCAGAGTGGGGGCAGGGCACCTCTTGGCATATTAGAAACTCGGCACCTATGTCCTTGGCCCCGGACCTCCCTAGGGACGTGGTTTCCAACCCACTTCTTTTCCTTTCTCTCTCAATGGAAGAATTTGGAGGGCATTCCATGAGAGAGGAACAATGTGGAATTGTCTTTATGGGCATCACTAGCCAGGAGGATACTGGGCCCTCAGGGCCAGATCCGTAGCTGGTATACATTCGAGTAACTGCATGAAACTCAATAGACTGTTGTCAATTTACACTCTGCTGAGGATTGTGCCTTCAGTTTTTACTCAATCCTTACTCAGGCAAAATTCCCATTGATTTCAAAAGGGAGTTTGCTGGAGTAACAATCCCAGCATTCAGCTCACAGAAGCCAGGGCCTCTCTCAGCAGGGGCAGCTCTAGGCACCAGCTTGGGGCAGCCCAATGCAGGGGCGGCAGGGATCCAGCATGGGAGCTGAGAACCAACAGGGGGCCCTGGGAGCTGTAGTTCCTTGGTTAGCTCCTTGCCTATAGGGCCAGCCCTGGAGCAGGGAAAGAACTACATTTCCCAGCATTCCCTTAGAATAGAATCATAGAATATCAGGGTTGGAAGGGACCTCAGGAGGTCATCTAGTCCAACCCGCTGCTCAAAGCAGGACCAATCCCCAGGCAGATTTTTGCCCCTGATCCCTAAATGGCCCCCTCAAGGATTGAACTCACAACCCTGCGTTTAGCAGGCCAATGCTCAAACCACTGAGCTGTCCCTCCCTGCTTGGCCACACCAACTGGAAAGGAAAGGCGTGAGTTACCAGTGACCCAGGGCTGCGGCGGAAGGAGGGTGCAGGTGGGGGGGGCAGGGCTGGGGCGGCAGGAGNNNGAGGGGAGCCCAGGGCTGGGGCAGCAGGGGGTGTGGGTGAGGTAGGGGAGAGAGCCCAGCGCTGGGGTGGCAGGGGATGTGGGTGTGGGGGGAGAGCCCAGGGCTGGGGCAGCAGGGGGGTGCAAGGGGGAGCCCAGGACTGGGACGGGGGCAGCCAAAATTTTTTTTGCTTGGGGCAGCAAAAAACCTAGAGCCGGCCCTGTCTCTCAGAGCCCCCAGGTATCTCTGAACCTGTTTTCCTCCTACAGAAATTCCTCAGAACTCTTTTTGCACAAGTAGAAAAATTACAGTTCAAATGGGAAACAAAACAAAACAAAAATATGACCCCTTCCCTCTTTACCATGTTTTAACGTCGTCCTGAAGGAAGGGACTGTCTTGAAAAAAGAAATAAAGTCACAGTGCTTGTTGGCTACTTTTATGGGTTTCTCTGTCCCATGTTTTGAGGTTGGCAATGCCAAGAAAACCTCACAGCTTTATGAAGAAGAGGCCTTGGAGAGTCAGAGGTAAGTCTGGGAGAGAAATAAAAAAGGGGAATGAGAAACCTTGTAAATTTGGTACCAGTGAGGATGGAGAGGAGCCAAAGCTGACAGAAATCTGCCGTGAAACAAATCACATTGCAGACTTCCATGTTCAGAAGTCACAACGCCCACAGCTGGGAGAGAGTCCAGTGTTATTTTTGGGCAAGTTTTCTGTCAGTTCTAAGCAAAGTTTCAGTAAAAAGAAAGAGAAGGGGAGAGAAATGGAGGTTTTTTTTAACTAGAGATGTTGGAAAAACATTTAAAATGATAGGCAAAGCATTAGCAAGCCTACTACAGGGAACAATCATGTCCGGCTCAGTGAAGACCACCACAGATATGACCTAGAGGGCCCCTTCCATCTCTAACTTCTATGACGCTACGAAATGTCTCAGAGGTATCTGAAAGCTGGAGCCCCACCTGGCAATGTTTCATACTTCGAGGCTGGTCCTGCATTCCTTGTATAACCCAAACCCCCATTGACTTCAGTGACTGTGTGTGCAAAGAGTACAAGGCCAAATGCTTTTTAAACCATCATTTAACGAATAAGAAAAGGGAGTGGGGTATGTTGAGAAGATTCCAAAGATCCATTCCACATGACCTGGTGGAGAGAAGGGGTGGGAGTGCAGGCTATAGGCTGGTTTAAGGCCTTTACTCCTTCTGAATTTGGGAAGCAGGTAAATGCTCCATTTTTGGCAGATGCTGTAGGAACTGAAGAATTAAGTCTTAAATGACTTAAACGTTAAATATCTGCCAGTCTCTCAGTCTAACCAGGCTATTAGCAAAAGAAAGAAAGTTGTTTCAATGCACACAAATAATGACCCATTAAGGGGTTATGAGTGAGTCAACAAAACAACCGATGCACTGTACATAATGAACGATGGCATTGAATGCTCTTAGGATGGAAGCATAGATTACAGGCCAAATCTTAGTCCCCATATGAAGCGGCAGCAAATGGGCAGCCTGCAGCCATGTTTCACAAGGGCCAGTGGGCCTGAGTTCTCCCACAGCTGCTCTGCTGATGTAATCATCATGGATTTAAAACCCTGTCCTCACCACATCCCCAGGGAGGGAGGGTAGATATGGATGTTGGATCAATGCACCAGGAAGCAAATCACCTTCCATGTTCCCACCTACCACTTTAGTCCCCAAGTATCCTGTGCACTAAGGCAGGTGAAGCAGGGTTTGAGAACACCCTGAATGAGTTCTTCATAACCTGTCCTTCGCCCAGTGCAAAGTAGATTTGCACTAGAATCATCTGTGTTCATGGTTGGAAGATTTTGCCTTATGGATGCCTATGTGCAAACGGCCCCTTCTGTTCATATAAATATAGATCACACATGGTGATAACTCCAAAGGTGTCATTAGTTACAGTGCAAGGTATGACTGTGGGAATTCTGAAGACAATCAGGCAAAGTAATACTCCGTATACTCCTGTGCTGCTTCATCTGCTAGAAGTATTAACTCAGTTACTGAAGGATGGAGCAGCTGCCATCCTATGGGATACACTTGTAAGGTGGATAGGTGCATTCATCAGTGCGGCAAGATGACAGTCTACTGCACTGTAGCCTTGTGAAGTGACTTCATTATTAAGAATACTAAACAAAATCTGTTGACTCATGGCAGGAAATCATTTGGGTTTGATGGAACATTTGGTGGGTCTTTTCTAATGTACTCCCCCCCCCTTCCTCCCCAGCTACAATGCAAGGTTGATTTCCTTATTAGGAAAGCATCTTGTATTTATAGAAAGGTTTCAGGCTTAGTCTTCCATGCCTCCATCTATGGCAATTCTGCAGTCACCTGTGGCAAGCTTACTCCATCACCTGAACTATTAGAATTATACACAACCCTGGTGCAACTTCATTGACATTTGGCCCATAAGAATGTTTCCTAATATTCAGCTAAAATTTCCCCTTGCTGACCCCACTGACAAGACATTGGGATCAACAGATCTTCCTACCCTATAGCACAACAGTGACAGCTTCTCTTCTACTTGCAACAACTATCACTTTCTTCCCATTCCAGTTTAATAGCATCATTATAAACAATACTAAAAAAAAATTAAATCACCAAAAAATATCTATATGTTCAGACAACCCCAGCGGGTCTGATATCTGCCCCTTCCAGAAGCAAGAACTGCAGTGTTGATGCTGAAACCCCATAAAATACAAACACCAACATCTATGCAGGAATCTCTAGGTAAGGTCATTTAACATTGTATGGTCCTACATATCACAGGCCAAATCCAAATCTTCATTTCACCAATGCAAAACCAAAGAAACTCCACTAAAGCAAATGGAATTATTCTAAATTTACACCAGTGGAATTCAGATCAGAATTGGGCCCCATGTACTATACACATTCAATGGAGTAAATCAAGGAGACAGACTGGAGGTAATTCAGCATTTTCTTTGCAGCTTGAAAGATGTCATTCAGATCTTTAATTTTATTCTGACATAGCCTTGCTTGATGGAGGGTGAAAATCCTAGCTCTGTGGAACTTAAGGGGAATTTTAATTTTAGGGTCTGATCCAACTCCAGTTGAAGTCTTTGTGAGACTTTCAGTTGACTTATGTGGGCATTAGATTGGGCCCTTAGAGAAAGAGAGTGGAAGCCAAGCCTGCTAGGTTCTTTTCTACCACCATTGTCAAGCCGGTCATCTTTCATTATTAAAACTACTACCAAGGGATATTATGAGACGTAATTAAGGTTTGTAACTCATTAAGATTCTGAGGCTTAATTAAGCACTTTGAGCTCCTCAGATGAAAGCCACTCTATGAATGCAAAACATGACAGTTTCCAGTTTGATAAAAATGTTATGAGGTCACTACAGTAAGAAAATTATTCTTCAGTAAAAATCAGCACGTTGAACTTGTTCCTAGTGCACTAGTAGTGGGCAGGTCCTTAGCGTGAAGATGTGTATTAAAAAAACCCTCATCACCGCATTATGGTATGTTCATAAGACCAATTAGGAAAAAAATCACCTTTTTTTACTATGGGATTTTGAAAAGAAACCCATTTCCCAGAAAACTGTTCTCAAAATGTGTGGGTAGGTTTTTTTTATTATTATTTCATTGCTTTGCTTTTCTAAACAAAGTTTTGATTTTTACTAACAACCACAACAATGTTTAGAAAAAAAACCCAAGATCTGGATTAACTCTAAAGCTATTTCACTTTCACTCCATTTCTTTTGTCCCTCCACAGGGAAATCCTCAGTGCACAGCTTCCAAATGTTAATGAGCAACAGCCCTCTCTCTGTACCTTTTAGGGCCCTGATTCATAGTGATCATTCATAAATATTACTTTAAAAACCTTTTCTGAGACGCTCCCGGGGGCCCTGATCACAGCCGACGTCAGGAAATGTCAGACATTTCTCCTTCTCCTCCTCAAGAAGCTGGTAGCGTGGCTGGAAAAGAACAGATGCGTTAAAGGCTAAGAGATTTACAGCACCCCCCACACACGGGAACTATAAAATGACAGTTTGTTCAATTTCAAAAGCAGACCTCTTGCCCATCACAAGACCTTTCCCCACTGTTGATAAAGCTGGGCTTAAAAAGCCCAAGATCCTTTTTGATAAAATGGATACAAAGTTCATTTTTCAAACTGTGCAATACATGAAAGAGGGAAATGTAGGTCTCAGAAAGTAGAGAAGGGTTGGTGGTGGGTCAGTGTTAGCATCCTCTATAGACCCGTCTCTTCAGAGGCAGAGCATATGGAAAAACATGAGCCTGAATCTCCTCTCACTTGCCGCAGTAGTAAAATTATTTAGCTCATAAGCTCTTTGGCACAGGGGCTGTCTCTTACTATCTGCATGTACCTACTATAATAGGGCCCCAATCTTTGTTAAGGCATGTAGTTGGTATCATAACAGCAATAACTAAATAAATAAATAGCTGGTGTAATTCTAATGCCTTTCCTGGAATTACTACTAATTTACACCAGCATCATTCAGAACAGACGGAAGTACTGTGCTTCTTCCAACCACTTTGCCAACGTCTTTACTGAGGTCTGTCCTAGTCCTCATGCAGATATAGAAAATATCTTTCTTCTACGGTTTTATCTGCGCATAGGGCAAAATGCAGGGCCCACATTTAAATGGGCATTTGCTCAAGTTCTTCATGCCTGATTGTTTCCTTCTCTTGTTAACCGCAGAACAGATACAGCATAGGAAGTAGCAGCACAAATTTCTCCTCACTGCCCTGTCAATGTTTCTCAAGCCCGAATTGGACAGACCAGCTCTATCATAACTGTGAGAGGATGAGTTCAGACGGTAGGAAGGGTGGTACTACACTAGCACTACACTACACTAGCACTCAGAAGACCAGAGGTCAGCCTCAAATTTCCTATATCGCCTTGGGCAAGTCACTTAATCTTCCTTGTACTTTTGTTCTCCATCTGTGAAATGAGGATAGCACTTCCCTATATCACAGGATGTGGTGAGGACAAGTCTCAATGAGTGCATGATGGTCAGATGCTCTAATGGTGAAGGCTATATAAATACAAAGACTGGACTTCATGGCTCTTTGCTGAGGCTCCCAACGAGGGTTCCAATTAGTTTCAGCTGTGGTGGTGGATTTGATGATGTAGACACTTCCCCACAAGGAATTGGAGGGACACTCAACAACTTTTTCCACACAGACCACTGAACAGCCATCAAATGTTTGGCTGCTACCAATCTGGATTGGATGTGAACAAGTGACATGTACATGACTATCTTGCTACCACTCTTCCGAGCCATCCTTTGCTCCAGAAAATAGCTTCTTCAATCAGTAAATGCTGGCAATAGTCGAGAGAAACAAAATATGGCAGGATGTAAGACTCCCTCTAAAATAAAGAGACAGGACTTGCTAAGCCAACAAACCACACTCTCTCTAGTGCTATACAAACCTTTAGGTGCTAAATAAACCAACATCAGCAGGTGCAACATATAACAAATATTATGGCAGCAGGATAAAAGTAAGTCAGGACTCCTGTCCACTCGGACTGTTGGGAAATCATGTGAATTAGATCCATAAATGTGAGACACTGATAGTGCTGGTAAGACCAGAACATAACATGGCCTAATGGTTCGGCCTAATGGTTCGCAAGCTTCCTTCCCTTGTTGCCTTCATACTATTTTCTAAACACACCTCATGTCTGACCTTCAGCCCGTTACTCGCACACCAGTTCACCATACAGCTTTGCCAATACACCTCAAAGATCTACACCACCGCCCTTCTTTGCCCCCCAAAATGGGTCACTACAGCTTAGTCCTGCCCATGATCCTCAACATACTCCATCCTTATTCCAGCCCTGATCCTCAACATACTTCATCCATGCACCTCATCTGTGACTTATGACAACCCAACTGTGTTGGTTCTGGGCATCTCCCGAGCAGAGATGGCCAATCACAGTGCACCATGCCACATTGTATCATAGATCAGTCATATGCACTAGATGTGCCACTAGGCAATGTGGTTGCCAAGATTTCAACCTGGCTGTATTGTGGTGAGATGATTAATTCTATATAGCAAATATTCATGGCAGAGTCAGCTGACAGGCCATCTCCAAGAAAACACCAGCTGTCTGCAGCATAGGGCTCCTATTCAATGAAAGCTGTGAGTTGGGACCTTTTACTCTCACAAAACCAAGAAGTTGTTAATTCTGCTGGCAGTTTCCATTAAGGAAGAGAGGGTTAAATGAGAGATGAAACTCTAGAAACACCATTTCATAAGTAAAGGGAAAACAGGCTGATGTCAAAGTGTGTTAGCAACACTCCCTGGGGTTCAGATTTTGCTACAAACCTGGAATTCAGACCTGGTTCATCAGAACTCTCACGGATGTCTGTGAACATACTGGGAAACCAGAACCAAACTTCAAATGAACCTGGGGCCAAGTTTCATGCAATCTGGATCAGTTTGGAAATCAAGTAAACCCCAGTGGTGTCAGCTGAATTTCAGGGTATACTTCATCTTGAAACTCAAATCAAATCCCTCACAACAAGGGAATGTTTGCTCAAGCTCCTGCAAATCTAAATCCCTGTGTTTCAGGCTGCTCTTGTACAAATTTCCCTACCTGCTTGCCTCTGAGAGATCAGACATAAGGTAGCCGGGGTTGAACACGTTTCTTTCAGGGGACTGACATCACACTGACAGCAGAGGGGAAACATATCAGCATTTTGGCGTAGTGCTTTCAGTCAGCCGGTTTCCTCACTTCCAGTTAGTCTGTTGTTAGTGTTTAATTTTGGTATCATTTTCAAGGTAGCCCCAAACCAAAACCCTGGATCTAACTCTTTCCCCTATCCCCACCCCCAAACTTCCTACCACAAACTTTGTGAGATTCAAAACCTTGATCTAGATTCAAATTCTGCAGCTCGAGCTCACCTCTGGCATCATTGTGATTGAACCCGAACGAGAAGTGAAGCAACATTATCCAGATAACGGCTGAATATGAGCAGAGTTCTACATTTACTGCTTAAGCTGTTTGAAGTGATTGTAATGCAGCCAGATTTACTTCTTATATATAGTGCAACACTTATTAAAACTCTAGAGGAGCTCTTTAAGCTGTCATTTAGGATTTAATTGCTTGATATAACTGCCTGCTTTAAAAAGCCCCTGTGAAGTAGCCTTCCCTTCACACAAATCATCCTCTGCTGTCCAGGAGCCTCTAGGAACACAAAGGGTTAAACTGCTCCCAAAAAACACCTTGGATCTGTCTAGTCCAGATCTCCCCTCCTCTTCCCTATTTTGAAAATAACAGAAAGAAAAGGCTTAGAGACCAGAGATTTATGGGCTAGCCCATCACAGAGCCTCTGTTCACACTTAGATGATAGGGGAACAGCCTCGGTGTAACAAAGGAGCAGTAAAGCATGCCCACCAGTAAATTCTACCTATTGGGAAGAGCTAAATCCTCCTTGGATTATTAAAAGCTCTGCGAGTCCTTGGAGAGAAACGCTGCACCTTTTTTATTGCTGCATTATTAATAAAAAGCTGGTGAAATACTTACTGTTGCTCTGTAAATCTTCCAAAGGCAGGAGCCAGTTGCACAGACGTTGAGGCTGGAAGGAAACTCAGAGGCCGTCAGGTCTGACCCTCATCCCCATATTCTCTCTTCCTCGCCATGGAGAATCTTCTCTAAAGCACCAACATAGTGGGATCCCAGCTTCACATCATCAGAACT